>NW_022589710.1:43925955-44473468 GCF_004348235.1 Phoca vitulina | reverse complement strand
AAAAAAAAAAAAAAGAAGAAGATAGTAGGAAGGAAAAAATGAAGGGGGGAATCGGAAGGGGAAACTATGGACTCTGAGAAACAAACTGAGGGTTTTGGGGGGGGTGGGTTAGCCTGGTGATGGGTACTGAGGGCACGTATTGCATGAAGCACGGGTGTTATACACAAACAGTGAATCATGGAACACTACATCAAAAATTAATGATGTAATGTATGGTGACTAACATAGTAAAATAAAATTAATAAAGTAGGAAAGTGAAAAAAAAAAAAGAAGTCTGGAGTTCTCTTTGCAGTGACATGGATGGAGCTAGAAACTATTATGCTACGTGAAATAAGTCTGTCAGAGAAGGACAAATACCAGATGATCTCACTCACAGGTGGAATTTTTTTTTTTAAAGATTTTATTTATTTATTTGACAGAGACATAGCGAGAGAGGGAACACAGGCAGGGGGAGTGGGAGAGGGAGAAGCAGGCTTCCCGTGGAGCAGGGAGCCCGATGCGGGGTTAGGGCCCTGGGATCATGACCTGAGCCGAAGGCAGACGCTTAACGACTGAGCCACCCAGGGACCCCTCACAGGTGGAATTAAGAAACAAAAGAGCAAACGGGAAAAAAGAAGAGAGGCAAACCAAGAAACAGACTCTTACCAATAGAAAACAACCAATGGTCACCAGAGGGGAGGTGGGTGAGGGGTGGATGAAATAGGTGATGGAGATTAAGGAATGCACTTGTGATGAGCACCTGGTGTTGAATCACTATATTGTACACCTGAAACTAATATTATGCTGTATGTTAACTAACTGGAATTTAAATAAAAACTTAAAAAAAAAAGAAGTTTAGAGTTCTCTATGTAGAAAAGATTTAGGTTAATGTTTCTAAAACTGGAATATTCTGAAATATTCACAGGGATCCTTGCAAAAGTTTTTAATTTTTGGGGCGCCTGGGTGGCTCAGTTGGTTAAGCGACTGCCTTCGGCTCAGGTCATGATCCTGGAGTCCCGGGATTGAGTCCCGCATCGGGCTCCCTGCTCGGCAGGGAGTCTGCTTCTCCCTCTGACCCTCCCCCTCTCATGCTCTCTCTGTCTCTCTCATTCTCTCTCTCAAATAAATAAATAAAATAAAATAAAAAATCTTTAAAAAAAAAAGTTTTTAATTTTTTATTTTCACTTGCATGGTAATCACAAAATAATCATAAGCATATTCTAGATCATCCAGATGAGCTCCAAACAGCCATGTACCAACATAAGATTTCAGTGCTTAAGCTTGGTTTGTGACAATGATAGTGTGTACCTTAATAATTTGTAGTACCTTAATTGTCACAGATTAAAGAGAAAATATAGAAGCAGCTCTAAAACAAAAAGTATTATGGCATGTTAACATAAGCAAAGGTTGTGCACTGGTTTAGGGGTGGTTTACAGGCATGGTCCTCAAGCTTTAACATGTATTGGAACCACTGAGAGGGCTTACTAAAAGATCGCATGTTTCTGGTTTCAGTAGGATGAGGCCTGAGAATTTGTATTTCTATGTTCCTAGGTGATGCTGATGATTTAAGGACTATATCTGAAAACTACTGGACAGAGAAAAGTGGCACAGAGTTAGTACCGGCATGCTCAACTCAAAAGAAACAGCCCTACAGACTGTTTGGATATTTAAGGTCATATGATGAACTGGTTCCAAAACAAAAGGCAGCGGTGGCAGTTTCAGCAAAACACCATCGTCTGCCAAAATAAAATATTAACTTTATTCTCACTGGTTTTGTAGTTTTATTCCTATTAATTGGTAATACTGTTTTGATTTTATAATGGTATAAAAGTATAGGGAACAGTACAATAAAAACAATTCAAGATAACATCTTGTTTTCCCTTTAAAGGGGCTGTGTACATTATTTAAAGCTGACAACTGAGAATGCTAGTGTTGTTGATTTTGCACATGAATCTGGCATAGCTAAGTTATTTCATAGAAAATAAGACAAACAGTGTACACATTTCTAGGGGTCTGCTCTCACCAATAACTCAGATTCCAGTCAACTCAAAATATGGTCATTGTATTGCCAAAATCCCCACAGAGAATACGGGAAGTGAAAACGTCACAGGGGTCTCACCATTGCTGCTGGTTTTTGCACTCTTTGCCAGCTGTGCGCGAGTAGCAGCAATCAGACTATCATGAGCCAGCTCTTGAACCCGGAGGAACCATGGGATGCTACTGTCCGTGCTCTCACTGGAGAGGAAATCATTCCCTGAATCCTCTGCCTCATCTTGTACAAATACTAAGTGCTCAGCTGAAGAGCCCAGACCTGGAAGAAAGGAGAGGATATGTGAAAGCTACCCATCAAGTTGCCCTTCTATCGGCCCTGGCTCGGATACTTCATGGCCTGAATCAGCTATTCCAGATTTTCACCTCTCACCTCAAGCTTCTGTTCTCCTACTACACTAGGTTATCTATCACCTTTCCACTCCCGGACGACAGGCTTCTCTTTCTTACCTCCTTTGGTTTCAGAGGCAAAGCTGTCCCCCCAGGGTAAGCAAGCTAGTATCCTGACCCTATCCTTCAGTCATCTCTCCGCCATTTGCAAGCCATTCCTCTCTACTGGAGACCTTACAACCTCCCCTTAGAGCCTTTAAATCTGTCTCGCCCATCTTTATCTTTAAAAAGAAGAGAAAATCCCAAGTACTTCTGTAGCTATTTACTGTCTCACAGTCAAGTTTCCTGCAAGCGTAACTTCTAACTTGGGTATCCACTTTCTCACCTGTCATCCACTCCCCACCATGGTTAGAACCCGGCCTCCACCTCTACTACCTCAGTAACAACTGCTCTTGCTCGGGTCACTAGACATACACTCCCCAGTCCTCACCTCATTAGCCCTTCCTGTGGTATTGGCATGATTTACTACCTTTTCTTCTTTAAGACATTTTCCCTCTCTTGGCTTCTCGCATAGCACTCTCCTTCTGTTTTCTTTATCCCTCTCTGGCAGCTCCTCCCCACTCCTCTGTTATTCCCCTCTTAAATGTGTTTTTTCCAGGGTCCCAGATTTGCCTTCTTTTCTGTTTATGCTCCTGAATCAAAGAATCCATGTTCACGGTTTCATACATTTCCTGAATGCTGATAAACCCCAAAACAACTTATTTCACACAAGACATTTCTAGAACTCTGGATTCCTGTTTCTAACTCTCTAAAGAACACCTCCTCATGAATGTCCCTCTGAAATCCCAACATCAACAAGCACAAACTGGAACTAATCATCCTCCCCGCCCAGCCCTGTTCTTGGGCTCACTATCTTGCTGAATGGCACAACCTAATTTCCCAAACAAGAAACTTCTTCCTGAAGTCTGTCTTCTCCCCCTACACATTCAACTGATCACCAGACTATACCAATTCTCTAAAATAATAAAATAATAAGGCTTCTTTCCATTTTAAGTATGACTGGGTTAAATATGCCCCGCCGCCCAGTTTTTTTCTTAAGCATGAGCAGAGTTCAGAAAAAGATAAAGAATACCTGCTCTTGTTAGGTTAAGAAGAATAAAAGAAGTGCTATCACTTGGCTGTAGATCTTGCAACAAGCTGGGAGACTCTGGAGTGGACAAAAACTCCGGGGACTTCTGTGCAGTCTGAGCCCTCGTCTCCTCTCCGTCTGGGCCCACATTCACCTGAAGGCTTCTCAACACAGCCGAGGAAGGGACCTCCTTGGAGGAGTTTGTATGACTTGGAGTATCATCTAGCAAAGGGAAAAGACCACGGCTTTATGTGGCACCTCTCTCCACGGGGCTCACCATTCTGATACACGGCACCGAACACCCCTATCACATCCCTTCTAGGAGCAGCAGCCTTTTTATTTTACAAATACAGAATTTCCCTCAGAAGAGAACAGAGCGATAACTTTAAGTTTTAAAGGGAGTCAGCCAAAATGTGAGGGACAGACTCATTTGACATTTGGATGTACCAACCAACCAACCATCCACATTTGGACATCACAGGCCTTTGTCCTTTCGAGGCCAGAAATCAGTACTTTTCCCTCAAAAAATATAGTTACACAATGAATACTAACTCAAGAATAGGATCTAAATTTTAAATTATTTTTCTTGGGAAGAGATCCCTCCCTTTAATTTTTATAGCATGTATGTGACAGTTCTGTTGAGTCATTAGGGGGAAAAAAACCACAGCCTGAGAAATCACTGAAATTTTATAGAATCATAAATATGTTTCATTATACTTCCGGGTTTACACTGAAATGTAAAGAAATAATTCAGAAGACTTGCTCTCTAGGACTTTATTCTAAGGAAAGGAATGACTTTCCAAAGGTTTTGGTTGCAAAACAAGGAATTACACTATAGCGCTAAAGCACTCAATGTTTTCAGGGGTTTCAGTCATCTTTATAAAAGGCAGATAATTTTTTTTCCTTTTTTTAAGGAAGTTAACAGATATTATAGGAATGAAAGTGGAAGCCTAAGGATAGACAGTACTGCCATTTCAAAGTCTAATGAAATAGTACAATATGAATGTACTTAATGTCACAGAACTGGTTAAATTGTAAGTTTATGTGATTAAAATGGTTAACTGGTTTAAATGGCAAATCTTTAGTTATGTATATTTTATCATACACAAAAAGTTTTTAATGAAGTTCATAGCAGTACTGTTTGTCATAGTAAAACACTGGAAAATAACTAAATATTCATCAACAGTGTCATGGATAAAGAAGCTGTGGTTACACTCATATAACAGAACTCTATACAGCAATGAAACCAACCACAGCTTATACACACAAGGATGAATCTCACAACTATAGAATAACATAAGAAAGGTACAACAATATACATTCATATGATTCCAAGGTCTAAAAACACCTAAGATTAAACTGCATTGCTTAGATCTCAGTGGTTAAACTTGGGAAACAAATATCGGTCAAATAATTGAGGGTAGTGGTGACCTAGGAAGAACAGAGGTTGTCTTTATCAGGGAGGAACCCATGGGGGTTTGGGAGCTGGCAAGGTTCTACTTCTTGATTGGGTGGTGGGTATCTCCTTTATAATAATTCTTCGAAATGTATAAGCACAGGGTTTTATACTTTTCTGTACCTATCACAAATCCCAACTAAAAAGAAAACATATCAGCCATGCATGGAATGATACACACATATTTAAGAGGGAGGGGAATAAAGTTAGGGAGGTATGTGCAGATACATTCGTGTTTGTAATATTATGTTTCATGAGCTGGGAGGTGAGTACATGGGTTTTCACTTATTATTATTGATACTGGTTATCTAAAATATTTTTAATCAGGGTACCTGGCAGGCTCGATCAAAAGAGCATGAGACTCTTGATCTTGGGGTTGTGAGTCTGAGCCCCACAGTGGGTGTAGCGATTACTTAAATGAATAAATAAAAACTTTTAAAAAATAAAATAAAATATTTTTAATCAAAATTAAAACTAAAGTTAATGTAGAAAAGAAGATTAATGATTTTGTTCTTCTTTTCACTTCAATATTGTTAAAATATTTATTAAACAAATTAAAATCAGGAGAGAAAAATTTAAGCCCAATGAAGATCAAAATTCATTAGCACATGGAAATGTATACATATTGAAAATCCATAAGGATTTGGAAAAACTCCAACATACCAGTAGAAAAATAGTAGGAGTTGAACGACAGAAGATGTGCGAAAGCTAGGAACTAGACAGGGAAACCTTAAGTCAACACTGGTTGGTTGAATGTATCTGTCCTTCTTGAATCTTTAAACATTGAAAAAAATTTTAAAGTCACTTCAAAAAAAATCAAAGAAACAGGACATCACTAGAGAACAGTAACTAGAAGACTTTATAATAAGCTGTCACCAATCACCAATAGGTGGTGACCCTCCCCTCCCCTGATTTAACATCAGTATTCCAAATTTTAAATATTCCAATTTCCAGAAAATAAAGAACTTATTGCACCCAAAAATAATGTTCTCCTTGCTAACAGTCAAGGGATAGGATCTCCTTCTCCCTATCCAAAGTTAATCTCACAACTCATGATCAGCATTCTAGTTCCTCCTACCTCTCCTGGAGCCTCCCCACTAATTAGCCACTCTTTCTGTTTGCACCTCTCCAACTGGCTCTTTCCTCTTAGCATAAAACCATCCTCAAATATTTCAGATCTTAAAAAAGAATTCTGCCATCTACTTTATGTCCTTCTCTTTTTCCTTCCCATAGCAGGAGAGCCTTGAGAAAGTGTGGTTACTTCCTCAACTATACTTACCTTGCACTGATACCTCAACCCTCTACAACCTGGCTTTCCATTACCTTTCCATGGAACAGGTCCTGCCAACGTCAATAATGGCCTTGTTGGCCCTATCTCATTGGGACAGTCCCTATCTCATGGGCCTCTTAGAAGCATCTGACACGGTGACTATTCTCTTGAGTTTCATGCCTGCACTCTGTACCAATATTTCTCTTACTGCTCGCCTTTCCTTCTTCCCTCCTTCATAGGCTCTCCTGCTTTACCCTGTATCTTGAATAGGGAGCTCCACATTGGTCTTTTCTTCTCACTCTCACATTTCATGAATGATCCTATCCATTACTATGGCTTAAATTACCAATGCACTTGTTAACTCCTATGGTTGCTTATTCTTCATGATTCCTAGATTTACAGTTTCTATGAGTCAGTTATAAAGTCATTTATCCCATCCCACCAGTATGATAGAGGAGGCTAAGCTCTTAAAACTTGCTTATCTTATTTCTTGTAATCTTAATTTTTACCTGGTAACATTAGCCGACTGCATTCTGAGGCCTCAGTCACCGGAAGGAGGGATAAGCAAGTAATGTCTTTAGCTTCTGATTCTACTAGCCCCTGTCCCAATGGGATGGATGTATTCTGAACAAACTGTACCAGGAGCTGGGTGGGGTTGGGAGGGGAAAGGAGGAAGAGACAATATTGAAAAATACAAGTTGTTAGGAATGAATCTAAACCTCTGAATTTACCAAAAGTTCATAGCGTAATTAAGTCTTTATTGCTTCTTAGTCTCAACCACATTCACAGAAAAACTAAATTAACTACAAAATAACATTTAAAGTTATTTTTATCAAGTGCTCTGTTCTAAAGAAAAGCTGTATTATATTGGCTCATTTAATCCTCATCTTAACCCAGTAAAATTGAACATGTATTTTAAAGATAAGGAATATAAAAAATAAATAAAGATAAGGAATCAAGTTGAAGACATCAAATGACTTATCTAAGGTCACATGACTAGTACAGGAAGTAAGTCTTCAAACTTAACCTGATTCCAAATTCATTGACCTTTCCACTATATGACACAGATGTACTAAAATTAAAGGAAGAGAAATGAATAAAAATTAAAAAATGTTTAGGGGCGCCTGGGTGGCTCAGCGAGGTAAGCCTCCGACTCTTGATCTCAGCTCAGGTCTTAATCTCAGGGTCATGAGTTCAAGCCCCATGTTGGGCTCCACACTAGGCATGGAGCCTACTTAAAAAAATAAATGAAAATAAAATAAATAATAAATAAATAATATTTAAGTCCTCTAATCGCATTTAGAAAGAAAACACTTTCAGATACATACAAAATTAACTGAAAAATGGTTGTGGTAGTAAATATTTATATATGTATATACATATCCACATATATGTCATATATATATAAAATTTTTGTCATTATGTAATTACCTAGATGTATAAGAACTTATACTTACTTAAATAAACATAAAAAGCTATAGGTAAAAAAGAGTTTTTAAATCTTTGAAAAAGTACTTAGTGACAGAAAAAGTAATAAACTAGTAGTTACGACCAAAACCATATGGCCCACAAAACCTAAAATATTTACTATCTGGCTCATTCCAGAAGTTTACTGACTTCCTGAACTAAAGACAAACCTCGGAAGATAGCCCACAAAAAAATATAAATAAATAGATAGATAGATAGATAGATAGATAGATAGATAGATAGATAGCACTGCCTGGGCTCACCTCTGGTTTGGATTCTAACTCATCTGATAACATTGATTCAGCTTCCAAATCCTGTAGCTGTTCAGGGACAGGTTAAAAATTTAATTCAGAGTCAATGACACTTTCCTGTTATGCTCATATTCCTCTACGAAATGCTATGCTTTTCCTGTAAGATGCTGTGCTGGGTGGGTAATCAATTTAGCCTAAAAAAGGATGAGAGAGAGAGAGAGAATTAGAGTAGTAGAAAAATGTAGCTAAATAAACAAAGGCACTTCTCCACATATCTGAAAATCACAACAAGCAAGCAAATAAAGAATTCAGCCCAAAACACTTGTTTTAAAATAGAACAAGCCCAACAGATGTCAAAATCCATTAAAAGTTGTACTTCATAGAATTTCTACTTCTAATAATCTATTTTAAGAAAAGGTCTTAAAAATAGAAAAATTATATGCCCAAAGAACTTCATGTTAGCATCTATAATAATAAACAACTGCAAGCAAGATATAAATACACATATATACCCAACACTTAGGGAATGTTTAATTAGGTTATGGCACTGTCACTTAAAAATATGGTTATAAAAATAATGCAACAACAAGAAGTGCCAATGACATGTTAAATTACAAAAACAAAATACAAAATTATATACTTGTTATTATTAAAACTAATTAAGATATGAATAGAAAAAAGTAAAAGGAAATTAATACAACTATGATAGTAACTATATTAGGTGGCAGGCTGGTATGACTTATTTTTCTTTTCTCAATTTCCTCATCTTTCTAAAAGTAGTTATACAGTCAAAATCTGAACAGTGTTTCCCAAAAGTAGTACCCTTGGGACCCTGATGTAGCTATTCTCCCCCCATAATTAAAATTCTTACTTTCTTATCGTTTAGTTTTTTCAGACTTTTGACAAAAGAGTCCACTGTATTTTGTACAATTGTTGCTAAAATTGGGAGCACTACCGTATACAAAGTAATTACAGAGTGTAAAATGTACCCAGGATGGGAGTTTTCAATTAATACCAAAGTGACTGGAAAGTTAGAACAAGGCAGGCTTTACTCTACAAAAAAGGCATTTAGAAGTTCCTGAATAAATGTTTATTGTCCTGTTGGTTCCTTCCTCTCCCCCTTGCTAGCTTCCAGAAATCCTCACTTTCATCATAAAAAAATAACAATTCACAAGATGTAAATGAAAGTGTCCTTTTGGGGCACCTGGGTGGCTCAGTTGTTAAGCGTCTGCCTTCGGCTCAGGTCATGATCCCAGGGTCCTGGGATCGAGCCCCACATTGGGCTCCCTGCTCCGCGGGAAGCCGGCTTCTCCCTCTCCCGCTCCCCCTGCTTGTGTTGCCTCTCTTGCTGTCTCTCTCTCTGTCAAATGGATAAATAAAATCTTAAAAAAAAAAAAAAAAAGTGTCCTTTTATTTAAGTTTCCCACATAAAATCAAGGATCATAAATCTCTAACTTTTCCTTTACCATACGTTTTTCTTATTCAAGCTCTGTACATAATAGTTCAATGTTGTTTATTCATCCCTCTTTTCCACAGAGGAAGGAACCAAGGTTCAGTGCATCACTTGCTCAAGTTATTAAGTCGCAGAACCAGGACTCCCACCCACAGAGCAGGTTGGCATGAATAGTGATTACTTCTATCTACTTATATCTATCTACGTCTGACCTTGAAACACCAGGGTGTAAGAATTCCTTCTCCCCAATTCCAGTTCATCTCAAGAAGCCAAGAAATAACCAAATATTTGTTTAGGTTATTCTTAAGGTTCCTCAAACTCTGAGTTTCCAGGAATGTAAAATCTCTAAGAAACTAAACAACTATTTGCTGCCCTTTATATTCGTTAGGTTTCTTAGAAACCAATGATGCTCCCTGCGTTTCCATTATCCTTACCTAATGAAAAATGAAAAAAAAAAAAAAAATGAAGTTTATGAATAAGTGCACTGAACAAGGGAAAAATCATATACCAGATCTTAGATACTTTTGCGAAGCTGTATTAACAATTTAAAGAAGGAAGCTGCCACCTCTCTTATAGTTTAAGAGCCACCTCTAGATCACCATTTCTCAAGGGTCCATGGTTATCTATGATATCTTATATCTTTTTATTTTAGTGTCTTCATTTCAGTGATAATTTTTCAAAAAAATAACACAAGCATTTTCTGGAACAAATAGGTATCCATATTATAACTGAGTTCTGCCCAAATCTGTTGCCCATGTTTGTGGTTTGTATGTGCACTAAACTAAAGAGAGACTAGTAGGTAGGATGGGCGCCTGGGTGGCTCAGTTGGTTAAGCGACTGCCTTCGGCTCAGGTCATGATCCTGGAGTCCCTGGATCGAGTCCCGCATCGGGCTCCCTGCTCAGCAGGGAGTCTGCTTCTCCCTCTGACCCTCCCCCTCTCATGTGCTTGCTCTCTCTCATTCTCTCTCTCTCAAATAAATAAATAAAAAATCTTTAAAAAAAAAAAAAAAAAAAGAGAGACTAGTAGGTAGGATAGAGTAGCACAGGCAGGCAGTACCTTATCAAGTGTACTGTGTGAATCTCACCTTTAACACAGCAACTCGCTATGTATATCAGCCGGAAGTGTGATGGCAAATATGCAATTAAATTTGTTTCTATCCTCAATTCCCATTATCATTTAACAGGTTTCAAAAACTGCAATGCAATTTTTAAATAACAGTTTCAATGAGATATAATTCATATACCATACAATTCACTCAAAGAGTACAGTTAAATTGTTTTTAGTATATTCACAGAGTTGTGTAACCACAACCACAATCAATTTTACAACAATTTCATCACCCCAAAAAAGAAACCCTGTACCTATCAGCAATCACTCCCCATTTCTTCCCAACCCCCACCCCAACCAGGCCTAGGGAACCACTAATTTCTGTCTCTTATGGATTTGCCTATTCTAAACATTTCATATAAATGGAATTATACATGTGATCTTTTGTGCTTGACTGCTATCACTTAGCATAATGCTCCCAAGGTCCAGCCGTCTTGTAGCATGAATCGGTACTTAATTTCTTTTTATTGCCAATAATATTCTATTATATGGATATACATTTTATTTATCCATGTACCACTTAATGGACATTGGATTATTTCTACAATTTGGCTATTATGAATAATGCTGCTATGAACATTTATGTACAAGTTTTTGAGTAGACATATGTTCTTACTCTTTTGGATATACACCTAGATGTGGAATTGCTAGGTCATATGGTTTAACCTCTTGAGGAATTACCAGGCTGTTTTCTGCACCATTTCATAATCCCACAAGCAGTGGATTTCTCTACGTTCTCACCAACACATTATTATAGCCCTGCTAGTAGGTGTGAATGGTAACTCATTGTGGTTTTGAGTTGCATTACCTGATGGCTAATGATATTGAGCATCTCTTCATGTGTTTATAGACCATTTGTACATCTTTTTAGGAGAAATACTTATTCAGATCACTGGCCCATTTTTTAAATTGAGTTGTCTTTTTTATTATTGAGTTGTAAGAGTTCTTTATATATTCTAGATACAAGCCCCTTATCAGATATCTGATTTGCACAAACTTCCTCCCATTCTGTGTGTTCTCATTTGCAACACAAATCTTATCTTCATTTGAACAAGGCAACTCTAACTCTGACAATACGTCTATCAATACCACATTAAAATTGGCATTCAAGGACTTCTAGTCAGTTTTGGTTACATGTGAGAACCCATTATCACATGCTGCTTAACAATGTCTTGACATTTTAAATACATACCTTGTATGATATTCTCTGCATAGTATTACTAAAGTTAAAATGTAGAAACAGAGGAAATATATTATTGAATCCAAGGCTAAATCTTCCCACTATTAAGTTCAACATTAAGTACCGCATTTCAGCAAAACGACATCCCTACCAAATAATATGAATGTTATTTTGAATTTTGTTTTATGGTGTGGTTTACAACTGTATACTTATTCATAAAGATATAAATCATGGCAACAACTGATATAACTAAACTGAACTACCTACATGGTTCCCTAGAGCCATCAAAACATCAGACTGCTAATACTGTAATAAATTTGTATGGTGGTAGATGGCAACTACCCTCATCCTGGTGAGCACTGAGTAGTGTATCAAATTGTGGTAATGTGTCAAATTGTCAAATCATTATGTTGTACACCTGAAACTAATTTAACATTGTATGTCAACTATTCATCAATTAAAAATATATATTAGACTGCTTAAAGAAAACAATCTTGGTTCAGCATGTTAATTTTTTTTTAAAAATCCACTGACCCTACCACTGTTATTACTGAATTATTTGTAAACTTAGTTTTGATCTTGTAGTTGATTAAGAGCTACTGGGAGCTTCAGCATAGAAGGATAAGAATTACTACCTAGCTTTATGTCAAAGTATATTTAGAGTAATCATAATAAAAATTTGCCAGTATGGGGGCCAATATAGTGTCCAATGCAATGTTCTTCCTTTAAATGCAATTTGCATGACAGTGGAGTGAAAGGCACGGCTCTTACTCAAAAGGAAGCTTTTTTTTTTTTTTAAGATTTTATTTATTTATTTGACAGAGAAATAGAGAAAGAACACGAGTAGGCAGAGCAGCAGGCAGAGGGAGAGGAAGAAGCAGACTCTCTCCACTGAGCAGGGAGCCCGATGCGGGGCTTGAGCCCAAGGACCCTGGGATCATGACCTGAGCCGAAGGCAGCCACTTAACTGACTGAGCCACCCAGGTGTCCCAAAAGGAAGCTATTTTTAAGGTAATTATGGGTCTCAAGGAGATTTCTTCCCAGGCTTTCTTATGCTATTAATTAAGAGACTAGAAATGCAATACTGAGTGGTCACCCCAAATTCTTGAATGTGAACATATTTGTTCCTTTTTTTTTTTTATCTTTACCTGGTAGACAGGCAAAATTTATACCCTTTCCTTTCAAATTAGAAAAATTACTAATTTAGCCCCATAAATAATAAGAGATAATGACATTTAACTATCAGCAGCCAAGGGTAGGCCCATCAAATCGTATTTTCCACAAATCATAAATAAGGCATCTTGGCTGTGGATAAAGAGTTCATAACAAAACAAAATGATCTCAGACACCCAAGGATTGGTCTAATAATTATTATTAATAAATATGAAATAAGTAGTTCTAGTCAGACCCTTTTTTTCCTCTACTCATGGCAACAACAGGATTCTACTGTGTGCATGGTTCCCTATGGCCACCAAAGCACATTAGACTGCTTACAGAAAATTACCTTGGTCTAGCAGAAATTCTGTTTTTTAGAAATCCACTAACCCTGCCAATGTTATTATGTTAACAGCTAATAATAGCAGAAAATGTTAATATGTTATCCCATAGTCAGCCTTAGGGTTAAAAAGAATGCAGGCAATACAAACCTTTGCAATGAACCAAAGCAAAGAACACAGGAAGCCCTGAAAAGTTCTGTAAATTGGTAACAAAAGAACTCATCGCAAAAGTAAAGCAGATTTAAGACAATAGCAATCTCTATGATCTAGACCATCCTGAGAACAATTCTCTTTCTGTTTTTAGCCAAATAAACAAATCCTGAGAACCGAAGTCTGATTAACTGCATTCTTCTTCTACAGTACACTCAATATCATCCAGCAAATTATGCATTAAGTAGCTGAACAAGTTAAATAAAGAAGCTGAAATATGTTTATTTAAAAAAAAAATCCAAGGTCTCTAAAACAGAAATCTAAATTCTCCCTCTGATTTTTGGTTGAGACCTAGGCAGGCTACTCATCTTCCGGACCCCAGGAAATTCATCTGAAATACAGATGAAACAAATCTACCCTAGGATTATTTATGTATCAGTCAATAGAAATAATTCAAAAATTCTTCAGAAACAAAGCTCTGCATAAGTGCTTAAGAAACAAGTAAATAGGGCGCCTGGGTGGCTCAGATGGTTAAGCATCTGCCTTCAGCTCAGGTCATGATCCCAGGATCCTGGGAGTCGCATGGGGCTCCCTGCTCAGTGGGGAGTCGTCTTCTCCCTGTGCCCTTCCTCCCCCCCCCACCCCCACCCACCACCACTCCTGCTCTCTAGCTCACTCTCTCGCTCCAATAAATAAATAAAATCTTTTAAAAAAAGAAACAAGTAAATGTTTCAAATGCTTTGTATACTCTAAAAGATTAAGAAATGCGCCTGGCTGGCTCAGTTGGTAGTGTGTGTGACTCTTGATCTTGGGGTTAGTTCCAGCCTCCCGTTGGGTGCAGAGATTACTTAAAATAAAATCTTAAAGAAAAGAAAAGAAAAGAAAAGAAAAGAAATCTGCCTTTTATTACTGAGTCCAAATTCCCTATAAAGCAGTGGTTTTCAAACATTTTGACTGCAAATCACAGTAAGATACATTTTCCATCATACCCCAGAGAATGAAAATACTCACTAAGACACATACAAGTAACACATTTTCATGAAACAATACTAGCCTATGCTAATCTCATGCACTCTGACTTTTTAAAAATAAAACTCACTAAACTGATCTCAAAAGCTACTTAACAGATTACATTCCAAAGACTGGAAAACAGTATAAAATATCTTCAAAAGTCTAAAATACATATGTTAAACAGAGACTCAGCCATAAAACGTAAAGCCATTGATATAAACCTATATATATATATATATATATATATATATATATATATATATATATATTAAAATCAGCAATTATCATTGATCAGAGTCTCGGGGAAACTGAAATTACTTGAATCCTTACACAAGACAGGAATTAGTGGTAACACCAAGTTAGGAGGGTAGAAATGGCCTAAGACTAATGCAGGCTACATGGAGAGATACTGGGTGGGAGAACGAAGCCAAAATAAACTAAACAAGCAACAGGAGAACAGAGCTGACACGGGTGGTACCCTGCCTCAGTCCTGACTGCCACACAGAAGGGAGTGTATTCCAAAGGGAAAGATGACCAGGGGCTTTTAGTGCTCTGCCTCAAGAAAGAACAGAACATCATTGTGTCAACTTCTCAAAAGCAATGTGATTCCACCCTAGGAAAACAAAGCCTAGAATATCAGTACTACTCTTACTTTAGGGAGGTAGAAAATGCCTTGACCTTGACCCACTTTCAGAAAGAAGGGGGGGTGAGAAAAAAGAGGGAAGAAATGTCCCCCAATTGGTAACCAATTTGCTTCTCAGTTCCCTCCATATCTACCTGTGGCTGACCACAAATATAGACCCAAACAATGCTTCACTAAAGATGAAAAAAACTAAAACAAAAATTCTACTAATGGTAGGGAATTACCATGCTCAAAAATTAAAATTAAAATTAAAAAAAGAACAGTTTAGGGGCGCCTGGGTGGCTCAATTGTTAAGAGTCTGCCTTCGACTCCAGGTCATGATCCCAGGGTCCTGGGATAGAGCCCCGCATCCGGCTCCCTGCTCAGCGGGAGGCCTGCTTCTCCCTCTCCCACTCCCCCTGCTTGTGTTCCCTCTCTCGCTGTCAAATAAATAAATAAAATATT
Source organism: Phoca vitulina (assembly GCF_004348235.1). Classification (NCBI taxonomy): domain Eukaryota; kingdom Metazoa; phylum Chordata; class Mammalia; order Carnivora; family Phocidae; genus Phoca; species Phoca vitulina. Next base: position 44,458,051 of record NW_022589710.1, on the reverse strand, counting down.
TTTTAAAAAGGGAAGGAAGGAAGAAAGGAAAGAAAGAAAGGAAAGAAAGGAAGAAACGAAGAAACGAAGAAAGAAAGAAAGAAAGAAAGAAAGAAAAAGAACTAACGGTTTAAATTTTGGTATAAAACAGGAGTCCTGGGACCGGATGCCTGGGTGGCTCAGTGGGTTAAGTGTCGGGGTGGGGAGCCTGCTTCTTCCTCTGCCTGCAGCTCCCCCTGCTTGTACTCACTCTCTCTCTCTGACAAATAAATAAATAAAATTTAAAAAAAGTCCTAGGGAAAGAAAAACAAAGTAACTAGGGACGCCTGGGTGGCTCAGTCCCTGAAGCATCTGCCTTCGGCTCAGGTCATGATCCCAGGGGCCTGGGATCGAGTCCTGCATCAGGCCCCTTGCTCAGCGGAGAGCCTGCTTCTCCCTCTGCCCGCCGCTCCTACTTGTGCGTGCAATCTCTCTGACAAATAATCTTAAAAAAAAAAAAAAAAAACCCAAGTTAACTTTTTATATCCCTATCTAGCATATTATGGACGTTGATTAAATTCTAACAACAAAGTGGTAACAGGTACTAGTGAGAGAAACTTGGATTGGAGAACTGTGAAGCCAGAATGAATCTTAGAAACTATAGGATTCATCCTGGGCCTTCCCTCTTCCTTCCCAGGATCTGCTGAGGTGTTCCATTCCCACAGCCCTCATTTTTATTCCAGTCACCTCACCATTTCTCTGCAATCCTTCAGAGCCAAATTTATCAAGAGACTTGTCTCCACTTTCAAATCTCCAATCACTATCCAATCCCATCACTTCACCAGAACTTCTCTTACAAAGGTTACCAAAGATCTTCATGTTACCAAATCCGAGGGACACTTAACAGCCCCAATCTTACTTGACCTTTGTAATGAACAACTATTGTTTTTAATTGTCACACATTCATTTCCCCTGCTTGGGTGACAGATCTACATTATGTCTGGGGATCCACCCCTCCCCCACTGGATACATCCTTGGTTGAGACTATAGATTAAGGTGTTCTTTTCTTCACTGGCCAACTGTTGGACACTTGACCCATACTGAACAAATCAGACACTTTTCCTCAGAATGTGAATTCTCAAAGAAGTAACAAGGGCTGAAAACTGCTGCAGCAGCCCATTCATGCCAGTAATGCTGCTAGCAGCCTCCCCTAGAGCTGCTCCGATTCCTGTCCTTCATGAAGCCAGGGCCTTCATCATTTCCTTTGATCCCATGAGCTGCCCACATCCTTGTTATAAATTCCTCTTCTGAAGCAAACTGGTCACTTGCAACCAGAGCCATAACTGGTATCCCTTAGAAGCACTGCCTCCTTCCTCCAACACTTTACTTATACTCTCTGCTTCCAAGATACATGCTCCTCATTTCACTCTTTCATCATTGCCATTTCTCCAGTTTCCTTTGGTAACTCCTATACTCTTTCTGTACTCAGCCTCTAAATATTAATATTCCTCAGGATAATATTCAGGCTCTCTTTTCTTGCTACATTCTCCTCCTAGTGTAAGCTTACGGCTTTAAATGATACAGTCTCCAATTTTTTTAAAGTTTTTATTTAAATTCCAATTAGTTAACATACAGTGCAATATTAGTTTCAGGTATATAATAGCTATTCAACACTTCCATACAACACCTGGTGCTCATCACCAAAATTTTTATCTACAGCCCAGATAACTCCTTTGAGCTGCAGACTTGCATATACAATTGCTTACCTGACATCTCTACTTAACATTTTAATTTGATATCTCAAATTTAACACGTCCAAAATGAATTCTCTTCCAAGCCTGTTTCCCATCACACTCTGCCAGCCCCACTCACCACAACCCTCCACTCAAGACGAGACCACTATTCACCCCATTTAGGAGTCATTTTTATTACTTTCCTTCCTTTGCTCCCAATATCCAGTCCAGCTGCAAGTCCTACTGAGACATCAAATCCACCTACTTCTATCTCTACTGTCACCACCCTATTTCAGGCCACCATCAATACTTGTCCTAAACTACTGTTAGTGCCACCTAACTGGTCTCCCTGCTTCTACTCTTGCCTCCATCCATTCTATTCTCTTCACAGTAGTAAATACCATCTTAAAATGTGAGTTCTATTATTATCACTCACCTGCTTGAAACTCTTTACTTGGCTTCCCAATGCACCTACACAAAATCCAAACCCCTTATCCTGGCCTGTGAGAACCTTATGTGATCCACTCGTGCTTCTCCAAAAACACTCTAACAGTCACTCTCCCTTATGTGCTCACCAAGCTTCAGCCATCTTAGTTCCTTGAACAAATTAAACTCTTTCTGATGTTAGGGATGTGCACATGTCATTTCCTCTACCTTGGAACGCTTTTACCTTTCTCTCCATTGGTTAGCTCTTTTTCATTCTTCTGGGCTCTGCTTAACTATCAACTCATTTAGAGAGGCTTTGTCTGATCACCTTATCCAAAGAAGATTCCCCATACTTCCACCTTTATTCTCTATCTCTGCTGTTTCTAATTCCTTTCTTTTTTTTTTTTTAAGATTTTATTTATTTGTCAGAGAGAGAAAGAGCACAAGCAGAGGGAGGGGCAGGCAGAGGGAGAAGCAGGCTCCCAGATGAGCAAGGAGCCTGATGTGGGACTCAGGACCCTGGGATCATGACCTGAGCCGAAGGCCGACACTTATCTGACTGAGCCACCCAGGTGTCTTGCTGTTTCTAATTCCTTTGGTTTTATATAGTATTCACTTTGTGTCTGGCTTACCCTGTAAATTGTAAGCTCCATAAACAAGGGCAGGAACTAGTCTGTCTTGGTCACAACTTTACCTTCCACTACCTAGCACTGTGCCTGGCAAAGTATTATATGTAATTCATAAGGAATTTAGGCCTCCGAGTCATTTCTGATACTGTGAAGCCCTAAAGTTGGCTTTACTATGAGATTTAAGGGCTTCCATACAAACTTCCCTGCAAGCACCTAGTAAGCACTGAATAAATATCTGTACAGTGAACGAATGACATGCAAATAATACCGAAATTTTTGTCTCTACTCCTCTTCTGAACTCCAAATTTTCATTTCTAACTTCTTATCTCCCCACGGATATCCATCTCAAACCTAACAATGTCCAAAATCGAGATTATCATCTCTACCACCAAACTTTTTCTTCTTCCTGTATTACCCATTTCAATTATTGCCCAATCTTCTTCCCACTCAGCCGCAAATTCTAGGTCTTTAACAATGTCTCTCATCCTCCATATTTAAATAACCCCAGTAGTTCTGATTCCCCAAATTTATTCCTCTTGTAATACCCTGTTTAGGTCTCATTATCTTTCAACTACACTATTAAAACAGGCTTCTAACTGGTCACCCTGCCCTAAAAATTCCCCCTTTCAATCCACCTTTTAATGCAGCCACTTGAATTATCTTTCCAAAACAGAAATGCTTATGTTAGTTACTCCACTCACTCAAAATTCAGTGCCTCAGAATACTAGTCAAATTCCTAAGCATGGCATTTCAAATATTCTACAATATATCCTCAAATACTGTTCCAGTTACAGCACTGTCCATATTCTCCAATTAACCCTTTACTCCATCCCACATGGACTGGCTTTTGGAATGAACACCAGCCTATTTCAGTGCTCAAGTCTTTGCTTAGAATAGTTCTTCGACCAGTAATAAACACTCCCGGGGCGCCTGGGTGGCTCAGTCGTTAAGCGTCTGCCTTCGGCTCAGGTCATGATCCCAGGGTCCTGGGATCAAGCCCCGCATCGGGCTCTCCGCTCAGCGGGAAGCCTGCTTCTCCCTCTCCCACTCCCCCTGCTTGTGTTCCCTCTCTGGCTGTCTTTCTCTCTGTCAAATAAATAAAAATCTTTAAAAAAATAATAATAATAAATAAATAAATAAACACTCCCAATCCAGCTGTGATATTTTGAAATCCTTTCCAGCCTTTACAATACAACTCAAGGGGCGCCTGGGTGGCTCAGTCGGTTAAGCAAGTCGGGCTCCTTGCTCAGCAGGCAGCCTGCTTCTCCCTCTGCCTCTGCCTGCCGCTCCCCCTGCTTGTGCTCTCTATCTCTCTCTGTGTCAAATAAAAATAAATAAAATCTTAAAAAAAAAAAAAAAAACAACTCAAATGCCATCCTCCACTAAGACATCCCTCAAATCAAAACAAATCTGTCCTTTTCTTTGGTGTTTTCGCAACACAGTTTCACCTCTCTTTAGCAACTACTCCATCCCGCCTTGGCTGTTAGTCTACATGCATATTTTTTTCACCGGTTAAGGTCGTTGAATTTATTCATTCTAACGCTCATTAACCTAGTACGATGCTTTGAACAAACTAAGCATTCAGAAAGTATCTGCTGAATAAATAGGTAAGCCTCTTCACCTACACAGGAGGAACAAAAGCACTAGAGATCAAGTAACTTGTCAAAAATCAAACATGTACTTAAATCAAGAATTCTTAAAAATTAGAACCTAAATCTTCCGTTCAGTTGACTTTACTCTGTCCACACTAAGATAACACAAAGTGGAATTTCTCACTCCCTAACAACAAAATGCCACTGACTCTATTTCAAAATGTTTCTTTTACTCTCCTTGCAAATATGTTACATTGACCCATGTGCCAAAGTGATGAAGTACAAATTCTTAAGTCCCAGGTTAGTAATATTTAACTTCCAAATGGTGCCTAAATGCATTTCAGGCCTCATGAGCAAGTAGGATAAACTTTAATAAACTAACTCCATTCCTTCCTCTGAAGAAACTTCAGAGGATAAATTCAACCGGCGAACGCATACGGGCTGTAAACACAGCCCACAGCCTCGCCTTGAAATGACAGGCGAAGGAGAAGCCAGCAGCCAAGCCCCTCAGAGCCGGCAGCCTTCCTTCTTCTAGACCCAGGAAATAAGTGGACGTATGAAAGAGGGTAGCTCTGGGCTGAAATATCCAGGGCAGAGTCCTCTTGGCATCCTCTTTCCCCTTCCGCAAAGGCCTTAGTGTAGGGCCCCAAGGCCCGCGGGCAGGGCCCGGCTGCGGGTGCAGTCCAGCAGCCCCTGCCCTTAGGGACTCGCTGCTGACTCCAGCTTTCTCAGGACCGTCTTGTTCCTAAGTCCCTACCCCCAAAACCAAGCAAAGGAGCAATCACATCAGCCCCAACGCCGCGAGGGGAAGGGCCGAAGCCATAGGGCTTCAGACCCGCCGCTCCCGGGCCCGCCAGATCTGGGAGGGGTGCCCAAGGGGGGCGGTCTCCCTGTCCTCTCCGAAGGCGAACTCGGCCCGAGCCCCTGAGGAGCCGGTACTGGCTCCCTCCCTCTCGGGGACCACCTAGCTGCGCGGGTGTGGCCTGGCCCAGCCCGGAGCTCACCTTCCCGTCCGGGGCAGCCTGCTAGCCGTCAGGCGGTCCCGAATTCCGTCCACACACAGCGTCTTCCGGCTCCCGCCGGAAGCAGCGGCAGCGCGGGACAGGAAGTTTGGCCGGCCCCCAACGCTCACACCCACTCGCTCGCCCCAGGCAGGACCTCGGCGGCCCGGCGCGGGGTTCCGCCCGAGGCGTAGAGGGAGGGAAGGTGGGCGGGGGCCGGGCTGTCTGCGCAGGGCCGGGCCCCCGGACGCTAGGAGCTGTGGTCTCCTGACCCCTATTCATTCCGGGCCTTGGGGCCCCAAGATCTGCGAAGCCCAAAAAACGGGGTCAGTTCATTCCAGCCGTGACGTCACTGCTTCCTTGCAGCAGCAGATGGGGTAGTTTTTCCTGTCAGCTGAGAGCAGAACTAGTTACAATGGAGGCCAGCGAGAAAGAGAGCACTACTTCAACATTTACCAAAGTTCTCACTGAAGAGGACCTCAAAGCTTCGCTGCCTGAGAAGGTTCCCTTGCAGAATCTAGTTCTGCATTCCATTCGGGACGGGGTAAGAATTGAGACTCAGGTGTACAACTTTTCTTCTAATATGAATTCCCTTGAGTCTGGATTCCCTATATGAGGATGGAAAGAGCTCTCGAATATCCACACTGGGGACTAGAACACTTGAATTCCAGGCTGGATGCCACCACGTTAGAGCTTTATGCGGTTGAGACTTTTTTGAAATTACTAATTTTTAAATACTTGCTGTGTGCCAAAGGATGAGGAACTCAGTTACTAAGATAGTGGCAGTGGGAATTAAAGGAGTTCTCGAAGGCATTTTCAAGGGTGACAGGCCTGACGACAGGCATCTGAATGAGTGAAGGAGTATTAGTTTGGGTGCGCAATGGTGATTTAAAAACAAAGTAGAAACACGTAAGAGGAAGGTAATTCCTCTTTAGATAAACAGTTTATCCCGGGTGCCAACAGGATATTTTACTTGGGTGGTCCTAAGCTCAAGTAAGAGGTCAGAAATAGAGATGCAGATTTGGGAGTTATCAACATACAACGCTCTCTGGAGATGAAATGGTCCAGGAAAGGTATATAAAAGAAGAGGACACTGAGGTCAACTGGAGTGACTGATTACTAACACGGTTTGAATCTACGTCCTACATATGTTGCAGACAAAAGTATATAGCAGGGTGTAAAAAGGTGACCATAAACCAGCACAACACTTGAAAAATATCTTCAATTTTATTGTTGAAAAGGGTTGATTATAATTAATGAAACAAACCGTCTTATTTAGAGGTACATTAGATCTTGAACATTCATGTTTACAACCAATTGTTAATTTGCTCAGTCAGTCCTGTCATTTTCTAAAGCTGTCTTTGGTGCCTAAATCTTTCTAATCACCTAAAACTTCAAGTGATGTTTGTATCTATTTGCTCAAAATCTTTACACTATTTGACAGTATGTAACTGCTAACCTAAAACAAACATGCTTTTATTAATATACATTTGAGTTTTTAGGCTATACAGTAAATTATTTAGCAAAACTAGTCTGTAATAAACTAGTCTCTTCATCAACCTGACTGACCTGCTTTCTTCTTAACACAAAGCCTCTGCTCTCCTATCCTAAAAACTGCTCCACAAGCTCTAAATTCCCCCCAAACCCAACACATGCTCTGCCATTAAATCTCTTTTTCATCTACAATATAGAAAAGCCACCCCAATTCTATTCTTATACCAAGTTACAGTTCAAGAATTATGTAAAGCATTTTCAGGTCAACATATATTTACTACGTGTCTTCTCAAGCATTCTATTTTAAATAAAAGTTATTAACTGTAAAAATCGATTTATAAGGTTGACCCATTAAACACTTGTATCAAATCTCCAGTGGTTTCAGAATATCTGATCAAATATCATATATCAGTTTTAGTAAAAGAAAGAAAAATAGGTCATGTTGACTTCAATCTATTACTGTAAATAATCATGTTGGATATAGAGAACACATACGATATTGAAGATATAGGAAAAAATTATGCAACTAGAAAATATTACCAATGATCACATTTAAATAAAAAGCTATCTGTATTCTAAGATTTTTTAATGTATCTTAAAAATCTTTGTGCAAAATGGAAAGAAATCTGTGTATTTCCTTGATAAAGATGCTTATACAGATTACACAGAGGTTTCTTCTGAAATGCAAACTATCTGCTTTCCTATGTTACCTCCTGTCATCATGGACTGGAATGCAGCTAGAAAGAAAAAAAAAACCTAGGTTATATGAAAACATGAGTATCACTATCATACATGTTTATTAGTACATGAAACACATACAGTTAATTTGAATAATTTCTGTGATGATTTTAGTATTAAGAATAGAAGGAAACTGTCATGAAAAGAAGTTACAAGATAGGGCGCCTGGGTGGCTCAGTCGTTAGGCGTCTGCCTTCAGCTCAGGGTCATGATCCCAGGGTCCTGGGATCGAGCCCCGCATCGGGCTCCCTGCTCAGCGGGAAGCCTGCTTCTCCCTCTCCCACTCCCCCTGCTTGTGTTCCCTCTCTCGCTGTGTCTCTGTCAAATAAATAAATAAAATCTTTAAAAAAAAAAAAAAAAAAGAAGTTACAAGATAAACTAACCCAATTTATATCTTAAAAATGTGCTTTTACCCAAACTATAAATATTTATATCTACCTCAATATTCACTGTTTACAGAGTCTGAAGACTAGAATAAATAAGTATGAGGATAAAATGTCAGCAAAATCAATTTTTCAAAAACTATTAAAAATAATAGAAATCTGGGGCACCTGGGTGGCTAAGCGACCAACTCTTGATTTCCACTCAGGTCCTGATCTCTGGGTGGTGATCTCTGGGTCATGAGGTGGAGCCCCACATTGGGCTCTGTGCTGGGCGTGGAGCGTGCCTGGGATTCTCTCTCCTTCTGCCTCTGCCTCCCCCCACGTCCCCGCACTCCCTATCCCCACTCGTGCACTCTCTCCAAAAAAAAGAAAGATTATAGAAATCTAGGGGCGCCTGGATGGCTCAGTCAGTTAAGTGTCTGCCTTTGGCTCAGGTCGTGATCCTGGAGTCCTGGGATCTAGCCCCTCCATGGGGTCCCTGCTCAGCTGAGAGTCTGCTTCTCCCTCTCTCTCTTCCCCTCTTCCTGCTTGTGCTCTCTCGCTCTGTCAAATAAATAAAATCTTTTTAAAAAAATAGAAATCTAATCATAAAGTTTTACTAAGTAAAATACACATCTGTTTATGCCAGGAAAATGAGTGAAATTTATATTTCTGTTTGGTAAACATATTGATCAAATGTATTAAATATTTTTTCTGAAAAAGTCAAAAAATCAGTTTAATCTCTTTCATTTGAAACAAAGAATGTTGAAATCTGTGTATATTAGGGAAAAAAAAAACCTAGGGGCGCCTGGGTGGCTCACTTGTTTAAGCTTCTGCCTTCAGCTCAGGTCATGATCCCAGGGTCCTGGGACTCGAGCCCCATGCCAGGCTCCCTGCTCAGCAGGAAGTCTGCCTCTCGCCTTGTCTCTCCCCACCCCACCCCCCCAACTCGTGGCTCATGCTCACTCTCTCTTTCTCAAATAAATAAATAAAATCTTAAAAAAAAAAAAAGAAACTTGAAAATCTGTTTAATATAATCTTATGATGCCTTAGAACCATTCAACCTCGGGGCACCTGGGTGCTTCAGTCCCTTAAGTGTCTGCCTTGGGCTCAGGTCATGATCTCAGGATCCTGGGATTGCCCAGCGTTTGGGCTCCCTGCTCAGCAGGGAGCCTGCTTCTCCCTCTTCCTCTGCTCCTCCCCCCTGCTCATGCTCACTGGCTCTCTCTCTCAAATAAATAAATAAATAAATAAATAAATAAAACCATTCAATCTGAAAAAGTTACCTAGAAGCTAAATGACTTTCATGATTCTTACATTTTTTTCATAACTTGTTTCAAAACCAAAGAAACACTTATTTTACGATTTGAAATGTGAAAACAATACTTCTTAAATGCCTCTAAGCTGAACTTTAACAGAGTTTGATGAAGATATTTAAGTAAACCCGCAGGGTGGTTTTACAGGAAAGAAAGAAATGATTTAAAAAGAAAAAAACACCAGTGAAGTACAGTTCAAGGAAAAAAGGGAGTATTTGTGCCAAGCTCATGCATATAATAAATAAATCGACATCCATCTTACCTCCCATGTTTTCCAATCCATTTATCACAGTCTCTTTGATCTGAAAATCAAAATGGCTACATATAATACTCTTTAGGTCAGTGTATCTATTTATAGTTGACCCTGAACAACATGGGTTTGAACTGTGCACATCTATTTATACACAGATCTTTTTTATAAACACGGTACAGTACTATATATGTATTTTCCCTTCCTTGTGATTTTCTTAATAACATTTTCTTTTCTCTAGCTTACTGTAAAGAATACAGTATAGGGGCGCCTGGATGGCTCAGTAGTTAAGTGTCTGCCTTCGGCTCAGGTCATGATCCCAGGGTCCTGGTCCCTGGCTTCAAGCCAGTGGGGAGCCTGCTTCTTCCTCTCCAGCTCCCCCAAGCTTGTGTTCCCTCTCTTGCTATCTCTGTCAAATAAATAAATAAAATCTTAAAAAAAAAAAAAGAATATAGTATAAATTACACATAACACACAAAATATGTGGTAATCAACCGTTTATGTTATCAGTAAGGCTCCTGGTCAATAGTAGGCTATTAGTAGTTTTGGGGGAGTCAAAAGATATACCGGGATTTTCAACTGCATGGAAGGAGAGAGTGTCAGCACCTTTAACCCCTGAGGTGCTCAGGGTCAACTGTAATATTCTTCATTTTTGCAAAGGGCAGCAACACTATTTAGCACTTTCTGTCTAAAAATAGATATTCCTCATTTCATGGAGGTAGCACAGAAAAGTTTCCTATGAAATGATTTTTAAAAATAAAATCCTCTTGGGGCGCCTGGGTGACAGTCAGTCAAGCATCTGACTCTTGATTTCAGCTCAGGTCGTGGGACTGAGTCTGGCATCAGGCTCTAGGCTCTGGGCTCTGGGCTCTGTGGCGAGTCTACTTGAGATTCTCTCCCTCTCTCCTTGCCTCTCCCCACCGCTCACAACGGTCTCTCTCTCTCTCTCTCTCTGTAGAACAGGTAGATAAATCTTTTAAAGATATAAAAATAAAAAAATAAAATCCTCTTTTCCCACTGTCTCATCTTCAACTGGTAATATCACAAACTATACAATCTCTTTTCAAAAAACAAAGTACGTAAACATAAGCACATACACATATAACTTTGCCTATCATTTGCAAGTTTCAAGAACATCCTAGGTCAGGATCTCTAGACCCCAGATTAATAACTTGATCTTCAGCCAGCAACCAAGATATATCAGAATATCAGGGAGGGAACAAAAGATGTATGGTGCTAGAGGGTTAGGGGAACAAGGAGGTGCTTATAAGATTTTTGAGAAAGCAGAGCTTCTAACACATAGTAGCATTCCATAAATATTTGTTAAAGTAATGAATATTAAAATTTGGAAAAAAACACCTATTTACCTTGTAATATAGTCTAAGAAAAGTAAAGGTTAATGAAAAATGAAATCTTAGATAAAGGTACTAACAGGAAAGAGTTTCTCAATTAGGAGGTTATACTCACCTGGGAGTAAACTTAATTTACAATATTTAGTACAATTTTGTAGGAATTTTTATTATGAAGTTATGTTTGCCATCATAAATTCAAATAACATAAAAGTATATTAAGTAGCAGACAAATGATATTGATAAACAACAGAAACAAGTTCTACCTTTAGCTTCCCTTCTTTAAACCACTGACTCAGCTGTAGAATGCCAGACTCAAATTTGTCCTTATAGTTCAACACCAGAAATCTTTCTCTGTAGTGGGGAAGAAAAGGATAATGATCAGAGACTATGGAGGGTGAAATAGTCCAAAACCAAATCATTCCAGAACTCTAATATCTGTTAATCTTTCAAACATTAGGACTTAATCACACAGAGTCTGGTCAGATACAGTTTTAGGTGTAGTTACAGGTTTAAGTATAGTGAACTTCTATTGTTTTGTCTGGCCAGCATCCAGAACTCTGTTTGGTAATTAGCACTGTGATTTAACTTTGTGGGTAGTATCCTTTCCTCACCCATCTGTGACCAAAGCCAGGCCAGTCTGAGCCAGTAAGTATCAGCTTTGGGACTTAACAAAACCGAGAGGAGAGAGCTGTTCTCTTTTTGCTTGGGTTGCTAACCTGGTATAAGACAAGAGATAACAGTCATCCTCTTGCTGCGCTGCAAAAGAGCCTGCGAGGGAACAGAGCCAACCCAAAAGAAAGCACAGCCCAGAAGTAGAGAAAAACTGAGTAGCGATGCCACTACGCACACCTTTTATCCAGCCAAATCTAAGTCAATACTAACACCGGACTTCTCAGAAACACGAGCCAATAAATTTCCTTTGTACTTAAGCCAATGTGAGTTGAGTTTCTATCACTTGGGGAAAAAAAGACTTGCAAAAGACTGATAGAACAGATGCATTTTTAGAAAGTTTTCTGCCAGGGCACTAGTTGACAAAAACCTAAATATTGAACTGGCTTAAAATGTATGTTTTCAAGTTTTATTTAATAAGGGAAAATTATAGGGGCGCTTGGATGGCTCAGATGGTTGAGTGTCTGACTCTTGATTTAGGCTCAGGTCATCATCTCAGGGTCATAAGATCAAGCCCTGCAGTGTGCTCCACGCTCAGCTCATCGGGGAGTCTGCTCTCTCTCCCTTCTCTCTCAGCCCCTCCCCTCTGTGTGAGTACAAGTGTGCTCTCTCGCTCTCTGAAATACATAAATAAATCTTTTTTAAAAATAAAGAAAAATTATATATGAAGAACATACATTTTATATACATCTATGATCTTTAAACTCATGAACCTGGTAATAAGGGGAAAAGGGTAGACCATACCTTGTGATGTTTCTTTCTTTTTGGATTGCTTCTACAGCAGGGGGTAGTGGAGGAGGATAAGGCACATCTTTGTTGTACTGAGAAATTTGACCACACAGGATGATATGGCTGTTCTGATTCATCTGTTCAGAGAAAACTGATTATTATACCCTAAAATATATGCCTTACCTATGTTTCCTGATTTTATGGCTGCTTCAATGAAAGCCTCCTTGATTATTATATTTAATCAATTGGTGCCAATTAACTGATTTTGCTTTGCAAATTTATGCCTTATATGTTTTTAAGAGTTTTAATTAACTAGGAAACAAGTCCCCTCCAAAGGAACATAGAGGTAAGTGAGAGTTCGGTCACGTGCAAAAGAATTACACTGGTGTTGCCATTGTTGCTACCATCAGTAGTAGCTGTAAAGTCTTTTCTTGGATTTAAATAACCTCAACTGCAAATAATTTTACATATAGTAAAGGACAATGCAGTGTTAATAGCTAACATTCATATTTTATAAGCTTGTCAATAAAAATATGTAAATACCTGTAATCTATGAAAATCCTTTCCCTACCCGAAGTCAGAGGCCATGGCTGTGAGTTAGTTGATAGGGAATTAGGGTCAAAACTTCACCATTTGAACAATACAACTGTAATTTTTTTTTTAAAGATTTTATTTTTAAGTAATCTCTACACCCAGCATGGGGCTAGAACACACAACCCTGAGATCAAGAGTTCCATGCCTGACCAACCAAGCCAGCCAGGCACCACTACAACTATAATTTTTGACAAAAATAAATTGCAGGTAAAAAATATAATATTGCTAGCAAAGAACTGAAATTGATGCTCATGTGCAAATCTGCAAGCAAATGGAAGTAGGTGTCAGCAAGCTTTTCGGTATCATCTAATTACAATACTGATCATTACGTTATTTCTCACAATAAACCCTAGAATTTTACAGTTTTTTTTTCTCAGTATCAAGTAAAAAGATAGCACATCAAATAAAACATAGTATTCAAATTTATAACAAACAAATCGGCACACAACCTGACTTATCACTGCATCACTGATGTCACCACCAACATTGTCAAAGTAAACATCCACTCCAGCTGGGCATAATTCACGGAGCTGTTCTGCCACATTCCCCTTTTTATAATTAACTGCAGCATCAAAGCCTAGTTCTGAGGTCAGAAAGAGGCACTTCTCCTGTGTTCCACAAATTCCCACCACTCTGGAACAGCCCATCAAATGGCCAATCTAGGGGGGAAATTTTTAAAAATTAAACAATTTTCTGTTGCCACATTTAAGTGTAAAAATGTGAAAGCATACAAGATATTACAAGTATATGAGAGTATTCATCACAATTAGGTTTGATTACAGAGCTGTTGGCTTAAAGTAATTTGAAACCAAAAGAATTGAGACCAGATATAATGTCACTCCTAAAAAAATGAAGACTGACTAACATTAGACTTAGTTTTTAAATCACACAATTTAAAGCTGATTTCATAAAAGGAATAGTCAGACTCAAAACATCACTATCTTGCAGTTCAATATTTTTCAGGCCTCTGAGGAACTAAAAATCACCACTATGATAAAATGTTTTGTTTCAATGGTTTTCACACTATAAAGGCTGTTATTCATAAAACAATTTACTTTAAAATTCTATCATAACCCTTACTATATTTCTAGAACCCAGTAAGTGCCCTCTTACTTGAAGATTCTTTTCAAAAATATGAGTTTGCCTTTTAAGTCATGAATTCCAGATAGGTACTCTATGAGCTTCTTCCTTATATTGATTAAAGCAATGCTCTAGCATTTATCATGTCTATTTTTGGTTAACAGAGAACAAGATACAGAAATCTACGTTTTTCATGTTGTTATGAAGAGAGTCTAAGCACGTAATAACATCATTTCTACCCGAAATGTGTAAAATAACATTATACATTTGTTCAATTTTCTATTTTAAATTATATACATGTATCCAGAAATTTGATTATGACCACTTTTTTAGAAAATCAAGTAATTCTCAGAAATGTTACCTGCCCGGCCAAGGATCCACAAGCACCGGCAGCTCCACTAACAACCATTGTCTGATTAGATCCACCAGTTATATGACCTTTTTCCTGTATCCCAATCAAGGAAGTCAAACCAGGCATACCTATAGCTCCAAGAAAGTATGAAAGGTTCCCATCCACAAGTTGTGGGTCTACCTAAAATAAAATATATAACTTTAAAAAATAATACTAGGAATTCCTGTTTTAAGTCAACAAGGTAGAAACAACCTGTTATGGACTGTTGTATCCCCCCAAATTCTTATGTTGATGACCTATCCCTTAATGTAACTATATTTGGAGAAAGGGTCTTTATGGAGATAATTAAGGTTAAATAAAGTCGTAAGGAAGGGGCCCTAATCCAGCAGGACTTGTTTCCTGATGAGAAGAGGAAGAGACACCAGAGCTCTTTCTCTGTGTGTGCACAAAAGAAAGGCTGAATGCCCTGTGAGGACACAGCAAAAAGGCAGCCAACTGCAAGCCAGAAAGAGAGCCTTCACTACAAACCAAATTTTCCAGCACCTAGATCTCAAAGTTTTAGCCTCCAGAACTGTGAGAAAATAAATTTCTGTCGTTTAAGCCACCAGTCTATGGTATTTTGTAATGGCATTCCAAGCAGACTAATAAACAACCCAATACGGTTTCCAGAACAGTGAGCCATTCTTCAGTCTTGCTAAAATTCTATAATTTACTTGTACAAAGTAAAAAAGAAATGAATATTACTTCTCTTTATAGTAAAAAAACAAACAAACAAAAACTTTAAAGAATTCCCACATGGGGGGTGCCTGGGTGGCTCAGTCGGTTAAGCATCTGCCTTCGGCTCAGGTCATGATCCCAGGATCCTGGGACTGAGCCCTGCATTGGGCTCCCTGCTCAGCGGAATGCCTGTTTCTCCCTCTCCCTCTGCTGCTGCCCCTGCTTGTGTGCTCACTCTCTCTCTCTCTCTTTGTGTCAAATAAATAAAATCTTAAAAAAAAAAAAAAGAATTCCCACATGAAACACACTAACCATTCTTTCTTGTCAATGCCCCAAGTACATAAAAAGAGAAGAAATATTTAAGGGGAAAACACTAGGCAGAGTTGGAAGGTTTTAAAATCTCTGAGCAATTCCAAAGTAAACATTTATCCATATAAAAATCAGCTCAAACCCTACTGATGCTTAAAGTGTACCATAAAAATATAAGGAAAGTGTGATACATTCCTTTTAGTTTAATTACAGAATAAAATGAGGGCTCTCTCAACTTTTTAGTATGTAGCATTGATGTTTATATGTTTACCAGGCCCTATCAATAATTAATTATACTTCTACATTCTCTGTGTCTGTTTTCTTTTTTCCTTTTTTTCTTATTAACATATAATGTATTATTTGTTTCAGGGGTATAGGTCTGTGATTCATCAGTCTTACACAATTCACAGCGCTCACCATAGCACAAACCCTCTCTCTGTGTCTGTTTTCTTATCTGTAAAGTTAGGAGGAATTGGATCAAGAGAAATGATATGGAAAGACTCCCTACCATAAAAATTTTATAATAATTTTTTAAGAAATTGAATAGTTTGGTAAAAACTTAATAAACCACCAAAAGTAATTAAGATTCACCATCTTAATTTGATTTGTACTTAAACTGTCATAAATAAAATGGCAGTTTGTATTCAGCAGTCTTAAACAGCTATCAGTTAAATCTAGTATGTACATAAAGGTAATTGAGATATTAAAGTCAACAATACTTAGAAAGGTCTACACAGAAATATTTCATGTAGGTAATAGTTATTTATTAGTAAAGCCAATATAAAAACATTGAAAGATATGTTTGTGTTAGCAAATATCCTTTCTCCATCCCTTTTGAATTCCTCTTCCTCATTTCTAATACCTGTGCCTAAAGCCTTTTAAGCTCTCCCCAACTGCTCCATTTCCCACCATAGCACAATGACAGGGAAAACCAGAACCTGCTGCATATTTCTTTCTCACTTCCTGGCTAAGAAATTTCTAGTTAAATATATTTTACTAGTACCATTAAGTTGAAAATTATTGTATAACGTCTGCCACATATCATTTATATCTTGTCACCTTTAACTGACAAGAACTTGTAATAATAAAAAGTACTAAGGGCACCTGGGTGACTCAGTCGCTTAAGCGTCTACCTTCAGCTTGGGTCATGGTCCCAGGGTCCTGGGATCGAGCCCCATGTGGGGCTCCCTACTCAGTGGGGAGCTTGCTTCTCCCTCTCCCTCTCCCTGTGCCCCTCCCCCGCTCCCACTCGTGCTCTCCCTCTCTCAAATTAATTTTAAAAATTTAAAAATCTTAAAAAAAATACTAAAATTTTATAAAACTTTTAAGAAAGTCTTAGTCATATTTCTCATAGCATCTAATTTCCACACTCATTTGTGAGAGAGCTACTATTTTCATCTTGCACATGAGGAAACTAAGGGTCAAAGGCATAAAGTAACTTCCCTGACGACATATATGAGGTTGAATTACATGAAGCTGCCAGGTTTTATAGGTCAAAACAGACAAATAATGGTAATTTCACATGATTCAAGTAGTAGCAGAAACTGAACTCAGGACTTTCATAGAAAAAGTAATTTCAAGAACAAACCAAATGCATTTCTTAAGTCAAATGGCAATTTCTCAGGAAACTTTAAAGCACACAACTCTAAGGGGCCTTCTGGTTGTTGGCATAAAATATTTTTTGATGCTTACAATTCAGGTTTTATTTTATATATGCAAAATTTGAGAAATAAACACAGAAAACACCACCATCCACTAATAATCTTAAGAACTGTCATATATAGTTATGGCCCACAGTGCAAAAGAAACAGTTTTCCACATTTTGGAAGCTATCTAAAAGAAAATATATGCTTTTATTATTTTTCCCTGATAACAAACTGAATGCCAAATTCACAAAGTAAAAATTAATGGGGGAGGGGGGAATCCAGATATTGTATATTATACATCACCTTTTCAAGGCTATTTCCATCCAGAATAACCTTGGTTTGCCAGGGCCAATATGAAGAAATCACAAAATCGCCTTTGGTAAAATTTATGTGTTTGCTTTCTTCTACAATCCCAATACCTCCACCATCAACCACTTGAGACAACTGCCAAGCTCTTATATAATCAGTACCAGTGTCTTCATTCATTCTGCAACGCTAAAAAAGAAAAACGTTGATTAGAATAATTCTGCCTGATAATACTGGGCAGTTTATTAATTTACCTGGTGACTAAAAGAAAGGTATATAGTCAGTAATGTTAAATAAAGTCTTAGTCAAACAAATCATATTTATCTTAAATTCTATCTTCCTTTCAGTTATTTTTTATCCTGAAAAAAAGATGTATCCCCTCTCTAATCAGTAAAGAAGTACAATTAGAAAGGTCCACAACTTTGTGAACAGACTAAAAACCACTGAATTGTACACTTTATTTTTTTTAAGTTTATTTATTTATCTACTTATTTTTAGTCATCTCTACACCCATCATGGGGCTTGAACTCATGACCCCAGGATCAAGAGTCACATGCTCTTCTGACTGAGCCAGCCAGGCGCCCCTTAATTGTACACTTTAAATGTATAAACTGTATGATAGATGAATTATATTTCAATAAAGCTGTTAAAATTTTTAAACAATTAAAGAAATGTTAAGTACTAATACATTACACTAGCAAAAATAATACAAAATACTGTGTCAATGGCTTCAATGGATTGTGGCAAATTACCTACACTTACATGTTGCTATTACAAAACTGTATATTTTTTATAGAAAATAAACTGGCAACATATAGACCATAATACTACTCATTTCTATTGGCCTAGCAATTCTGCTTCCTCAATGAAAATAACCCAAGAAGAAATGAAACTACTTTTACACAGTTGTTCATCACAATTTCAGGCCAAGCATTACATCATACCCCAAAACCTTAGGTGGATGTTCTCTTTATTCTATGAAGACAAAATATCACAATGTTACCACACCTTTCCACAGGACTAGAGCTAAAGATCTCTCTGGGAAGCAATCAAGGCTTTCTTCTTCTCTGTGGCTCACTCTTGCCCACTCATGAAGGCCAAGATGTAGAGGCCCACAGTGTGGTCCAGGAGATAGAAAAGATAGAAGGCTACTTGATTAAGGGGCCCCATGTGGTATAGTATTCACCAGGGAAAAGGACCAAACAGGGAATTGAGGCAGAAGCTTCTATGACAATACACTTCTGCTAGTGTGCCCCTCCCAAGTATTCTTAGAAAGCAAGAGTAACAGCCACTGAATACTGCCAGACCAAAGACCTGACCCTCTTTCTCTTCTTTTTTAAGGTAATTTATTTTTATTTTTTAAAGTAATCTCTACACCCAGTGTGGGGCTCGAACTAACAACCGCGACATCAAGAGTAGTCACATGCTCTACTAGGACCTGACTCTTAAACAAGGCTAACAGAAAAAACAGGAACAAGTAATTCTCCATGGGTGAGCAAATGATGTCAACACAATAGAATATTATATAACCACCAAAATAATGATATTTGGACTGGTTTTTCATATGAAAGTATGTACATAAAGTCACTTAAATATCAAAGTAGTATATATACATTAAATACAACCATGTAAAATACTGTGTACACATGGTGATTAAAATTAATTATGATCTTGCTTAATAAGGGCAGGAAGTAATGATGCCAGCTGTCAGCACAGTAAGAATAAGAACTAATAAATGGATTTGGAAATTTGAAAAAATAAATAAATAAAATAAAATTAGTTATGAATTTGGATATATTATTTTTTTAAGAACAATGTCTAGTAAAAGCAACCAAAATTATTTTCTTTCCTCCTTCAATACTTAATAAACACCATGCTGGTGACTAGAAATATAGTGATAAATAAGACCTCTGTCTCCTTAAGTTTACTCTTTATTAGGGAAGACAGACATCTAGTAACTACACAGATAATTCTTCATTACAACTGGGATAAATGCTATAGATCAAGGTACTGTTTTGAGAAAATGTAACAGAGAGAGGACTAGTCTGAGGGATCAAGGTAATTTACCAAAGCAAATCCTTTTAATGCAGGCTTTGAGGGAATAACAGGAGTTGGCCACGTAATGGGAGAGGCGTGGGAGGAAGACAGAGGGACAGCATGTATGAAGGCCTGTTTTAATTTTTACTCGGGATTTTTAGTCAGGTATAGTAAAACAACAGACACGGAGACAACTGCCTCGAAGGAAGAGTTTATTACTTACAATTCCCAAGAGGAGGAGCCCTGTGTGGTAACACAGGGCCACACAGGGAAGCACCAGAGTTAGTCAGGAAGAAAAAGCAGCAACAGGAGAGCATGGCCCAGAGTCTTTTTTTTTTTTTTTTAAAGATTTTATTTATTTATTTGACAGAGAGAGACACAGCGAGAGAGGGAACACAAGCAGGGGGAGTGGGAGAGGGAGAAGCAGGCTTCCCGCTGAGCAGGGAGCCCAATGCGAGGCTCGATCCCAGGACCCCGGGATCATGACCTGAGCCGAAGGCAGACGCTTAACGACTGAGCCACCCAGGCGCCCCTGGCCCAGAGTCTTTACTGTGGTTTCAGGGGGAAGAAATGGGCAAGACAGGGTAGGCAAACTTGAGTAAGTTTAGGATTAGACAGTTTGAATAATTTCCGTGGGCTCTGGCTTATAGGAGTGGTCCCTAGTTGTCTGGCACCTGGCCCTTTGGTGATTTGGGGCACAGAAAATATTGGGTTGGTGTGTGAGAATTAGATGAAGGAGGTGGTTGGTATGTTCCAGGCAAGATGTTTGTTATCTCTAAAAATATGCTGGTAGGGGCAGTCTCTCCAGGATTAGGAAGACCCCTAAGATATGAAAGCATTAAAAAATACAGAAAAGGAAAAACAGGGCTAATATAAGGCTTGAGCAAAAAGGGCCACTGGTGTGTTATACACAATAAGAGGCCCAGTGTGGCCAGGGTACAAGAGGAAGAAGTAAAGTAGGGTATGGTAAGGCTGGGCAGGCAAACAGGGACCAGACTATGTAGCATCTTTTTTTTTTTTCATCAGCAAGTATTTATTTATTCTATGAGTACAGTGTTATGGTAGATCTTGTTAATAACTGACCTAACATTTCATTAGGCTATTTTGATTTATTTTTTAAATTTTATTTTATTATGTTAATCACCGTACATTACATCATTAGTTTTTGATGTAGTGTTCCATGATTCACTGTTTGCGTATAACACCCAGTGCTCCATTCAATACGTGCCCTCTTTAATACCTATCAACAGGCTAACCCATCCCCCCACCCCCCTCCCCTCTAGAACCCTCAGTTTGTTTCTCAGAGTCCATAGTCTCTCATGGTTCGTCTCCCCCTCCAATATCCCCCCCTTCATTTTTCCCTTCCTACTATCTTTTTTTTTTTTTTAAGATTTTATTTATTTATTTGACAGAGAGAGACAGAGCGAGAGAGGGAACACAAGCAGGGGGAGTGGGAGAGGGAGAAGCAGGCTTCCCGCGGAGCAAGGAGCCCGATGCGGGGCTCGATCCCGGGATCCTGGAATCACGACCTGAGCCGAAGCCAGCCGCTTAACCAACTGAGCCAACCAGGCGCCCTATCTTTTTTTTTTTTTTAACATATAATGTATTATTTGTTTCAGAGGTACACGTCTGTGATTCATCAGTCTTACACAATTCACAGCGCTCACCATAGCACATACCCTCCCCAATGTCTATCACCCAGCCACCCCACCCCTCCCACCCCCACCACTCCAGCAACACTCAGTTTCCTGAGATTAAGAATTCCTCCTATCAGTGAGATCATATGATACTTGTCTTTCTCTGATTGACTTATTTCACTTAGCATAATACCCTCTAGTTCCATCCACGATGTGGTGTGTATATATATATATATATATATATATATATGTATATATACATATACATACACACACACACACACACACACACACACACACAATGGAATATTATGCAGCCATCAAAAACCCCGAAATCTTGCCATTTGCAACAGACTATGTAGCATCTTAGACCATGTCCAGAACGTTAGTCTTTATCTCAAGACTAAAGGAAAGCCATTCAAGATAAAGGTGACATGATTAGTTGCTTTGTAAAAATATCTTTCTGGCTGCAGTGTGGAAGACCATGTAAGGGGGCAAAGAGTGTATGCAAGGATACCCCATTGGGAGAGGAAACAATGGTCATTCAGACTAGGTAGATGCCCTTGGAGTTTACAGGGAAGTGTCCTGAACTGAGATGTACTTAGAAGTAGGATCTGCAGGACCTGAGGTTGACTGACAGAATGACTAGAGAGAACAAAGAGACAAAATTCTCAAGAAAAACTCAGTGCTTTGTAGCATGAAATGAGTGGATGGAGGAGCTATATACTTCCCTAGAGGAAAAAGAGGTTTTCTGTTTTTGTTGTTTTGAGGTTGAGGGTATTTAGAAGTGGAGGTCATGAATTCAATTCATGTCATAATCTTAGTTGTTTCATCATCTCTCCTAAAATCTTTGGGTCATAAATTTCTCTCACTGTAAGACTCTCAGAGGGAATTCTGCTGAATAGGAAGTTTGTTCCAACTTAAAGAATACTGTGTAAAACACATCCTTTCTGCTTGTTTTCAACTATTCCTTTTTGACTGCTCTGTTTGATTTTTAAAACCCTTCTAACCTTGAACCTTGGCTTTATTTTGGTAAATTTTATTCTCTTAATTCACTTTGTACTTATTATCCTGGGCTTAAATGACATGCTTTACATTTTGTTCATCAGGGCATGGGTAATCCTTTGTGCCCTGAGCTATGTCTTATACACTGAAGAGGTGAAGTCTTAAGAAATCCAAACCAGTCATCATCAAGAATTGACTCTAAATACTAAATAGTGCACTGTCATTTTTCTCTTGAATTTGTGGTAATTATTCTCCTCATGTGATTTGCTTAGCACAGTGTTGAGTGTGTTGAGAGTGTTGAGGCCCATAGCTTGACTGAGCTTGTCTTAGCTGCCATTGAAAGGTGGAGCATCTTTAGGTCTGCGGGAAATCATTTACCCCTCTGTATCAACTTGAACATTTGTCTATTTAGAATGTTCTAGACCAATCACCACCTCATTTCCCTAGCCCATAAAGAAAAATTTCTTCCTAGCCCAGGTAAGAATTTTGAATGAAGTCATCAATTTGCTTTCCACTGTTAGCATAATCGAGTGTGACTGGTGTCACTCAAAGAGGCTGAACTGCACTCCTGGATCAGAGGGAAAAGGAGCCTTCCCAAAGCTACAACTCTCCTGGCAGAAAACGGCACTGTCATTGGGTATCCACTGTAAATGAAGCCTGAGAAGAGGCAAGCCAGGATTTTCTTTATCCCTTACAACGGCACTTTAAAAGCCAAAAGGAGGAGGCAAGCAGACAGTACAGAAACAGTAATACAGAAAAAGATTATAAATCGCTTATTTGTTTCTTTGGCCAACTTTCTACTTTTCAAAGACTAATGTATAGGAGCTTTCTGAATGTCATTCATTATCATCTTTTTTCTTATTTATATTGCAAATTTTTCTAAGTTTGCCATTTATCTTTTGATTTTGTACATGCTATTTTATTGTGTCTTACAAAACTGTTTTTTTAAGTAGTCATATTTATCAATCATGTTTTTTCGTATTAGCTGGGTTTGCTGTCATTCTTACAAAGTCTTTCATTCCCCAACACCATTCAATTGTTTACCCAGACATATATAGGGAGAGAGAATCTTTTTTTTTTTTAATGTTAGTCACCATACATTACATCATTAGTTTTTGATGTAGTGTCCCATGATTCACTGTTTGTGAATAACACCCAGTGCTCCAAGCAATGCGTTCCCTCCTTAATACCCATCACCCGGCTAACCCATCCCCCCACCCTCCGAGAGAGAGAATCTTAAGCAGGCTCCACATCCAGTGCAGAGCCAATGCATGACCTGAGATCATGACCTGAAATCAAGAGTCAGATGCTTAACAACTGAGCCACCCAGGTGCCCCCTAAAATTTTTTATAGTTTCATTTTTTTAATTTTTTTATTATCTCTTGGAATTTATTCTAGTGAAGGATTGAGATAAGAACGTAATTTTTTCCCAAAAGTATACAGTCAACTGATCCAACACAGTTTATTGAATAAGCTATCCTGATTTTCTTTCTTTTTTTAAAAAAGATTTTATTTATTTATTTGACACAGAGAGAGAGATAGCAAGAGAGAGAGAGAGAAAGAGAGAAAGAGCACAAGCAGAGGGAGCGGCAGGCAGAGGGAGAAGCAGCCTTCCTGCATGAGCAGGGAGCCCGATGTGGGGCTCGATCCCAGGACTCTGGAATCATGACCTGAGCTGAAGGCAGTGGTTTAACCAACTGAGCCACCCAGGCGCCCCTAAGCTATCCTGATTTTCTCTTAACTTTTTATTTTACATAAATACTCACAGGAAGCTGTAAAATTAGTACAACGAACAGAAATTAATGAAATGGACAATAGGAAAACAATATAGAAAATCAACAAAACCGAAAGTTGGTCCTTTGAAAAATTAACAAAACTGACAAAGTTTTAGCTAAACTGACCAAGAAAAAATAGACAAGACTTAAATTACTAAAATCAGGAATGAAAGAAAGGGTATTACTACCTATCTTTCAGAAATAAAAAAGGATTATAAGGAAATACTAAAAACTGTATGCTAATAAATTACACAACTTAGATGAAATGGACAAATACCCAGAAGCTGACTCAAGAAGAAACAGAAAATCTTAGTAGACCTAAAACAAAGATATTGAACTAGTAATTTTAAAACTCTCCAAAAAGAAAACCCAGGCCAGATAGCTTCATTGATGAATTCTACCAATCTATTCAAGAATACCAATTCTTCACAAACTCTTCCAAAAACAGAACAGGAGGGAATATTTCCCAACCCATTCTGAGGCCCATAGGACCCTGATACCAAAGTCAGGCAAACACATCACAAGAAAACAATAGACCATGAATCTTTAATGGACACAGAATTTCTGTTTTGGATGATGAAAAAGTTCTGGAAATGGAAAGTGGTAATGGCTGCACAACATTGTGAACGTTCTTAATGCCACTGAATTATACACTTGAAAATTGTTAAAATGGCATATTTTGTTATATATATCTTATCACAATAAAAACAAAAACAAAAAACATCCCTTTATGATAAAACATTCAACAAACCAGGAACCAAATCAGGAATAGGAGGAAATCTCCTTAACCTGATAAAGGGCATCTACCAAATCCCACATCATACTTAATGGTAAAAGACTGAATGCTTTCTCCCTAAGATCTAGGAACAAAATAAAGATGTCCACTCTCACCTCTTCTATATAACATTGTACTGGAGGTTCTAATCGGGCAAGAAGATGAAATAAAAAGCATTTGTACAGGAAAAGGAGAAGCAAAAACTATCTCGGTATAGTCTGAGTCCATGTGCCTGAGGGCTTCTCAGCAGCAGTCCTAAACAGTATTTTTCAATAAATCTCCTTTCTCTAAAAGTGAGTCTGTTCCTTCAAAAAGAGACCAACTAGTGGGGTGCCTGGGTGGTACAGCTGGTTAAGCTTCCGACTCTTGGTTTTGGCTCAGGTCGTGATCTCAGGGTCATGAGACTGAGCCCCGTGTCGGGCTCAGTGCAGAGTCTGCTTCAGTTTCTCTCTCCCTCTGCCCCTCCCCACCGCTCTCTCTAAAATGCATAAATAGGTCTTTAAAAAAAAGAGAGACCAACTAGAATAAAGGTCTTATACACAGCCTGCCTTGTAAATTAGATCAATCTGAGAGAATGTCCAATCCTAATTTACTATCTTTAAGCTTTATTTACTACTGGGAAGTGATCTGGACATTTGAAAGAACCTGATTAACCACATGTACTACTATTATGAAAACATTCTTTTATAACATTCCTTCATAACACTAGTGAATTTAAAAACAAAGGCAACCTGTAATTCCCAGGTATCAAGATATAATTGCTCAAATATTTATTAATCATAAGGATTACACAATAAAATTGAGATGCAACATGCAAAATATGAAAATAAAATTAATTTTCACCCAGTCGCAAAATCCTGATTCTTACCATGTATGGATCCACAGAAAGATAAAGAGTTCTCACTTGTACTTGTCCTTCATTGATATTATCTGATAAATTTACTTCTTCTACTCGGAAATTTTCTGCCACTGGATTACCATTTTTTCCTAAAATATTAAGGAAAATATAAAATCAAAAAGTTACCTTCCTATGTAGTTATTTATTATTCTTTAGAGGGTAACTCTAGGATTCAGATAACTCCCCTTTAATACAGACATGAATAAATCTATATTATTTTGTAATTTCTCTGTAATACAGTATAAATTCTTCAAATAGTTTCAATTGCTCTTGATTTTCCCCAAGAAGTTCCTGTGGAATATTGCTAACAACCTCAAAATTTCTTTTTAAAGATGATTACAGATAAATCACCTCATCTGTTTTAAAATTATAGGATTTCTAAACGTGAAAACTCACAGCCAGTTTAAATTATGAAAATCCAAAATTTACAAGATAGCAGAAACACCACATCAGCCAAAACAAATAGTTAAGTAAACTTTCCTTCCTCATTTTAAGAAGAAATGGAAACTTAAATGAATGCAATTTTTTAAAAAAGTAAAGTCTTGGGGCACCTGGCTGGCTCAGTTGGTGGAGCATGCAACTCTTGATCTCAAGGTTGTGGGTTCAAGCCCCACACTGGTGTGGAGCCTATTTTAAAATAAATTAAAAAGTCTTGAAAACTAGAAAATTTGAAATATTGAAAGAAAAATCTGTAAGCAGAATATGCCATCACTAATGGGCGCCTGGGTGGCTCAGTTGGTTAAGCGACTGCCTTCGGCTCAGGTCATGATCCCGGAGTCCCTGGATCGAGTCCCGCATCGGGCTCCCTGCTCGGCGGGGAGTCTGCTTCTCCCTCTAACCCTACCCCCTCTTGCGGTCTCTCTCTCACTCTCTCTCTCTCTTAAATAAATAAATTAAAAGAAATTAAAAAAAAAAAAAAATGTTTAAAAAAGAATATGCCATCACTAAAAATGTATTCTCACTCAGTTATGTTTAATATAAGCAAACTTCCTATTGATTAAATCATCAAATGTCTAAGGTGGGAACAGAATATAAACATTTTAATCTAACAGCTCACTTTGCTAAAACTGAAGTCAGAAAAGGTAAGTGGGGGCGGGGAGGAAAAACAGACAAGGTAAGTGATTTCCCCAGGCCACACACTAAGTAAACAGTAAAACCAAAGCAGCACGCACCCAAACCTCCCAGGTTATTTCCACACCTAAGTTCCTATGATTCAGGTTAGATGTCAGCACAGACATAGGTCAGTGCTTTTCACATAAAACAGAAAGGCAAATTTTAAGAATCAGTGATACATACTACAAAGAAAAAACAAAAGCTATATATATTTGTAGTATAACCTTTTAAATATAATAATTCCAAAATACCTTTTCTTCTTCAACAAACAGCCTTGATAAATAAGTAACCACTTTAAAAACTGATATTACATTGCTTAAAGAGTTTCTTCTAATATCTCTACTACGGTTAATATCTTCCTAACTTAATTTACCACATTGACTATTACTTTTTGTTCCTTCATTTTCATTAATAATTATCAAAGACTGGGGTGCCTGGGTGGCTCAGTTAGTTCAGTGTCCCACTACTGATTTCCGCTCAGGTCATGATCTCAGAGTAGTGGGATCCACCGACCTTGGGCTCCGTGCTCAGCAGGGAGTCTACTTGAGATTCTCTCCCTCCCCCTCTCCTTCTGCCCCTCCCTCTGCTCTCTCTCTCATAAATAGATCTTTAAAAATAACAATAATTATCAAAGACCACAGCTGTTCATTCATCACAGACAAATACATACCAGGTCGGGAATTCAGTACCACTCTTTGTACAATCATCACCTTGCTGCACAGTGGTCTCACAAGATTTCTGTATAAAATAACTCCTATAAACAGAAAAGTTTTTAAATCAGAGTTTTAAAATATTCAGCAATTAAAAAAAAAAAAAAAAAAAGCACATTTGTGTTTCTGAACAAGGAGAAGAAAAATCAAATTTAGGATCCAGAAAAGATATAGTCTACTGTCAGAGTTTGCCTCTGCAAATATGTAAAGAAAGACTAAATCTAGTTAGAATTTTTGGCTAATAGGAACAAGTTCAAAAGACTAAGACAAAATGTTTTTGGCCTCATAATTCAAGCACATTCATTTTATACCATCATGAGTAAGCCTCCCACTGTGGCTTGATTAAAAGAAAACATGATAATGAAGGGGGGGAAATCGGAGGGGGAGAAGAACCATGAGAGACAATGGACTCTGAAAAACAAACTGAGGGTTCTAGAGGGGAGGGGGTTGGGAGGAGGGGTTAGCCTGGTGATGGGTATTGAGGAGGGCACGTTCTGCATGGAGCACTGGGTGTTATGCACAAACAATGAATCATGGAACACTATATCTAAAACTAATGATGTAATGTATGGGGATTAACATAACAATAAAAAAAATTAAAAAAAAAAAAGAAAACATGATATATTCCTCCAGAGTCAAACAGTTAATCTAGTAGCAAAATAAAAACACTAGCTGCTTGAGATGTAACCAAATTTTCAAAAAATATTTTATTCATTTATCAAAATGGAAATTAACAGTTTTGTTTATAATAGAAGTAAAACATCAGAGGTGCTTGGCTGGCTCAGTTGGAAGAGCATGTGACTCTTGACCTCGGGATTCTGAGTTCGAGCCCCATGTTGGGTGGAAAGGAAAACATAAAAGCATTTTTAAATCCTCACATCATAGGAAATTCTGTAATACAGAATGGCACAATAAGAAAGTAAAGGATCAGTTTATTCTGGACTTTCAATTTGAGCTAATGAAAGAAACAAAATGGAGTTCCAGTGCTGGCACTATCTGACTTGGGGGAAACAGCCCTGATCTTAGGGAGTGTTACTATGTGCCAAGCACTACTGTGAGTGCTATGAAATATATACACACACATACAAACATACACACACACACACACACACACACATATTCATTTAATATTTCATGTATATATTCTTTTTTCAAAGATTTTAAGTAATCTCCACACCCAACGTGGGGCTCGACCTTACAACCCTGAGATCAAGAGTCACATGCTCTACTGACTAATCCTGCTAGTCCTGACTGATCCTGATCCCCAAATATATATACTCTTTTAATCTCCTAACAATCCTATTAAGTAGTATTATTATCCCCATTTTACAGAGGAGGAAACTGAGCCTTAAAGGGTTTAAGCACTTTCCTAAGGTGGTGGAGCTAAACATGTCTTTTTTTTTTTTGCCAATTGTAGGCAATTTATTTAGTTTATTTTCCCCCTTTTTAAATTTAAATTCAATTAATTAACATATAATGTATTATTGGTTTCAGAGGTAGAGGTCAGTGATTCATCAGTGTTATATAACACCCAGTGCTCATTACATCACGTGCTCTCCTTAATGTCTATCACCCAGTTACCCCATCCCCCCACCTCCCTCCCCTCCAGCAACCCTCAAATATGTCTTTTTACAATTGGTTCATTAGAATCAGGATTCAAGGTGCACATACTACCTTTTGAGTCTCCTCTCCTTTTTTATTTCATGCCATCGATTGTTGAAGAAACATTTGTTGCTTAATTCCTTTGTCTATGGAATGTCCTTTGATTGCTTCCTCATGGTGTCATTTACCTCATTCTTCTATCTTCCCCATCCATACCCCCCACCATCCCTGACTAGTAGTTAGATCTAGAGATTTGATTAGATGCAGGTTCAGTTTTTTAGGCAAGAATCTTTAAAGGTGATGCTGTGTGCATCCTATTTCATCACATCAAGAAGTCCAAAATGTTTTGTGGGGCTAAACATATTTTTAAAAGGAAATTTTCTATTGAATCACCTTATGTGTAAATTATGGAAGAATTAAAAAGCAAAATTTTCCAATTTGATGCTGGATCCAAAGGTAACTTGCCCCGAAGTGGTTATTAACAGCACCATAATTTTCAATCAAAGGAGTCTTCCCAAGTGAAGTTTCATATTTGCCCTCTTCCCTGATTACTTTCAATGTATGCTTTCTTTAAAATATGCATACTGTAGATTTGTCCAAATGCTGTTTCTCAGAATTAAAAGTACACTATCAAATTTCTCTCCTTCTGTATTAAATTAGAAAGTTTTCAACTGCCAAATACGAAAATTAACTAAGATAGGATAATTGCACAATATCCCTTGATAGGACAACAAACAACACATTTAAAACATAAAGAACTTGATTTAGTAACAAAATTAAAATCTTAAAATATGACACACCTAGTTCTAGAGCTGAAAGGAGACGTAGTGGTGGTGTTACATTCATCCCTAGTAGAGGAGTGGGGAGGGGACACTCAACTCTTTATTGACTGACATTAAGCACACCATGTTTGTTTGGTCTGATATTAAGTGGATTTCCAATTATGTTAAGTAATATACCAAAATAACACCAGATCAAGAATCAACTGAAAAATTCACTCCCGCCCCCGCATCAGGCGTCCCTGCTCAGCGGGGAGTCTGCTGCTTCTCTCCCTCTGCTGCTCCCCCTGCTTGTGCGCGCTATCAAATAAATAAATAAAATCTTTAAGAAAAGAAAAGAAAATTTCACTCCTGTGCTGGTCATAAAGAGTGTGTTGTTCGAGCGTCTACCTTGTAGCCTAGTATTAGGAAAAGGGCACTGAACTAAGGAGACAGAACTTGGCCGGGTTCTAATCACGTGGGATCTTAGGAAAGGCTCTTCTCTCAGCCAGTCTTCTGAAATGCTACTAAGTGCCAGGAACTGGGCTAAAGTTTTTATAATCATTGTCTCGCTTAACCCCTCTATGAAGATGGTACCGTCATTTATCCCCATTTTCTAGACGAGGAAAGGGAGTAAACAGAGCGGTCGAATAACTTGCCCATGTTTGCACAACTGGTAATGACCGACACTGGAACCCACACTCAATCAAACACAATACATCCCACTTCCATAACATGAGCTTCTTAATATCTTTTTAAACAAAACACTTCCCTATCCTGATCTCGTTCAATTATCCTGCCATAAACGGCTCTGCTGACACGGCCTTGTTATAAAAGGTGGAAATCTCTGGGATTTCCTCCACTCTTTCTGGCTCGCTGGTCGCTCCCTCTCCCTTTTGAGTGTTCTGGTTTCCTCCTGCTGCCCAAGTCTAATATCTGGGGATTCCTGCCTGGCTCTTCCCCTTTCCCATACTGACCTCCCCTTCCTCTCTGGCTCCCACTACCAACCATTCACATGGAAATTAATAAAAATCTGCGTCTACAGCCCAAATTTCAAACTGGCTTCCCTGACTGTAAGCGCCGAGAGGATACGGTTTGTGTCCACGATTTATGTTCACTCTCTGTATGGCACATGATAGGGGGCTCAATAAATATGTGTTAAATGAACGTCCCAGACGCACCTTAAACACGTCCAAACTCGAGGTTGCTTACTCCCAACAGTTAAGAAAAAAAAAAAAAAATCTGCCTCTGTTCCTTCTGGAGCATTCCCTAGCCTAGTGACCTAGGCAATAACGCCCGCGACGCCGCAGCTCCGGAAAAAAAATGGAGGCCACCCTGGCTCCTCGATCCTCCCACACCCGGAAGGCGCGAGCCAGCCCAGGGCTCCCCGGCCAGCAGCTGTGGGGCCGCCCCTCTCCCGGCACTCACCCCCACGCAGCTGGGGAGGAAATCTCGCGCGGCGTGTGGAGCTTGCGAGGGGCCTGCCGCGCGACCTCGGTCCTCCGAACCCAGTACGCAGGCGCACTGCAGACCTCTGCTCCTCGCCTCCGCCCCCTCCGCTCCAGCGGCGGGCTTTTACAGTTTAGGCAAGTTTCCTGGGTTCCCACGTTTCGGAGAGAGGTGGGGAAGGTGCGGAGTTTTAAAGGATCCTCACTTGTCTGGGCAGTGTGTTGTGGGGTTTTTTGTTGTTGCTGGCGGGGGAGGGGCAGAGGTCTGAGAGTCATGACCTGAGCCCAAATCAAGAGTGGGTGGCGTACCTGACTGAGCTACTCAGGAATTTAATTTGTTGTATGGACATCTCTCTGAGCCTCAGATTGGGGAAAATTACAGTGAGACAGGGGCCATCAAGCCTATCCCTGGTTTTATAGACAGGGAAACTGAGACTTGGAGAGCTGATGTGGTTGGACCACCCACTTTTCTGCTGGTTAGGGGCAATGTTGGGGTTAAAATTGCCTCTCCAGATTGCTGGGCTAGGACCCTTTCTCTTACAACGGGGCTGTCTTTTCTTTCACAAAGAATCCCAGCTTCCTCAAAGATGGATTACCCAATGTTGAAAGAGGAATTCAACTGCTTCCTTTTTGACTTTCTAATTGATTAAATTCTTTCAAGTCTATCTCCTAACTCAGGCAAAAGATCCTGCAGGCAAAGCATCCCCTCAAGCAGTAAGGACTGCCCTGAGCCAGCAAGACCCCAGTGACTGACCCCAAGACAATGACTGATGTGACCTTACTGCCCACCTGCACATACCCATGACCTTTGCCCCACATTTTCCTTATATAAACCTGGAAGTATTTTCAGCACTTTGGAGGCAGTCTTTGAGACACTAGTCCACTGTTTTCCCAGTGTTAGCCTCACTGAAATAAAATGCCTTTCTCCTTACACCATTGGTCTCTCTGCCTTTGGATTTTATTAGCGGCAAGTGGCCAAACCTGGTCAAGTCCCCAAAGCCAGGTACTCTTGCACCCCTGTGCCCCTGCTACAGTGTGAACTGATTTCTCAATTTCATTAATTATTAATTGCCTTTTGTGTTGAACTGGGTTGAGCAAGACTTATTCCTAAAACAGCTTGGATCCCCAGGGACTTTAATAAACCCTAAGAGAGACCATTCTGAATTAGGCAGGTGAAGGAATTGCTATTTATATTGTATTCATGTCAGAGCTAATAGCTCAGCATACATCATGGTATTCAGTAGCTGAATGATGACTGGGGTAGTGAGCAAGAGGGTAAGAATCATTCAACAGGTTGGAGCTTCTGGTAGCTTTATCTCTTAAAAATTTTTTTTAAGATTTTATTTATTTATTTGACAGAGAGCACAAGCCCGGGGAGCGGCCCGCAGAGGGAGAGGGAGAAGCAGGCTCCCTGCTGAGCAGAGAGCCCAACACGCCACTCCATCCCAGGACCCTGGGATCACGACCCAAGGCAAAGGCAGACGCTCAACCGACTGAGCCACTCAGGTGCCCCTCATCTCTGAAATTTTTAACTTCTTTGAGAAAGCTTCAGGAAAGGACTGGAAAGATTATAGTACTTTGCAAACTCAGGCAGGAGCTTATCTCTTATTGGTCTTGTACAGGTAGACCTTCAATAACATTTTTTTAATAACTTGAACCAATTGATGAAAAAAGAAAATGCTGGGCGCCTGGGTGGCTCAGTCGTTAAGCATCTGTCTTCAGCTCAGGTCATGATCCCAGGGTTCTGGGATCAAGTCCCAGATCGGGCTCCCTGCTCTGTGGAGAATCTGCTTCTCCCTCTACCCCTCCCCCCTTCTCCTGCTCTCTCTCTCACTCTCTCTCATGCTCTTTCTCTCTCAGATAAATAAATAAAATCTTAAAAAAAAAAACTCTAACAGACTAAAAGTAATAGCATAAAGTAAAGGTAGTCTAGAACTTGATCTTGAAAGAAACTTTTTTTTTAAGATTTTATTTATTTATTTGAGAGATAGAGGGAGCATGTGCGGGGGAAGGGGCAGAGGGAGAGAAACAAGCCGATTCTCAGCTGAGCAGGGAACCGGACCTGGGACTCAGTCCCAGGACTGTGGAATTATGACTTGATGACTTGAGCGAAGGCAGACACTTAACCGACTGAGCCACCGAGGCACCCCTAAGCATCCAACTCTCAATTTCAGGTCAGGTAATGATCTCAGGGATGTGGGATCTAGCCCCACATTGAGCTCCACGATCAGCACTGAGTCTGCTTGTCCCTCTCCCTCTGCTCCTCTCCTCACTCTCTCTCTAGAATAAACAAATAAAATGTTTTTTAAAAATAAATAAATAAATCATGATCTCATGAAAGGAGAGAAACCTATCCAGAATATACCTAGCTAAACTTCTCCCAAATTCCTGAACCTCAGAAACTGTGTGAGATAATAATTAATGTTATAAGCTGCTAAGTTTGGGAGTAGTTGGTTATGCAGCAATAGATAACTAATATGCCCATTAAAAGAGAATTACAACCCCTTAGAGAAATGGCTGATTCCAGGGCTGGGGCAGGATAGGTACCAAATGAGCCTAGAACATCTTTTTTGCTAGAAATTAAGGAAGTGTTGAAAAAATGAAGCATATCACGGGGACACAGAAGCCAGCTTGAAGGGAATCCTACTGGCCAAATCTGGGACAATTTGAGCACCAAAGTAATTAAGTAGAATAATGATTTCTAAACATTGTAGAAATAGAAATTCGTGATTCTGTAACAATAATAAAAAAGAGAGAATGGAGGGTTCTTGCTTACAGCAGAATGCTGAGGACCAGCTAATAAATATAAAGGAGAGTACTAGAGTTGGAAAGTTATCCTTTTATAGCTTTCATAGTAAAGATTGGATCAGATAAGAATTATCAATGGATGGTAAATCTAGGAGGACTAAGATTCCGCACCCAATCCAGTGGTGGGTGGGTACTTCCCACACACTGCCAAACAATGTTCCAACACCAGCTGGTTATCCTACAATTCAACTCAATTTCGGTGCTATCTATCTGGAGATAGCATCAGATCCCACAGGTTAAGGGCTCAATCCTACAAGACTGCCCCCCCCCACACACACATACACACACTTCAGATACTAATTGAAAGTCTAGGTTGTCACCTATGCTCCTGACCAAATGTCTATAGATTGGAGGTTCTAACAGCCCCTCCTTGGATTCGATTAAGTTGCTAGAATGGCTCATAGAACCCAGAGAAACACTTTACTTACTAGATTACCAGTTTATTATAAAATGACATAACTCATGGGGCACCTGCCTGGTTCAGTCAGTGGAGCATGCAACTCTTGATCTCAGGGTCGTGAGTTCAAGTCCCACAATGGGTGTGGAGCCTACTTAAGATAAAATAAAAACAAAACAAATAAAATAAAATAAATGATATGACTCAGGAACAGCCAGATGGAAGAGGTGCATAGGGCAAAGTATGGGAAAAGGATGTGGAGCTTCCATGCCCTTTCTAAGTTCCACACTCTCCGTGTATCTCCGCATGTTTACCAACCCAGAAGCTCTCCAAACCCTCATCCTTTTGGGTTTCTATGGAGGCTTCATTACAAAGGCATGATTGATTAAATCATTGGCCATTGGTGATTGAATTCAATCTCCAGCCCCTGTCCCCTCCCTGGATGTAGGGTGGAGGGAGGACTGAAAGTTCCAACCCTCTAATCACTTAATTGGTTACCCTGGCATCTTTAGGTTACCTAGGCTTTCTAAAAGTTACCTCATTTTTTTTAAGTTTATTTATTTATTTTTAGTTCTTTCTACACCCAGTGTGGGACTTAAACTCATGACCCTGAGATCAAGAGTGGCACACTCCACTGACTGAGCCAGCCAGGCTCCCCTAGAAGTGACCTCATTAACATAACAGAAAACACCTAGACCATTCTCATCACTTGGGAAGTTCCAAGGGTTTTAGGAACTCTGTGCCAGAAATGGAAGAAGACCAAATATATATTTCTTATTATAAATCACAATATAACAGGGACATTGTGTTGAGGAACAAGATATTTGCATGGTCATAAAGTAGAAAAATCGAACAATAACTTAAGCAGGTAATCAAAATTAACATCACCAATGAAGGACAGATGTATATTGAATGGCTCCAGACATGATAAAGTATACTACAGTATATTTCAAACTATGCTACAAAATACTATACTAGATGTAGAGTATAAGTATTAGATATGAAAATGATCTAAATCGTCTTTTTTCAAAAAATAATCTCTATACCCAACATGGGGCCTGAACCCACAATCCCAAGATGGAGAGCTGCACGCCTCATCAACTGAGCCAGCCAGGCTGCTCAGTGGGGAGTCTGCTTCTCCCTCTGCCTCTGCTCCTCCCCCCCGCCCCCCGCTCATGCTCTCTCTCTCTAATAAATAAATAAAATCTTAAAAAAAAAAGAAAACATTTTCAACACAAAAATAATCACATTAAGATTAAAAGTCAATATGTTCGATTATATTCCATGCTCTCTGTGTGTACCTAATATCTTCTTTGTTAAAGAAGAAAAGAATTTTGTTTGAATTTTTCTTAAACCAGATTTAACCGATGAGTCTAAGGGCTTTTATTCCAAGAAAGAACCATCTTGCTTTATGGTGTCAACACCAGTCACCATAGGTTGGAAAGAAGCTACTGGCATAAAATTGTTCATAATATTTCCTTAGTGAGCTTCTTGGATGTATAGATTAATGTTTTTCATCAAATTTAAGAAGTTTCCAGCCATTATTTCTTCAAATATTCTTTTCTTCCCCTTTCTCTCTCCCCTCTCCTTCTGGGACTACAATTGCATGTATGTTAGTATGCTAATA
Organism: Phoca vitulina; assembly: GCF_004348235.1. Classification (NCBI taxonomy): domain Eukaryota; kingdom Metazoa; phylum Chordata; class Mammalia; order Carnivora; family Phocidae; genus Phoca; species Phoca vitulina. The sequence goes on along the minus strand of NW_022589710.1, from coordinate 44,422,208 downwards.
TCTCATAGATCTCTGAAGTTCTGTTCATTTTTCTTTGATTTTTTTCCTCTCTGTATTCAGATTGGGTCATTTCTTTTTTCTTAGATTTGGGGGGCAGGCAGAGAGAGAGGGAGAGAGAGAATCTCAAGCAGACTCCACACCAAGCACAGAGCCTGACACAGGGCTTGATCTCACAACCCAGAGATCATGACCTGAGCCAAAACCAAGTTGGACACTTAACCCCGACTGAGTCACCCAGGTGCCCCCAGATTGGGTCATTTCTATTGATCTATCTTCCAGTTCATTCCTGCCACCTCAAATCTGCTGTTGAGCCCTCTAGTGAATTTTTCAGGTATTGTACTCTTCACTTCCAGAATTTCCATTTGGTTTTGTTTTAAAAATTTCTATATCTTTATTGAGAATCTCTTTTTGTTGCTACATTGTTGTGTGTTTTCCTTTAATTCTTTAAACATGGTTTTCTTTAGTTCTTTGCACATATATAATTTTTAATTTTTTATTGTTATGTTCCTATCTTTTTATTAGTTATTGCCCAATTGATCTATCAGTTTTTGAATAAGTTATATTAAAATTTTCCATTGTGATTGTGGTTTTGTTAATTCTCCTTGTAACTCCAGTTAGTTTTTTTGTTTTTGTTTTTGTTTTTAATTTTTTATTGTTATGTTCCTATCTCTTTATTAGTTATTCTTTGCACATATTTTTAATAGCCGCTTTAAAGTCTTTGCTAAATTCGGGGCACCTGGGTGGCTCAGTCATTTGGGCAGCATGCTCTTGATTTCGGCTGGGGTCATTATCTCAGGGTCCTGGGACTGAGCCCCATGTCAGCCTCCATGCTCGGCAGGAAATCCACTTGGGGATTTCTCTCCTTCTCCCTTTGCTCCTCCCCCTGCTCCAGTTTTCTCTCCCACTCCCTCTCTCTTAAATAAATAAATCTTTATTTTTTTAAATTTTTTAATTTTTTAAAGATTTTATTTATTTATTTGACAGAGAGAGACACAGCGAGAGAGGGAACACAAGTGGGGGAGTGAGAGAGGGAGAAGCAGGCTTCCCGCCGAGCAGGGAGCCCCATGAGGGGCTCGATCCCAGGACCCTGGGATCATGACCTGAGCTGAAGGCAGACGCTTAACGACTGAGCCACCCAGGCGCCCCAATAAATAAATCTTTAAAAAAATATATTGCCATCAGTTGTTCACCTCTGTTCTTCTTTTCATGTGCTGTTGCTATGGCTACAATGACCAGGACTTTTATAATAATGAATAATGGATCAAAACTATGCCGGTTTCCCACTCTTGTTACCAATCCAGCACTCGTTTCTAAGTCCTCATTTTTTTTATTTTTTATTTTTTTTAAAGATTTTTTTATTTATTCATTTGAGACAGAGAGATACAGAGAGTATGAACAGGCTCCCTGCTGAGCCAGGAGCTCCACGCAGGGCTCGATCCCAGGACCCTGGGATCATGACCTGAGCCGAAGGCAGACGTTTAACCATCTGAGCCACCCAGGCGCCCCTCTAAGTCATCATTTTTAACAAAAACAATACCAGATCTAAAATCTCAAAAACATAACAATGGACAGAAAAAGCAAGTTACAGAAGGAAACAACAGTATAATTCCATTTATATAGAGTTTAAAAACATGCAAAACAATACTGTATGTTGTTTTTTAATAAAACTTATGTTGTAAAAGCATAAACACACCCAAGGGGATGATAAACTCCCAATCCATATTGAGAATGGTTACTTCTAGAGGGAGAGAAATAAGATCAGGGAGGAGGGGACTAATACAACTGTATTTCTTAAACTTAGTGGTGAGTATCTGGATGTTTGCTATATCATTCTACAAACTGTGTTTATAAAAGATTTAATGAAAACAAACAAAAAAAAAGTTAAATACCAGACATATTGTTTTAAGGAGGCCATGAGAGTTACATTTCAAAGAAAAAGATCAAGTTGGCTTTTGGAGCTTACAAGCATCTAAATAAAACAGATTTTTTACCCTACTCAATGTCTTATCTGAGGAGACTGGAGACTTTACTTTTGTGTGGTTAATTTTCAAAGACCTTTTTTTTCTTAACCCTTTTTAGATAAACACTAAGCCTTCACACAATGAAGCCTTACATTGGAGGATAAGTTGAGGGGTCTTCTAGTGTCAGGAAAAATTGTGAAAGACTTTGAAAGACTGGGTGAAAAAGATTACTAGGTGCCCAGTCTAGCAGATTATCTTCACCTTTCATTGTCTTTGAGCTATTTTACAACTCTGAGTTACAAAAAAACTGATACCAGTAAAGATGATTCTTGCCCCTAAAAATGCAAATGCAAAGCATTCCTAGAGTACAACTGATCTCTCTCCTCCTCACCCAAGAAACCAGTGTTGTATCTATGAAGCAAATTAATTTCAGCATTGCTGATTGTCTATACATTGTCTGCTCTTTGGAATATCTTTTGAATCAGTTGTAATATCTTATGGTTCTCTCATTAATTAATGCATTTAATCAAATCTTAGACACCTGTTAATTTTATATTTCTATGAGTCATGATTTTACATTTAAAAAATAATTATCCTTTGGGCGCCTGGGTGGCTCAGTTGGTTGAGCAACTGCCTTTGGCTCAGGTCATGATCCTGGAGTCCCGGGATAGAGTCCCACATCGGGCTCCCTGCTCGGCGGGGAGTCTGCTTCTCCCTCTGACCCTCCCCCTCTCCTGCTCTCTCTCTCTCGTTCTCTCTCTCAAATAAATAAGTAAAATCTTAAAAAAATAAAATAAAATAAAACAAAAAAAATTATCCTTTAACTGGAGGGAAGAGGGCTCTTTCACCTCATTTCTGCCAAACCACATCAATTGCACAATACCTGAGGCAGCTCCTTCCTGGCTGGAGATGCCTGCCCCTCGGGTTACTTAATCCTATTATTTTTCTCTTGCTCCTTTCTTTTTTCTCTATGTTAGGGACTTTTTAAAGAATCTATTGGGATGTCTGGGTGGCGCAGTCAGTTAAGCCACCAACTCTTGATTCCAGCTCAGGTCATGATCTCAGAGTCCTGGAAGCAAGCCCCGGGTCAGGCTCTGCACGCTCAGCGCAGGGTCTGCTTGGGATTCTCTCACTCTCCCTCTGCCCCTCCCGCTCATGCTCCCTTTCTCTCTCTCTCTCTCTCTCTCTCTAAGATAAATAAATCTTAAAAAAATTTTTTTTTAATCTATTTTTAAACCTTGATTCCTTGCTCCCTTGCCAACTGGAAATAACAAATTTCCTTTACTAAGCTGGTAATAGATAAGGTTTTCTCCATCATTAAGACCATTATTTACAACTACTATATGATATAAAAAATTGCCGTAGTTATAGCAGGTTTAAATCAGACTCATTTCCCAGCTTCCTTCTCACCAACCTCCTTCCTCCCAAACTTCACATTTGCTTTTAACATTGTAAACACACTCTATATACTTGTTAAATTAATTAACAAGTAAATGGATGTCCACCGTGTGCTTAACACTACTTAGGTGTTACGTGGCATATCACATGCAAGTTCAAGTCCCTGACCCACGGAAATTTACAATCCAGTTGGGAAGGCAGGGAAGCGCCAGTATATGCCGTATATGATAAGTGCCAAATGGAGTGAGATTGGCAATAAATGCTTCATTCATTCATCCATTGAGCAAATAATTCTTTCTTACCCATTACATGCAGGTGCTGTGGTATGCAATGGTGAAAAAGACCGGCACAGACTCTCCCTTCACCAAGCTCCTTCTAGAAGGGACTAGAACAAGTAAGCAGCTACGTCCAATACTGCATTGCCGGGGCTACAATGGGGAAGTGCAGGATGTTGTGGCAGCACATGGGAGGAAAACTAATCCCTGACTTGGGAGGTTTGGAAAGCTCTTTAAACTGAAATTGGAAAGATCTTAGGCCAAATTAGGCCAGGAGTGGGCGGGGGGCAGAATGGGGTGTGGATGGGAATCAATCCAAACTGTGGGAATACTACGTATTAAAGTCTGGTGGTAAGAGACAGCAAAGCATATTCAGGGAACTTAAAGAAGTTTAGTACGGCTAAGGCAACGAGTTTGAGGGGAGAGCATGGAAAGGAATGAGGTAGGAGAAGCCGAAAGGGACCATCGGATTACATGGAGCCTTGTGAGCTGTGTTAAGGAATTTCAGTTTTATCCTAAGAACAATGGAGGAACTATTACAGATTTGTTGTTTTGTTTTAAAGATTTGGACCTGATTATATTTGCATTTTTTAAAAGAGTTTATTTATTTATTTATTTGAGAAAGAGAGTAAGCAAGGGAAGGAGCAGAGGGAGAGAGACAAGCAGACTCTGTGCTGAGCCCAGGACACGGGGCTTGATCTCAGGACCCTGAGATCACAACCTGAGCCGAAACCAAGAGTTGGACACTTAAACGACTGAGCCACCCAGGTGCCCCTGTACTTGCATTTTAAAGGGGTCAGCCCTGGCTGGAATTAGGAGAATGGATTTTTTTTTTTTAAAGATTTTATTTATTTATTTGACAGAGAGAGAGAGCGTATGCACAACCAGGGGAAGCGGCAGGCAGAGGGGGGAAGCAGGCTCCCTGCTGCGCAAGGAGCCCGATATGGGACTCCATCCCAGGACCCTGGGATCATGACCTGAGCCAAAGGCAGACACTTAACCGACTGAGCCAACCAGGCACCCTAGGAGAATGGATTTCAAATGGTGGGGACTGGAGGCAGGGAGTCTAAGCAAAAGATAGTGGTGCCCTAAATAAAAGTAATGGTTCTGGAAATGGGAAGAAAAGCACAGACCATGGGATGTTTAGGAGTTAGAATCAACAGGACTTGATAAAAGATTGAAGTGGACATAGCCAACAGGTAGAGATATACAGGTTTATCTGGATTTCAGACAGACAACTCAACTAGAGATAGAGTGGACAGTCAGGATTCCTAGGACAAGATTGCTCAGAAAGAGTAATAGAAATATAGGGAGAAAGCCCACTACAGAGTCCCGTAAAGGATTGCAAGAGTCTGCGAAGAAGCAGAGAGGTGGAAGGAAAACCAAGATAACAAAATGCCACGAAGGTCAAGGGAAGAGAGGGCCTCAAAAATAAGGACAAAGTCAACAGTGTCCAAGGCTGCAGAAAGACCAAGTACATGAAAACTGAGCGGTGACTTTCAGATCTGATGGGTCTGAAGCAGAATATGTCACCCCCAAATATGACTGTAGGAGTTCAGGACATGCTGCTGCAAAATAGGCTCCTTTGGTTTATGGGTTATTGTGAGCTGTAGGCACTTGAAAAACAGCAAATGCAGAGAGGGGTTTTCTCTGAACTCCCCTGTATGCCTAAAGACAGATCCTCTGAAAGGAACTCACTTGTCATAGATACCCTCCCCTGGAGTTTCATTAACCAAGGAAGACTGGCATTTATCATAGGAGAGGAGACTAGAAGTCGACACCACACCCAGACAAACTTTGTCACAAACCATCATACCTCCCATCTGTTCGTCTAAGGGCCCATTCATCTTCCCTAGAGACCTACAACCCTCCTCTCCTTTCCCTATTAAGATGGTCTTTGATCCTGAGTTCTAAACCATCTTGGGGAGTTCCTCATTTTTCCTGGGTATCTCCCATGTGTACATGAGGTATGTATGATAATACACTTCTGTTTGGTTTTCTCTTGTTGATCTTATTATAGGCATCCAGCTAAGAACTAGAAGAGTAGAGGGAAAATTAATGTTCTTCCTTTACTGATCATTTAGCCACAGGGACCTCACTGGTGATCTTGGTCAGAGTATTTCAGTGGCATGTGAATCGTGTTTGCAGTAATGGAGTAAACTGATGGTACTATTTTTTGACACTTGTTTTGTAATTACCAGAAAAAATATCTCTGTGGCCTCTCTATCCTGTATAAGTGTGTTGTTGCCCCATTTAACAATTATCTACATGTCTTTCTTACTACTAGACTTGAGCTTCTTGAACCTAGGAATTTTTACTCAGGTTGATAATCCCAGGGGCTAGCACAGTCTTTGATATATATAAAGAGTGTAATTTATATTTATGATTGGATAAAAAGTCTAGGGGCTGTCTTCCAAATCCAAGTTGTCTGCAATCTCTCAGCCAAACCTCTAAGCTCTGTGGTCAGAGTCTGGAACTTTAGGTAAGCAATCGAGGACAGGAGCTGAAACCAGGAATCCGGTATCTGCATCCTCCCTGCAACTTCTCGTTCATCCCAGGCCAGTTACAGAGCCTCTTGACTTAATTTTCTCATCCACGAAGTGACCACCTTTATATTCACTATCAGAGGCACCGAGAACCTTAATTAACATTTGGGAAAGAATTTGTAATCCTTATAACATGAGACCCATCTAATCGAAAGCCCATACCATTATCATGGCCCATTTCATTTTATCTGGATTTTTTTTTAACTGGATTGGTTTTACATTTCAACATGAATTAGTATGCAGTGCTACTGTTAAATTGAGTGTTGAATTTCACTCCCCAGAGTGTTTTCTCCTTCAGTAATGCAAAAATGAAGCATACATTATTGTGGTAATAACACCCTCACTGTGATCTTGTCATTTTCACAAGAATCTTAAAACAGGAGTTCAGCTGAATTATTGCTTAGAAGAGAGACCTTCAGAGAAAAGACATATGCTTTATGAACAACCTTAACTGCTCTTGCTTGCATAATCTTTTTCCCTTTTCTATTTCCACACTCAATTTGTGAGAAGCCAGGAGAAGATGAGGCCCAGCATCAGAGAGCCTCAAACACTTCTTTTAAATAGTTCTCATTTCTCCCCCCACCTGCGCCGCAAATCCTATAAGGCTCCTCTCGGGGACCTTCCAGTACTCCAGAAAGGACTTCCTAATACTTGGTCCCGGCTATTCCTCCTAGCTTGCTGGCCACTGAAAGAATAGTGGGCAAAGGCTTTTGCCCTAACAGCTGCGGGTCCACATGTCAGCACCCGCTCTCTGCAGCACCAGGATGAGATGCAAGGTGCTGCCCCGAACGCTCTGCTTCGGTGTTTCTCATGGCAAGAGATGGTTTCCTAAAAGATGTAAAGATGGAGAGATTATAGTGAAGTAAAAATAGTTGAAGACTGTGCGCAAGTTATCACGTAGTGTCTTTCTCTTTAGAAAGGTGCACATAATTATTCACAAGGGAAAAGGACCTGGCAGCAGGAGATGCTCACTACGCCCAGGTGAGCAGCTCATGTCACGCGAGCAGCGAACTCGAGTTTTCAATCAGTTATCAGTTTACAACTACAGCCTACATTTTTCCTGATACCACTAATAAACCTCCCTCCTCTAGCTGATTTCAGCATTTCATCAGCCTGAGCGCAAAATCAGGAAGCCAGCAATACACGAATGTCTTCTGACAGCACAATGCCAGAGAGCAGATGTGCCGGGCTGCGTGGCGGGTGGAGGGCATACCTAGGGAAGGGCAGGGGGAAGGGGCTATGTGAATAAAATCGCGAGTGAAATAACACGAAAGGAGTGTCAAGTGCAACTAGTCTGAAACACAAGTGCAACCAAATCCTTGGCAACAGTATGAAATTACTCTCAGGGAGAATATTCAATTAAGCCAGTATTTTCAGACTCCGGTTGGAAAAGGATTGCCAAGCAGCAGAGTACTGAACATCATCCCGAGCAGCAGCTAGATGACAGATACATAGTAAAAGTGGATAGGTGAACATGTATATAAAGATGTAAGCATTTTTGTGTGTTGGAAATTATAGTATTCTGAGTAAATTAGTAAGAATTTTATATTTTAGGGGCGCCCGGCTGGCTTATACGGAAGAGCGTGCAACTCTTGATCTTGGGGTTGTGAGAGATTGCTTAAATAAGTAAATAAATAAACTAAAAAAAAAAAAAAAAGAATAATTTAAGTCTCAGCCGGAAGAAACTAAGTAGCTCCTTAAGTGTCAACAGATGATGTAGCCATACCGTATTACTCTGCAGGCTCAGTGCTGCGCGCAGTGCTAGACTTGCTGAGGTTGCTATCTGAGACACCCGCATACACAGTCTCCACATATCACATATGTATGCAAATACAGTGCATCCTCTCTTACTGTAAACAGCATAACGTCCAGCTCATTGCATGTTGGCATCACCGGAACACCTGAAAGCTTGCTGCCTTTTTTCCTGGAGTCTTCCTGGGCTGACTTTAATTCTGCACCTTTAGGTAAGGTCTGCCTAGACTTGTCTTAAATCCAGCTGCTTTGGTGGTTCCAGGGCTTGGCCTAGGTGGGTCAGGTATCCACTGGTATGAGATCCACTGAGACGGTTTTTTCCCTTTAATTCATCTTTTTTCTCTATGCTTCTGTCACATATAATCTGCAAATGCATTTCATTTAGCGGGTCTCGCTTCGGTCAAGCCCTGAGTTGGTGGCTGACTGAGTGGCTGTAATTTTTTTGCTGGGAGGAATAAAAACCCAAGTGATCAGCAGGTCTCAGGGCGGGGTGGTCACCGAGGCAGGAAGGCTCGCCATGCCGGCAGAAGTCTGGACTACCGCTATGGGCAACAAGATGCATCATGTCCTCAACAGCGTGTCTGTCTCTCGGCCCCTCAGGGTATCCAGAAGTTTCCTGTGGACTGAAGGCCTCACGCTGGAGCCACTCCCTCCCCACATCGCCTCAGTACAACTGGGAGAAGCAGGCTGGGCAAGGGGGCAAGGCAGAGAGTGTGGTGACAGCCAAGGGGGATGCTGGCTTCCGGCTCTAGCTGCTGTTCCCACAAAGCGTCCTCATCCAGACACAAAGAAAGAGCCACCAGGTGGCTCCAGGTGCCTGGACAGTATGTATTTTAAGAGATTAATTTATGGGATTTTTTTTTCCCTCTGTCTCCCTGTATATTCTCTTCCCATCAAGCAGGGAGCTTTTATGCTTTACTGCTACAGAGAAAGTATATGAAATGGCAGAAAGCAGAGACTTCGGTTTCTCATTTACCAAGCACTTAGAAGAATGCGGATTTGTGGTAGAAGCAGAATGAAGAGAAAAGAAAAAGGTTCAAGAGTTTTACAGTGGAATGTCTTTAAGAAGGTTGAAAGGAACAGACCCCTTCAGTCTTGGCTTCCTGGCAAGGCCCCAGAGATGTGACAAAACTCCAGAGAAGAAAAGCACTGGGGCCCTCAGCCAGGCAAACAAATCCCATGTCCCAAGTGAGTCACGGAAACAATGACCCAGTGCCAGCAGGGCGCCGCCAACTCGGAATTGGGGAAGATTGCAAAATCTTCACCAGGTCCCCGAGGGGAAACACCAGGCATGACTGTCTGTCAGAATGGGGCTCCGAGGCAGAAACTCAATTGATGTGGAAAACAAAGAAAATGCTGTGCTGCGAGTCGGACTTTGTAGACCGAGAATCGTCTTCTCTGCACATTCATTGGGAGAATTGTGGAGGGATTTTACCGTGTCGCTGGAGCTACATTTTCCAGAACTCCCTCCCCAGTGTTGTACACACTGGGCTTGGCCACAAGAGAAAGATCCCGTGAGATTTGGAAGGCAGAAGCGAAGTGGCAGCCCTGAGGCTCTGGAGGTCGTTTAGGGCCCTGGGTGCCGCTGCCCACCTCCGAGGTCACCTGGCGGGTCGCGGGCAGCCACTGGGCCCACAGTTCCTCCAGGTCCACTGGCGCTTCCCGGGGTGCCTCCCAAATAAGTAACTCACACTCAAATCATCCCTGGCTGGCCTCTGACAAAACACAACCTGAAACAGACCTCACCGGGTGGAGGAATGGACTGAGCCTGATAAGTTTCTTTTTTCTTTTTTTTTAAATAAAGATTTTATTTATTTATTTATTTGACAGAGAGAGAGAGAGAGGAAGAGAGAGAGAGAGACAGCACAAGCAGGGGGAGCTACAGGCAGAGGGAGAAGCAGGCTCCCCGCTGAGCAAGGAGCCCGATGCAGACGCTTAACCTTAACGACTGAGCCACTCAGGCTGAACCTGGTAAGTGTTGATGTAAAGATGTGCCCTAAGTTTTCAAAAACCACATCTCCGTGGCTACAGAGGAGATGCTCTAATCACTGCTCCAGCCAGGGGGCCACCAGAGCAGCTGTCAGCCACGCCTGCTGGGAAGTCCAGGGGTTCCCCAGGGTCCCAGGTTTTCAATGCTTTTATGTCCTGCACAGCTATACCAGTGGAATACATGTTGTTTGTGCATAGGATGCTGCTGGTGCAGATAGAGAAGCACGTGAGTGTGACCCAGATACACTCACGCGCCCCCATTTCCTTCCTTAAGGCCTAACTTAGCACTGCATCCTGGTCAAAAGAAACACAAGTCTGGGGGTGGGGGGGATGGGGTAGCTGGGTGACGGGTATTAAGGAGAGCACGTGTTGGGATGAGCATTGGGTGTTATAAGCAACTATTGAATCGTTGAACACTACATCAAAAACTGATGATGTACTCTATGTTGGCTAATTGAACATAATAAAACATGTAAAAAAAAGAAAAAAGAAACACAGGTCTGACTCCAGGCAGCCTTGAAAGTCACTATGCCTTTAGCAAAAAATATCTCCCAGAGAGGTCAGTTGAGGAAGGAATAATACTATATTACAGCCGCTGCAAGTTCACCAGCCTCCAGAGTTCCACCCATAAGGCAGTTTCCTAAATCTTCAGTTTTCCAAAGGCTCCAGGCTGCAGGGGGCTCTCCCCCTCCCCCACCCCACCCCCCACCCCCGCGCCCCAGCATGCACCAGCCCACTGGCCATGTCACACAAACCAAGGTTGTCCTCAAAGAGGTCGGGATGAGTGAATGGGTAGGGTTGGGGGTGGGGAAGACAGCCTGACTATACTTCAAAAATTTTTGTCCGGGTCACATGTGAAAATAAACTGTTTAAATTGACCATAATTCCGGATCCACCACACCCTCCCCACCAGAGAGTCAGGCCTCCTCTCAGCAAGAATTAGCATAGAGTTACACTACATCTACAACCCAATTTACCTCTCCCTTCCACTGGAAGCTAGTCTCAAGTTCAAGTAAGTATTGCAGAAAGGGTTGCTAATGACCTCCAAGCCCATTAGCCACATGGTTTATGTTGGCTTCAAAAGCTGATGCAGGTAATGTGACCCACTGTCCCTTGGCACCACGCACACCTCTCCGTCTGCCCTGGCCCCATCAGGCTCACAGTTCTCAGGTAGCATTTACTCTTGTCCAGACAGTAAAATCCAGGCAGGTACAAAGGGTTTTAGAAGTTGGCCGACCTCTGCGTCCTTTCCTATTTTGTTCTTTTCGGCACCGTTGTATGAAGTAGAAGTTTATGTGGTTGAGACAGTGCCAAGACTCCATTTTCTCTGTTAATGGCAAGAGAGTAGGAGAAAACACAAAACAGGCTCCATTTGCACGGAGCTAACATCATCATTCTCACTGGGGCTCATTTGCTTCCTGGGCAGCTTGCCTCTGGAGAGGAGAGAAGGGCTGGTGGTGGTGGAGCCAGGAACTTCAAGTTGGGTCAGAAAGGGTAGCCAATGCCCATGAAGGCTGAGCAAATTCCCTGAGGCACCCAAGCAGTAGGCAAAGGAATTCAGAGGTGGCAAACCCTTGCTGCTTCTGTCCCTCCCACCTAGAAAAATGCAGGTGACAAGCCATAGAATGGGAAAAGATCTTTTCAACGAGCAAAGCCCTAATATCCAAAATATATACATATTCCAGTATATGAATAAGAAAAAACAGGCGGGTGCCTGGGTGGCTCAGTTGGTTAAGGGTCTGATTCTTGATCTCAGCTCAGGTCTGGATCTCAGGGTCGTGAGTTCGAGCCCCGTATTGGGCTCCACTATGAGAGTGGAGCCTACTTAAAAAAAAAAAAAAGATAACCCAGTAGAAAAAAAGGGGCAAAAGACTTAAACAGACATTTCACAAAGATAAAAAATATATACAAAGATGCTCAACTTCATTAATTATTAGGATAGTGTAAATAATAATGAGGTAACTTTACGCATCTCATAAAAGCAGTAAGGTTAAAAATCCAACAATATCAAACAATAGTGAGCATGTAAAACAATGGGAACACTACATCACATCCTTCCAGGGAGAGGATAAACTGGTTCAACCACTTTGGAAGACTGTTTGGCGGTATCTAGTAGCGATGCTATGAATATCCCCCTGATGCTATGCACAGAGCCTTTTGCCACCTGTCCCAAACCCGAGCCCCCTTCTTCCAGGTCTCCTAGAACCTGGTCTGGATTAGCTATGCAAAGAAATGAGGTCTAGTTTGAGGGACTGGCTTCCCTGCCCTCCCTTCCTTCTTTCCCTCCTTCCGTTTAGTTTTTTTCAAAAAAGTGAGATAAAACATATATCCATACAATACATAAAACGTATTTGTAGAGTTTAACAAATAATTGCAAGGCCACCGTCTGTGTAACCAGCACCCAGATCAAAAGCAGCAAGTGTCAGCATCCAAGAAGCCTCCTGTGGGTCCCCTGAGTCATCACAGCCCTCTCCCTCCTCATTAGAATTAACTACTATTATCCTGTCATTCAGAATATTAATTTTCTTTGTATTCTCTGTACTTTTACCCCCTATCTGAACTTCACGTGTAGGGGTTCCTATTGAATACATTCTTCTGTGTCAACATTATTTCCCTCAACACTATGTTTGTGAGATTCAAACAAGTCACTGGCCCTCGTGGCAGGTCACTCCTTTTCATCACTGCATTGTATTCCATTGGATGAAGACACCACAATGCGTCTTTCTCTCCTCTTCTTGATGGATAGGGTTGTTTCCAGTTTGAGTCTATTACGAACAATGCTGCCAAGAACATTCTTGCACGTAAATCCTGGTGTATGTGTGCAAGAGCTTTTCTAGGGCGATGACCTAGCATGGCTTCCTTTTAATCCAGGCTTAGAGCATTCCTGTTTTTCCCCTCTCTCCTCTTTCAAAACTAGCTCTCAGGAAAGACCACAAATTCCCTCATGCTAAGGTAGGAAAATGGCTGAGAACTTCTATGTAGCCTCTCCCATATCATTGTGAACTGACATCAAATGAAGTAATTTCTAACTGTAGAATTTTAGGTATCTGGAAGCTGAGGGAGAAACCCATCAGGGTTGGCCCTGGGTAGAAAGGGTCACATAGCTGTAAGGCCATGAATCAAGAAAACGAAACCCCAGAGAACCGAAACCACAACAAAACAAACAAGAAGAAAAAAATAGCTGAGGTATTACATTTAGTATTTTTTTAAAAAATCTTATTTCATGCTTTCCAGAATCTTTTGTGGAAAACAAGGAAAACTATAAAGGCTGTTGTTCTGTGTGAAAGGTCAGAAACCAGGCACAGGAGGTGACGCCTTCTCCAAGGGTCAGTTGGCAGTTAATGGCTAAGCTACCTGGAGTGGTGAAAAGGAAATCCTTAAGACCAGACACCCACGCTTGAGGCTGAATTCCATCAACTAGAGAGTCATCTTTTCCAAGCTGGTTTCCTCTGTGAAATTGACATGACGAGAGTACTTATTTCATGAGATGGTTGTGAAGATAAAGTAAGGAAATGACTGAGCTGCGTTTCACACAGTGCTTGCCCCTGGTAAGTGCTCAAACAGTGTTCGATGGTTCTGCTTCTTTTTATTATTTGAAGCTCAGTGTGGGCACTCTCTGTGAGGACAGGTAAACAGATGATCTGAGCAGGGTTCACTGACGCCATCCGGGATCCTGGCAGGCTTAAAGCATAAACGCAAGAGAAGAGGGAAAGAAAGTAGCACTGAAGCCAGAGAGAGACATGACAGGAGCGCATCTGCTGTGCAGGAGGAAAGGGCCCAGTTTCCAGAGGTGAGCCACTGAGGGCCAGCCAGGGGGTGAGCGAAGTGGGGGCTGGGGTTAGCGCGGCCCAGGGAACACTGCACTAGGTCCAGCCCCGGGAGAGGTTTGAGCGGGTCTCGCTGGGTCAGGACAGAGAGGTCAGATGGAGTCCAAACATGAATAGCAAGGTATGGCAGGGCGGGGAAAGTGGGTCAGATGAGAGCTGGCAGACAAAGATGTGCACACTCCCAGGGCAGCCAAAAGTCAACAGCTCCTATGCATGCTGATGGCTTCCATCTCAAGCACCAGCGAGTCACACAGCTTTTTTGCCTCGGGATTTCTCCTAGCTTGGAAGCTTGCTCAGTCGGCTTGCAGGCAGCTACAGCAGGAAAGTGTGGTGCATGTGGGTGTGGGGATGCCACCCAGGGGCAACTCTCAACCAATGGAGGATGAAGGTGGATGGATAAATGTCCCAACCTCCTATATTTCAGAGGGGCATTTCTAGGTGGTTTTTTTTTTTTAATATGGTATTTCAAAGGGTCTTGCCAGTTGTCCACAGTGATAACTAGCTCAATAATGCATCTTTCATTGGCTTTCCCCTCTTCCCTATGTCACTCTCCCTTCTTCTTCATTGTCTTCTTGGGATAGCCTCACAAATAAATGATTGTCACCCACGTCCTTACCTCAGTTCTGCTTGAGGAGGAACCCAAACTAAGTTATATTATTATCATCTAACATAAACTTGGGAGCTGAGATTCCAACAAAACGAAACAAAACAAAACAAAAAACCCAACCCCTGCTCAAACCCTAGCTCAAACAGTGTTCAAAAAACATGGTCAAAATGGAAATGAGGAATTAAGAAAATTTCAAAAACGAACAGAGTCAAGATCATAGCCAAAGCTCAATGTGCTGACATAGACTAATCAAATGTGGACGGGCATATAAATAGAAAAACAAACAAACAAACAAAAAACAACCCCTATACAGGTACTAGAAGAAAATGTAAGCAATCTGGAAACACATCCTAGAGGACCTCTCACATAGGACTGACCGTCCATGAGGTTGTGCACTGCGGGGCTGTGGTTATGGGAGTTCAGGCTCCAGGGGCTCACTGGTGGGGGAAGGTTGAGAGAAGCAGTTAGCAAGAAATAATATGTACCAGTCATGTGGATAGCTTGTAAAGCAGTGTTGAATGGAAATAGTAAGAAATAGAATCAGGTCATGGCATAGCATCATTTCCAAAAATATTCCATATATATACTACATACTTTATAAGGAAACATACAAATACTGTCATACCTATCTAACACATCAGAGTGATTATCTATGGTGGGCAGGGGGAATGGGAGCAGGAAAAGGGAGTTTAAAAAAAAAAGTGTCTTTCATGGACCAATGATGACTGTGTGGAGTTCATACTGAGGAGCCAAGGAGTGTGATCAACTCAGCTCTTCACCAGAGGTCCAAAATGAGGGGAAAAGAAGGAGGAGGAGGGGGAGGAGGAGGAAATATAGAAAGACACAATTCTAACCTTAGAATAGGGAAGGCCTCTTAAACCAGTGGTATAAAAGACACAAACTAAAACTATGAAATTATGACTTTGACTATATGTACAAGGAGGCATCTGTAAGGATTTCTTTTTTTTTAATTCTAAGATTTTATTTATTTATTTAATTGACAGAGACAGCGAGACAGCGATAGAGGGAACACAAGCAGGGGGAGTAGGAGAGGGAGAAGGAGGCTTCCCGCAGAGCAGGGAGCCCGATGTGGGGCTCGATCCCAGGACCCTGGGATCATGACCTGAGCTGAAGGCAGCCACTTAACAGACTGAGCCACCCAGGCGCCCCTATAAGGATTTCAACAAAGCATTTTAGTAACACCTAAAAACTGGAAATGACCTAAAGGTTCATTGAGAGGAAAATGGTTAAGCATGTCCTATTCATACCATAGAATGCTATTCAGAGGTCCCAAAGAAAGAGGCTGACCTGCGTGTAATGACAAAGGCCACAAAATGCAAGAAGGCCATTCTCAATGTCCTGCGGGTCTCAGTTGTCACACTCTGGTACTGGCCCTGCCCGGAGATATCGATAGGTGAAAACAGTAAGTCAGAGAATACAATTATTGCATTAATTTACAAAGTGCAACACAATACAATTTATACTATAAAACAGAGGGGGGAGGGACAGCACAAAAACATCTGTTTTTATCTGTACATTCTATCCATATATAAATGCTTAAACTAAAGTCTGACATTTAAAAAACAAATATATGTGTTAAAAAAAGGGGCAGGGAGCATGAAAAGATTGCTACATGAGTAGTGTCCCTGTGGCAAGGCCTTCCAGAATAGTTTTGAGCAATAAGGCCAGTTTTTCTAAGTGTCCCTGGGTTTGTAAACACTCACGATCTCTCAGGGTTTCCCCAGAGAAACTACCTGGGCCAGAGCCTGCACTTTCCAGAGTTGTCCAGCAGGGGGCAGAAGCACCATGAGTGGGCTGCCCTGAGACCTGACTGGCGTTTAGGGCTGGGCCAGCCTTCTCCAGCAGCGGACATTTGGCCTGCTTCTCCACCATTAAAGGCTGATTATTTTTAAGTTTTCCTGCAGAGTAGCAGATTCAAATATATACTCTTGGCTACCTATTTTAAAAATTCAGAACATGCATTTGAATTCAGGGTAAGATGTAATTCTTTTTCTTTTTTTTCTTTCAAAAATAGAAATCGTCCAATTATTTTTTTATTATGGAAGTAAAATATATTCATTACAATTATTTACTTATCTATCTATCTATCTATTTATTTACTTTTTAGTATAAACTGGAACACTTGTAGTTTTATTATCTGGAGAAACACTTTAACATATCTCTTTCCCAGACTTAAACACATATAAACAGTTTACAAACAGGGCCATCATACCATTTTATAGTTGCTTCTTTTCAACTAGATCAACAAGATCTCATAAGCTCTCAATTTTAAATCAATTTTACATACATGTTATTAACCCAGTTATTTCCATTAAAAGGCATTCTGACAGTGGGTGAGATGGGCCAAGACCCCATGCCATTCTTTGGGCTTTGGATCCTGGTTATGTTGTCCTGGCCACAAGAGCCTGGCATGTCACGGAGCAAATCAGCAGCAGAGGAAACCAAGTCCATCCTTGGATCGACACTTCTAAATGGCATGGAGTTTTAACAGCCAAGAGCTTATGTGCTCTGTGGTCTTTTGTAGGTTTCCCCACACAGTGGCTTCTTGGATGGTGGATGCGATTTCCCTTTATTGGATAACAAAAGATAATCACAGATCAGCTTCAGAATCTCTCTTGGAAGAGTGACTGAGCTGTCTATCTGATTATTGTATGGGCTGGCTTACTAGAAGGTGAAGATTTTGGATGGCCAGCTTCTAGCTGCTTCTCCCTAGGGAAGGTGATTACCTCATTGTAGAAAGTTATAAATGTAGCCCTTGCTCACTATGTTGTTTGGGGAGGTTTGGTTCAAAAAAGGATAAAATAATGGCTTCATATGTAAAGATATATCAGATTTAAACTATCTTTCTCTCTGGTACTCTTCTTCCAGTTGTGTTAAATCTAAATCCTAGAAAACTTAGCCAGATGAAAAATAGAGTTTGATTTTTTAAAATGAATTTATTTCTTGTTTTGGAAAGGATTCAAATAAATAGAAAGTTGAAGGATTGGCTGATGAATAGGAGAAAAAACATACCATTTTGAAATGACCAACAACCATACAAAAACCAATGTCCAAGGCAACTAAGACTAATTTTGTTATCAACTTTCAAAGACCAAGGAATGCAGGGCTTAGAGAAAATGTGGTATCATTTGCTCAGAGGCATAATAAAGGATTTTCAAACCCAAACATCTTTGCAGACAATGGCTCAGACAATGGCTGAATTGAAAAACCAAAACCATAGGAACAATAAGCCACAGATGCAGAAAGGGACCTGGGTGGTCCGGCTTGTGGTGAGGTGACAGCTTGCCAAGCATCAAGGTCCCCCGCTGATGAGTTCTGCAGTTGTATTCCTCCTTCCTCGAGATTGAGGTCACAGGAGATTATCTGTCCTGGTTTAAGCTTCAAACCACCTCCAAAAGGGTTAACGCCTGGAGTATCAGCCTGATTGGATCCTGAAAAGCATATTTTATTACATATGTGTTGGTTTTTGGCATGATGGAAGCCGAAGGTTGCTGAAGGTATAAATGTCTGTTTCACAGAACAACTAAATATGAACAACTTCTTTAAGGAAGTGTCTCATCCCAGGGTAAAGACAACAGATGAGGCAGAGAAGAGTACCAAACATACTGCTATGAAATGCTTTTGACCTTGGGAAATGATAAACCAAAAATAAGAGAGGGGATCATAAATCTAAATGTAAGAGCTAAAAACTATAAAACTCTTAGAAGAAAACAGGAACAAATTCTCATGACCTTAGATTGGACAAGTTTCTTAGATATCACATCAAAAGCACAAACAACAAAGGAAAAAAACAGATAAAGTGGACTTCCTCAAAATTAAGACTTTTGCTCTTCAGAGAACACCATTAAGAAAGTGAAAAGAGGGTGCCTGGGTGGCTCAGTTGTTAAGCGTCTGCCTTCAGCTCAGGTCATGATCCCAGGGTCCTGGGATCGAGTCCCACATCGGGCTCCCTGCTCGGCGGGAAGCCTGCTTCCCCCTCTCCCGCTCCCCCTGCTTGTGTTCCTGCTCTCTCTATCTCTCTCTCTGTCAAATAAATAAAATAAATAAAATCTTTAAAAAAAAAAAAAAGTGAAAAGACCACCCACAGAATGGAAGAAAATATTTGCAAATCCTGTGTCTGATGAAGGACTTGTAGCCAGAATATATAAAAATTCTTACAACTCAACAATAAAAAGACAACTCAATTTTTAACTGAATAGACATACAAATAGTCAATAAGCACATGAAAAGATAGTCAACATCATCAGCTAGCGGGGAATTGCAAATCAAAACCACAGTGAGATACCACATTACACCCACTAGGATGGTTAAAATAAAAAAGACAGATAACCCCAAGTGTTGACAAGGATATGGAGAAATTGGATCCTCATACAGTGCTGGTGGGGCTCCAAAATGGTACAGCCTCTTTGAAAACATTCAGCTGTTCCTCAAAAAGTTAAACAAAAAGCTACTGTGCACTCTTAGGTGTATATATATATATATATATATATACACATATATATATCCGAGATCATGGAAAATATATATTTACATAAAAACTTGTACATGAATGTTCATAGCAGCATTATTCAAATAGCCAAAAAGTGGAAACAACCAAAACGTCCACCAACTGATGAATAGATAAATAGAATGTAGTATGTCCAGAAGATGAAATATTCATCCCTAAAAAGGGAATGAACTACTGATACACGTTACAACATAGATGAACCTTGAAACTATTATGCTAAGTGAAAGAAGCCGGACACAAAAGGCCACATATTGGATGATTACATTTATATGACATATCTAGAACAGGCAAATCCATAGAGACAGAAAGTAGATTTGTGGTTGACAAGGCCTGGGGAAAGGGGGTTGATGAAGGACTGTTGATGGGTATGAGGTTTGGGGGTAATGAAATGTTCTGGAATTAGATAGTGGTGATGGTTGCACAATTCTGTGCATATACTATGAATATACTAAAACCAATGAATTGGTGGGTGGATTTTATGGTGTGGTATCTCAATAAAGCCATTACGGTAAATAAATAAATAAATCAGGAGGGACATAAATGAGTGAAAAAATGAATGAATGAATGAAGGTCACAGACAGCCAGATCCCTTCTCCCTAATGAGCAGGAGCCTGGGGCTCTAGGTATTGACCTGGGTCGGGTGATCAGACCTGGCCCACACACCAGCTGTCAAGGAAGGAGTGAAGAACAATCAGGAGATGCCCACGGGCAGAAGTGTAACCAGCGCCTCTTAACCCCTTCTCAGTGGGAAAATCCTGGTAGGTGGCAACCCATGGAAACTGAGGAAACCAGAACTGAGCAAGAGGGATTGGCATGAAAGTAGGAAGAGCCGCCGGGATAGTCCCTGAGTAAAAGAACACAGCCAATTTGATAACTGCCAGGAACCAGCTGTGAGTAGAGAAGGAGATGGTAAGGGCACCAAGCAGAAATTGTGTGTGACTTGTGGAAGTAGTCATCCATTGTCCCCAAAGTGATTTGTGACATTCATTTCATTCAGAAAGCTGGTGGTACCCACCAAGTGCTAGCCATGGGCAATAAAAGGAAACTAAGAGCCAGGAGCTTTGCAGCCTGGTAAGAAAGGCAGACAATAAGTTACTCTATAGTACAATGGGTGCAATGGTGAAAGTAGGTGCCAGAGCACAGAGAAGGGTCACCAGATTCAGGCTAGATGGTCAAGGAGGGCTGCCTGGAGGAGGAAGTACTTGAGAAGAATCTGTGCCTTTGAGGAGACGCTACCATTTCAGGAAACTGCAGCCTAGGGAAGCTGGCTAAATCTCTTCAGGTAACCCAAGAGAGAGCCAGTCAAGAGCCCATTCCCTGCTCACAAGCCAGCCATCTGTCCTCATGCTGAAACCTTCATCTTCCATGAGGAAGGACTTCAACCCGGAGAAGACTGTGATCCTGGGTTCTAGCTCGGATCCTGGACTAGGCTCTGGACTGCTTTGTGATCTTATACACTTTAGATCTATTCTAGATCTAAACTGTAAAGTTTCCTCTCCTAAGGAATTAGAACTGTGGCTGTTCTTCATAGAGATGATCCAATTTATGCTGGTTGTTTCCTTTCATATAGGTGAATTGGGTGTATGTGAGGAAAAAGTCTGGAGTCACCAAGTGGAGAGCCACTGAGGGGGAGAATTGGGGTGGTAGAGTCAGAGTCCTAGATTGACATCTGGGTACAATCATCTAGCCCTAGGCATCCCTTCCAGGACCCAGTAGGTAGGTGTCTAGAGGTAGCTAGAGGAGACTTGTCCCTTTTCCCTAGTGCTTTCCAAATGCTACCTTTTCTCCCTCTGTGTGCCATGATAGAATGATAGAATAGGAATGAGGAGCATTGATTTAGCAGCGAAGGCATTGCCAGCCATGGAGCTCATGAAGGGCCAGAGACTGATGAGTAAAGAAATTTTTTGTCCTAATGATGCATCTAATGATTGTTGAGCTTCTGCTCTAGAAGAAAAGGCAGGAAATGAGTGTGCCAGAACTGAGTTACCCACAGTTAGCATGACCCTTGGACTCGAGTTCTAGAAAACAGCTGGCCAGAAGGGCTTGGCCAGACGGGCTTGGCTAATACTTTGGGAAATTTGGTCAATTGGAGCCTGATGCTTCCTATCCACTTTCAGAAGGTAGTAACCAAACAGGTAACAATTTGATTTTCTGGGTCAACTGGGTCACTGAATCCTGTTTTAATTCTGACATGTTCCCATACTGCCCCTGTTATGAACTGGATTATGTTCCCCTCAAAAAGTTACATTGAAATCTTAATTTTAGTCCCTCAGAATCTGACCTCCTTTAGGAATAGGTCATTGCAGATGTGATTATTTAAGATGAGGTCATACCGGAGTAGGAAGAACCCCTCATCCAATATGACTGGTGTCCTTCTAAGAAGACAGTCGTGTGTAGGCAGACACACGGGGAGAAGGCTACGTGATGGCTAGAGGCCAAGATTTCTTGCAAGCCAAGAAATGCCAGGGATTGCCGACAAACCACCACAAGCAAGGCAAGGAAGGACTCTCCTACAGGTTTCAGAGGGAGCGTGGCTTTGCCCACACATGGGTTTTGGACTCCTTCCCTCCAGAACTCTGAGACAATAAATTCCTGTTGTTTCAAGCCGCCGAAGTTGTAGTACTTCCAGCAGCCCAAGGAGACGAATCATACAGACTCCCAAGCCTGAGGTTTTTCAGTGTGCACAAAAAAGCTTGTAGTCTTCATCTGAAGGGCAGCAATTTGGCATTTGTTCCCATAAAAATTATTTTTCACATCTCCTGGGACTCTGGTGCTGTTCTTGAGTGCTGATGGAATCCAGGGCTGTCTCTCCTGCCTCTTCCTCCTGTGACGTGGGCTCAGCTTCCTTGAGAAGCTGCTGGAAATGCCATTTTCAGATCCTCTGTGAGACTGACTGAATGAAAAAATCGGGCTTCTTTTTTCTAATTTTTAACACACATTGCACAACTTTCCTATGCACTGACAGTCTTTCTCATGCTCATTCATTCAGCAAACCCTACTGCACACCTGCAGCCAATCAGTGACGGACAGCCCTGGCCTCTGGCCTCCCTGGGCCTCCCGCCTAGGGGCAGCCTCACACTGCTCCACCACTCCACCCACATCGATGCTGCCCCTACACCTCCCCAGGCCTCCTTCCTGAGTAATGCTGGCCTAACAATGACATATTCCCAGTGGTAACAAACCTCCATCTTTGCAGGAAGAGATGAGTTTTTGGACCACCCAGAGTCCTTCAGAGCCATGTCTGGGGAATAAGATGTGTGATTAAGCTGAAAAAAAAAAAAGATAAAATATAATTTAAAAAAGTTTAGGTCTTTGTTTTTCCTCTAAAAACCTAACAAAAAAATCCCAAAATATTTTAATAGCAGTATCAATGGGATACTTTTATAACTTATAAGATGATGGTGTGGCAGGGCACCTGGGTGACTCAGTCGGTTAAGGGTCTGACTTTGGCTCAGGTCATGATCACGGGGTCCTGGGATCAAACCCTGCATTGGGCTCCCTGCCCAGCGGGGAGTCTGCTTGTCTCTCTTCCTCTGCCCCTCTCCCCACCCGTGTCTCTCTCTCTCTCTCAAATAAATAAATAAAATCTTAAAAGAAAAAAAAAGATGATGGTGTGGAAGAACAATGTTATTCAGATTTTTTTAAATGTCTTATTCATATAAGGAGACCCTTTCAACTCAAGCCCAAGGTCTTTACTCAGTTGCCTTTCATCATCTTTCTTTCTTTGTTTTTCCTTTGCTCTAGAGAGGGGAGCCGCTGAGGGAACAGGATCTTTATCTCTTCTTTCTCTCTTTTGATCTTACTCTTGAGTAAATAGATGGTGCCAGGCGCAGGTCTTTCAAAACAGCCAGTGCTTCCCAGAGTGAGACTCTTGATTGCCCAACTTGACCAGGGATCTCCTTCCAAGGTCGTGATATAATTGTGATGCAAGCCTCATCACAGCTGCCATAACACGTCACAAGACATGCACATGGCAGACACTCAGAATTGAAGCTATAAATCAAAACCGGAAGCAAGCTGGGCTTTCCATCGCGGACAGAAATGTCTCCAGGTGCCTGGGAAAATGATTCTCCATCTTCTGCTCCAGTGAGCTGTCCCTTGTTTCTAAGTCTAAAATATTCCTTTATGGTAGGACGCCTGGCTGGCTCAGTGGATGGAACATGCGACTCTTGATCTCAGGGTTGTGGGTTTGAGCCCCATATTGGGTGTAGAGATTACTTAAAAATAAAATCTTTAAAAAATAAAATAAAATATTCCCTTATGGTGTATTGAGATGGCAACAGTTAAAGTCCGTGTTTCAGGAGGCAATCATATATCCAATAATCACATTTTGTGAGATGGCCTGAATATAACCGGGACCAACCGGCTATGCCCTGGAGACCTATCCCAGCATTCAAATCACCTGCTGCAAAGGCATTCCCTGAGCAAGCAAAGGACAGGCACATACCACTCATCACCGACGAGACTTCCTAATCACCCTCTTTTTATTTATTTCATTGTTGTTTTCCGTTTGTTTGTTTTTAAGTACCCTCTACACCCAATGTGGGGCTCGAACTCACAACCCTGAGGATCGAGAGTCGCATGCTCTACCAACTGAGCCAGCCAGGTGGCCCTCACCCTCTTTTCAAAATGTCTCTGCTTCTTTTCTGAGGTGCCACTCGCCTTGCACTTGCCACATCCGGGTCTTATCTCATCCCACCCTGAAAGCAGGATCTTAGCCTTTTCTCTCCTCCCCACAATACCCCTCTGCTTGCAACCTGGTTTAGTAAAACAAGAATTGACCTCAAGTGTCTCTCAAGATTGCTTCTGGGGAGGGCGCCTGGGTGGCTCAGTTGGTTAAGTGACTGCCTTTGGCTCAGGTCATGATCCTGGAGTCCCTGGATCAAGTCCCGCATCGGGCTCCCTGCTCGGCAGGGAGTCTGCTTCTCCCTCTGACCCTCCCCCCTCTCATGTGCTTGCTCTCTCTCATTCTCGCTCTCTCAAATAAATAAATAAATAAATAATCTTTAAAAAAAAAAAAAAAAAGATTGCTTCTGGGGAGCCTCGATTCACTGTGTCTGCAGGATCGCGAAGTGTAAGGCAGGAGGCAGGAGACCAGAGAGGAAGCTGGAGTCAGTCACGTGGCCCTCATAAACCAGACCATTTTTCTTAGTGGCTGTTCCTACCCTTGACCTTCTGAACCAGAATCCAAGCAAACCTCCCCTGCTTCCCTCCCTCCTTCCCTCTTTCTCTCTGTCGAAAAAATTGGGTGGTCTGTCCTCACCAACTGCATTCTGCTGATGACAATGCCAAGGTGGTGTAGTTTTTAACATATTCTTCTGTCTCCCATATTTCCTGGTAGTTAGATTTTTAAGACTTTATCAGATTTAGGTCTGATTTTTTTTTTTTTTTTTTTGGCTAGACTACTTCTAGGGTTGCCAGGTATGGTAAATAAAAATATCAGATGCCCAGTTAAATTTGAATTTCAGATAAATAATAAATAGTTTTTATTATGTCTTATGGAATATTTGAGATATACTTATACCAAACATTATTTGCTATTTATTTGGAATTCAATCCTAACTACTTCATAAGAGATATTGAGTCCATCCATCAGGAGGCACATAATATCTCATTCTCTTGGTTTGTGATGTTAGCAGCTGTTGGTGATCATGGCCTAGATTGGTTATTTCCCTAGAGGTTGTAAAATTGTGATGTTCCAATTCTCTTTTTTTTTTTTCCTTCATTTCTTAGCTGGAATATGTCTATAAAGGGGAACATTCCCTCATCAACTATTTGGTTTACCTGGTCATTTTCATATAGGAAAGGTGGGATACATGCTTAATTCTTTACTTTTATTTGCTACTTCTCAGAATAGAACATCCTCCAAGGGGAGAAATGGGAGCAGTGGCTGGAGAGAGATGGAGGCGCAAGGAAAGGTATATTCAAGATGGGGGATGCTGTGTAGTAACAAAGATGGTCTTGTGTAGCAGGAGATTCTCATGACACTGTACCGAGAAGCCAGGGCTGTAGGAGACTGTTGGAGTAATCCAGGCAAGAAAAGATGTTCCAAAAATGCATCCTCCAAAGGTGACCAATGAGTTGTGTTCTTTCTTTCAAAATCATCATTCGGGTGCCTACGTGGCTCAGTCAGTAGAGCATGAGACTCTTGATCTTGGGGTTGTGAGTTTAAGCCCCATGTTTGGTGTAGAGATTACTTAAAAATAAAAAATAAATTAGAAAAAGAATCAGGGAAAGCAGACTATTAGTTCAAGAAGCTTTGTGGTAAAGGAGAGAAATGGAAGCTGGAGAGAGATGTAAGGGGAAGGAAAGGGTATATTCAAGATGGGAGATGTTGTATAGTAACAGAGATGACCTCACATCATGGAATATTCTAATGATGCAGGACTGAGAAGCCAGGACAGTAGGAGACTGTTGGCATAATCCAGGCCAGAAATAAGGGCCCGAACCAGGACGGGGAAACGGCACTGACTGAACGTATAAAGTGGGTTGACTAGAGATCTCCCGACTCCAGACCAGGAGGCAAATGTCAGGGTGTGTAATTTCCCAGGATCCAAACCTGCCTGCTAAACAGCCTTGCCCCTCCTCACCCCAAATAAACACACAGACCGAAACATCACACCCTTTCTAAAAGCAGAGAAAGCAGGATGCACACTGGGATCCTGGACAAATGCCCGACTGCCCCTAGGACGGCCTGATCTGGGTTCAAAGCCAAGAAAGCACGCAGGGTCTCCTCGTGTCCTCCACTGGATTTAAGTGAGTTTTTAAAGCTCCCTTCGCTGGCTACCCCGGGATTAGCCATGTGTTTCAGCAAGTGATTTAAAATCATTACTCGTCTCTTTTGGTTGAACCTCAAACTTTTGAAATGTACACAGCTTGGCAGGCTGGCCAGGGCAGCTGAGCTTCAAGAGGACGTGTCCCAGCCATCTGTTGCCCCACTTCATACCAGCCTTCTGCCCTTCCCACTGTCCAGGAGCGCAGGGCTTGACAGGCAAATGCAGCACAAGGCCAACTGCAGCCCTGGCTTCCAACAGTTGCCGCACAGTGGTTTGGGTGTGGTGGGGGAAGGGAAGAGAGTGTGTTTTGCTTTGCCTTGAGGTTACAGAGTTTTAGAGATCCAGTGTTCTAGGGACAGACAAAGGACATATCTGTGATTTTTCCCTCCATCAGAGCAGTTCAAACTGTACTCAGCTACTCAGAGGTAATCCAAGGATGCAATGTGAAGATTAGAAGTTTATTTGAAACAATAGTTCAGTATTTTAAAAACTGCTATTAAAAAGTGTTTAGCGTGTAGCAATGTGAATGCATGAAATATACACATCTAGCCGGTCAAGACCTCCGTGGTTTAAGTCGCACTGCCAGGTAAACTAAGTTTTTTGAGGCGAGGGCAGTCGATTTTATGATCCTTTTTTATTAATAGACTTTATTTTTATAATTATTATTTTTTAAGTAGGCTCCCCAAACAATGTAGGGCTTGAACTCAACGACCCTGAGATCAAGAGTTGCATGCTCTACTGACTGAGCTAGCCAGGCACCCCAATATAGATTTTATTTTTTGAGAAAAATTTTATTTATTTTTTATTTTTTTAAAGATTTTATTTATTTATTTGTGAAAGAGAGAGAGCGCATGCACAAACAGGGGGAGTGGCAGGCAAGGAGCCTGTCACGGGACTGGATCCCAGGATCCTGGGATCATGATCTGAACCGAAGGCAGACACTTAACCGACTGAGCCATCCAGGCATCCCAGAAAAATTTTAGATTTAGAAAGAAATTGAGCAGGTTGTACAGAATGCCCATATCACCCTCCCCCTTCTCAGCACTCACTTTCTCCCATTATTAACATCTTACATTTGTGTGGTACATTAGTCAAAATTGGTGAATTAATGTTGAGACATCATTATTAACTAAGGTCCATAGTTTATTCAAATTTCCTTCGTTTTTACCTAATGTCCTTTTTGTGTTCCAGTATCCCAAGTAGAATATCACATTATATTAAAGAGCCATGTCTTCCTGGGTTCCTCTTGGTTGTGACAGTTTCTCAGACTTTTCTTGTTGATGATCTTGTGAGTACTGGTTGAGTTTTGTGGGATTTTTGTAGGATACACAATTTTCTGTTGGGATCTGTCTTATGCTTTTCTCACAAGTAGACTGGGGTTGTAGGTTTGGGGGAGGAAGATAACAGAAATAAAGTGCCATTTTCATCACATCACACGTAGTGTACAAAGATACATACCACCGACATGGTTTATGATTATTGATGTAGATCATGACCATCCGGCTGAAGTAGTGTTTATCAGATTTCCCCACTGTCAAGTTTTCTTTTTTAAAAAACATATAGGGGCGCCTGGGTGGCTCAGATGGTTAAGTGTCTGCCTTCGGCTCGGGTCATGATCCCAGGGTTCTGGGATCGAGCCCCACTTCGGGCTCCTGGCTCAGCGGGGAGCCTGCTTCTCCCTCTCCCTCTGCCTCTCCCCCTGCTCATGCTCTCTCTCTCTCTGTGTCTCAAATGAATAAATAAAAAAAAAAAATCTTAAAAAAAAATAAAAATAAAAAACATATAAGTATGGACTCACAGATACTTACTTTATACTTTGGGCTATAATCTAATGCGACTTTACTTTGTTCCTCAAATTGTCCTAGCTTTGGCCCCTGGGAGGTCTGTCGGTTGATTCCTATGCCCCTGTGGCATACCCTCATCACTGTAGTATTTTTCTGTAAACTCAGTTTTGTGCTGACTCTGGCACAAGCTCCTGCTGGCATCTCTGAGCCCAGACTGGCATGGATCGTGGGTGTGCCTTGTGAGGTTCCGCGCTGCGCCAGCCTGGGCATGTCTGCTTACGAAGAAGAGCAGAGTGCTTCCTGCACGGGGTGCCCTGGGCTCCATAAACCACCAGGCTTATCCCAGCGAATACGAAGCGATAAAACCGTCTTGTTTGTTCAGTACTTGTAAGTTTTACTTGTTTATTGCCTGACTTCTATGATTATGATGCGAATAAAGAGCAGTTGTTGGATATTTTGATAGTTACTCATTCAACTTTGAAACAAAAATTTATACTACTCTTTCTAGCTTCTAGATCGGTTTAATTGAAGACTGTTGTAATCTCAAAGACAAACTGAAAAAAAAAAAGCTGTTAGCAGGAGTTAAGAGCACAGATCCTCATGTAGGACTGTCTTGATTTAAACCCTTGAGTTTGGGCAAATTATTCCATTCCTCTGTACCCCAGTTTTCCACTATAACAGGAGAATGTTAAATGATAGATCTACCTCAAAGGTTTGTTAAGTGAGTTAATATATGTAAAGTGTGTGGAATAGGGCCTGCCATGTAGTGGGTGCTATGTAATGGTATCTATCATTATTACTTATAACCATCTGCTATGGTCTGAATGTTTGTGTTCCCCCTGAATTCTTACGTTGAAATCCTAATCCCCAAGGTGATAGTATTAGGAGGTAGGGCCTTTGGGAGTTGATTAGGTCATGAGGACAGAGCCCTGATGATGGGGATTAACACCCTCATGAGAGAGGCCCCACAGATCTCTCTAGCCCTTTCTGTCGTGTGAGGATCTGACAGGAAGTCTGCTACTCAGAAGAAAGCCCTCACCCGACCATGCCTGGCACCGTGACCTTGGACTTGCCACCTCCAGAACTGTGAGAAACAAATTTCTGTTGTTTTGTGAGCCTCCCACTCTTCAGTATTTTGTTATAGCAGCCCAAATGAACTGAGATACCACCCATTTATATGATCAGAATTTTCTCAGAGCTGGGTGACCAAAGCAAAATAGAAAAAGAACTTGGATGCCCAGACTGACTTAAGACTGAATCAGCCAGGGCTTTGATTTAAAAGCACAACAGGAACTGGCTCTGGATGAGTAAAGCTGAAGAGGCATTTATGGAAAGGATGTTGGGTAGCCCATGGAATCTCCGGGAAGGCCGGAGAACCAGGCACAGGGCATGAATGAGAACGAAGTGTGCTCCGAAGCAGCCGCAGCCAAAATTGCGGCCCAGAAGCTCTCCAGAGCCCTGCCCTGGCCTCAGAACCCTGCGAAGCTTGTGCCACAGTGAGGGCTGGGCCTGAACGGTGACCCGGCTGCGGCTGCCACCCTGGAATCTGGACACGGCTGCCACAGCGGCTACCACCCGCGGGGGAGAAGGTTCTCTAAGGGGTTCTCTCTGCGCTCTCGCAGTCAGAATGCAGGTGGTGCTCCTGATTGGCCAAGTCCAGGTCACATGTCTGAGTCCTGCCAATGAAGGAGGCTGGGAAGCAGCCTGTCTTAGATTTCGTCTCTACAGTGAGAGGTGAGCAGCGAATTCGAACTTCCACTAAGACTCATAAGGTGGAGTCTTCCGGGGCGCCTGGGTGGCTCAGTCGTTGAGCCTCTGCTTTCGGCTGGGGTCATGATCCCAGGGTCCCGGGATCGAGCCCCGCATCGGGCTGCCTGCTCGGCAGGAGGCCTGCTTCTCCCTCTCCCACTCCCCCTGCTTGTGTTCCCTCTCTCGCTGTCTCTCTCTCTGTCGGATGAATGGATGGAATCTTAAAAAAAAAAAAAAGGTGGCGTCTTCCACACACCTGGGAAGGGATTCTGAAGCTGGACAGGCAAAAAGTGACAAATGTCACCTATCACTTCTGCTTTCAGATTTTGTTCCATCATATTATCATTGGTGAACTTTATAATAAGTAAAAGTTTGAAAAACACTGGCCCAGTGCTCTGGTGTCCCTTGTATTTTTCAAGCTGGAGGTATAAGAGACTAATTTCTGTGAGTTCTAAGGAAGATAAAAGCTCTACTGGTTGGATTTGGGTAGGAGCTTTTCACAGGGACTGTGATTCTGAGCCTCAAAGGATGTTGTACCCTGGGGTGCCTGGGTGGCTCAATCATTAAGCCTCTGCCTTCGGCTCAGGTCATGATCCCGGGGTCCTGGGATCGAGCCCCGCGTCGGGCTCCCTGCTCCGCGGGAAGCCTGTTCTCCCTCTCCCACTCCCCCTGCTTGTGTTCCCTCTCTCACTGTGTCTCTCTCTGTCAAATAAATAAATAAAATCTTAAAAAAAAAAAAGGATTTTGTACCCTAATTTTTATGAATGACAGTAGATGCTTCTGTGAATAACAAAATGCAGTTTCCTTTAAAGGATTCAAAAGTGACTTTTTTTTTTTTTAATCATTTTGCATTGTTTTTTGGATCAACAGGTACTAGATTACCATTGCCATCCTGTTGGGTCTTTGAAATCTGCTTTGAAAAAGAAGACTTCATATTTTAAGGTTGGAGAAACCCTTAGCACTCTCTCAACCTTCCTTTTCTTTTTTTTTTTTTTTAAGATTTTATTTAATTAATTTATTTATTTTTAGAGAGAAAGAGAGAGAACATGAGTGTGAGGAGGCGGGGAGGGGTGGAGGGAGAAGGAGAGAGGGAATCTCAAGCAGGCTTTACTCCCAGTGCAGAGCCTGGCGCGGGGCTGGATCTCCTGACCCTGTGATCATGACCCGAGTGGAAATCAAGAGTCCAATGCTTTAACCTACTGAGCCACCCAGGCGCCCCTTAAAGATTTTATTTCTAGGTAATCTTTACACCCAACGTGGGGCTGGAACCTACAACCCTGAGATCGAGAGTTGCACACTCCACTGACTGAGCCAGCCAGGCACCCCCCAACCTTCCTTTTCTAAATGGAGGCCCAAGAGGTGAAGTGACTTATGCAAGGCCACACAGCTGGTCTAGCGGCAGACTCCTGGTCTTGAGCCAGTCCTCAGCGTCCCCCGCATCATGCTGCCAACAGCTAGCCCAGGAGGAGGCCCAGCTGTCCAGCTCCACAGCCACTGCCTTCCTGAGGTAGGTCTTGACAGGAGACCCAAAGCTGCCTTATTTGCCCTTACTTTTTGGAGCAGGAACCCCCCAGTGACTTTCTCTCTGCTTTCTCTCTGCTTTCCTCCCTGGACAGAAGTAGGAGAAGGAGAAGAGGAGGAGGAGAAGAGGGAGGAGAAGAAGAAAGAACAAGCAGACAATAGCCCCCATGCTGGTGTTGGGCTTTACCTGCTGGATTCCGACCTTTGCCAGTCTCAATTCTGCCTTCTCTCAGTGTGGCTCACCTCCTGCCCTAACCTTGGAATTGCTCCAGATCCTGGGAACCAGATTCCCTGGTCCTGCATTCACGTCCTGGCTCCTAGCAGTGAGGCTAGGTCAGATCCCAACATCTGCCCTGTGTCCCTTGCAATGGGACTGCCCATCTCTTTGTCTGACCAGCCAGATCTGGACCTGGCCACCCCTGAGGAAGCTCCCTGGAAGCAAGGCTCATGCCCTACCCTTCCTGGCATCCTCAACACCCAACAGGGCATGACCCAGCAAACCCTTGTTGAAGGGATGACTGACCTGCTCTGTTTGGGTGCTGCCCACAACTAGTCATGACAAACTAGAACCAAGGGAGGTAGAGGTGCCAAGAGGACGAACTGCATGAGATCTTTTCCTTCTATACCACCTGGGGGTATTTCTGCTTTGTACTGACACCAGGTGTTTCCATCTGAAATCACAATACCATAGACAAGATTTGGGCTCTGGCCTATCCAGAGCAGGGAAAACTGTCTTGGGAATCCAAAGAGAGCTTCAGGATCAGGTAAACTCATCTGAGATAAACCAGGGAGCAAGACATTCATTCATTCATTCATTCATTCATTCTGAATTGAGTACTATATGTGTCAGGTTCTATGCTGGGCACCCAGAGATTCAATCATGAATGAGACACATTCTGTGCCCTCAAGATGCTTAGAGTGAGAAACACAAAGCAGGGGACTTGTATTTATAATAGATTATGATGCATGTTGAAATAATAGTAGCTAATATTTATTGAGGGTTTACTATGTGCCAGACTCTGCACTAGGCCATTACCCATACCTTGTTTCAGGTACTCCTCACTGGAATCCTATTAGTAGGTATTATTGTTATTTCCATCTTACCAATGAGGAAATGGAGGCACAGAGAGGTTAAGCGACTTGCCCAAGGTCACATAGGTGGGGTGAGTGGCATACCTAGAACTCAAATCCAAGTAGTTTGACTCCAGGGCCTATGTTTTCAGCTCCTCCGCTATAGTTCTGCCTCATCATGATAGAAGAAAGCACAGGATACTGTCAGAACACATAAAGATGCACCTAACACTGAGAGGGCATGGAAATCTTCTTTGAGGAGGTGACATGTAAGCAGAGTCCAGAAGAATCAGTCAGAATGGTTGGGAGAATGGGAGTGGGAGTGCATTTCAGACTGAGGGAACAGCACATGCAAAGCCTGGAGGCAAGTGGCCATGGTGCATTAATTACCGTTTGGTTAGCACTGACTGTATGTCAAGGATATCTAGAGGCACTCAGAGACTATAACTAGTGTCAACATGACTGTCTCATAGTAAGTGGAGAGAAGACTCAGTGAGAAGAGGCTGAAGGGTTCAGGAGACACCAGCTTACAGAGGTCTTTAAAAGCCAGGCTAAGGGGTCATGACTTTATCAAAAGGACAGTGGAGACATACTAAAGGATAAGCAGGAGAGTTTCATAATCAGGTTGCACTTCAGAAAGCTCAGGTTTTTTGTTTTTGTTTTTTAAGATTTTATTTATTTGACAGAGAGCTAGAGAGAGAGCACAAGCAGGGGGAGTAGCAGAGGGAGAGGGAAAAGCAGGCTCCCGGCCGAGCAGGGAGCCTGATATGGGGCTCGATCCCAGGACCCTGGGATCATGACCCGAGCCAAAGGCAGCTGCTTAACCGACTGAGCCACCCAGGTGCCCCCAAAAAGCTCAGTTTTAACTGTACTTTGGAGAAGGAATGGAGTCAAGCGAGACTGGAGGCCATTTTGGTTGTCCAGGCAGGAGATGATGGTGGCCTGAAATGGGCCGTGAGAGAAGTAGCCTAGGTTGAATTACTTTGTTGGAGGGGAGGTCATCATCAAACCAGAAGACTGGCGGGGACCTAGACACCTGGGTGAGCCTCAAAGGGTAAATGGTTAACTTTGGTCCAATGTTAGGCCACTGCTCAACGTCTCAACAGGGAAGTGGATGCTAGAAAATAAGTCCAGGGCCACTTGGCTGGCCCAGTCATGCAATTCTTGATCTCGGGGTTGTGAGTTCAAGCCCCACATTGGGTGTAAAAATTACTTAAAAATGATAAAGAATAATCTCTAAAAAAAAAAAGAAAGAAAATCCAGCAGAAGGTAGTGGGGACTCAGCAACAGGAATAAGAGGCCAATGAAAGAACTTCAGCCCCTGGAGAACTGGATGAGGAAAGAGAATTTTCCACTGGACCAGTGGAAACAGGAGATAATGGGAAACCAGAACCAGGAACCAGGGTCCCCATCACTGTCCCAGGGTGGCAGCAAGACCCAGGATGCTCATCTGTGAGACAGGGATGCAGAGTTCCCGTGTCCACCTCACTCCATCTAGAGCTGGGTGGATCCTATTTAGTCAGGTCTGGCTTCAAGGTTGGTGGGGACAGGGAAATGCGGTGAAGGGGAAGGGGCAATGCTCTGCCATCAGAGAGATGAGGGTTTGAACCTGGTCTGGAACCACTTACTAGTTGTATGACTCCAAGCAGGCTACCTAACCTCCTTGAGCCTCAGCTCACTCCTCTGTAACTTGAGGATAAGATATCTACTCCACAGGGCTCCTGAACGAGAATGACAGTACCTATTAAACGGGGTTATGGTAGGAATGGGGGAGTTAACACATGAAAGGACAGAGCTCAGTCAGCTGTCAACCATCCCCTTTATCAGAAGTCTATGTGCTGGGCCCCGGGCTGAAGGTTTTAGGTGCTATGTTCCCTCCCTCTTAACAAATCAAGGGAGATATTCTTATTCCCATTTCGTAGGTCAGGAAATAGGCTCAGAAAGATTAAGAGGCTTGTCCGAGATCACATTGTTAGCAAGCCCACCAGTGTTTTCCCGAACTTTAGTCCACATCTTCTGCACAACTTTTTCTCTATCAACTCCCCACCTATATTATTTTTTGCTTAATAGTTTATTTAAATCAGTCTCCCTTTCACTTTTTAATTAATTTAATTTAAAAACAGCTCTGAGATATTAATTCATATACCATCTAATTCACCTATATCAAGAGTACAATTCAATGTATTTAGTCTATTCACAGAGTTGCGCAACCATTACCACAATCAATTTTAGAACATTTTCATAATTAATTTACTTTTAAAGGAAACTATCATTCCCATAAACGGGAAACTTATTTACCATAAGTGGAAGGCAAAACAAACATAAGTAAAGCAACAAGCTGAGCGAGGCCATGTTACTGAGTGTTCTCTAGCCAGGGTTGCCTGTGCAGTGTCTAAGCTTCAGACTTCTTTCTCTTTGCCAAAAAGGGAGATTAACAGGTATTACAGAGCTGCTAAAGACACAATAACACTCAACCGAGACACTCTCTTTGGCATAATCAGGAAAATAAAAAGAGAATTGAAAGGAAACTTACTTTCTCACTGTGTAATTTCATGCCACATCCCTGAGCCACTGAAAATCATCTTTTGCGAAAATCATCTTCCCACGCTTGCCTCCTCCAGGTAAGTTGAGTGACTTGTCCAATGTCACACAGCAAGGTAGTAGCGGACTGGATCTAGAATTCAGGCTTCTTTACCCTTTTCTTTTTTTTTTTTTTTAAGATTTATTTATTTCAGAGAGAGAGGGGTGTGCGCACACTCACACATGTGCACACGCAAGCAGGGGGAGAGGCAGAGGGAGAGGGGAAGCTGACTCCCTGCTGAGCGCAGAGCCCCACACAGGGCAGGGGCTCAATCTCCTGACCCGAAGATCACGACCTGAGCCAAACCAAGAGTCGGATGCTTAACTGACTGAGCCACCCAGGCACCTCCAGGGCTCTTAACTTGTAATGTTATCTTCTTTCAATTAACACCACAGTCCTCTCTGCAATCATTATTTTAAATTAAGTCAAGTGCCTAATTCGTGTGCTAGACAGATGTGTTACAAATTCATAAAGCACATATTTTATAGCTAAGAAGGAACCTCAGAGAATATGAGCCAACTCATTCCGTATAGGAGAAAACCAATGAATTTGTCCTTCTAAGCATGTTTAGAATTGCCTGCCAGTCAGTTGAACATATAACCAAAAATGTAGCTCTATAAATAGTCCAGAATTGCAATTATTCTCCTCTAGTTTCAAGCTTAAACCAAACTTCCTGATATCTCAGTCCTGCCCTAGCTTCAGTCTTGCTCTTTAATTTGATCCTTTGGTCTGTCCTGAACTCTGTATGAGTAGTTTCCCCTTGGCCCAAACTACCAAGATGGCTTTAAGGATCACAGGCATGAGGGGAATTAGTTGGTGGGTCGAGGGGGTATGCCATATGAGAAAGAAATGAGAGGTTGTCAAGAACTCTGAAGGCTCTGAAATTTAACCCTCCTTGTAAGCTAACAAGTTAGCCTGCCACAGTTTCATGGAAGCTGGCAGAACACACAAGACTTCTGGGTCAGAAACAAAGGACTGCTTTACTCACAGCAATAGCAGCAGCAGGAGCATTGGCATTTTCTTGTGCTGGTTTCCCGATTCCCAATTCCCAAAGGCAATGCAAAGAGGACCATGAACATTTGTACACACAGTGAGGTCCATTGCAAGAGAGGAACCCAAAAGCTCAGGGAACCAGATCTTAAATAATAGACAGTAAGCATGCCTATACTTTGCTCCGAAAAAGATACTATCTTAAAAAAGATAGTCTGAAACAAAGGGCATTCCATGACTCTGCTCATAAGGCATGCAGAAATGTGATAGACCCATCGAGAATTGTCTCCCAACAAGTGTTAAATACAAATATGGAAAGTGAGGGGCGCCTGGGTGGCTCAGTTGGTTAAGCGACTGCCTTCGGCTCAGGTCATGATCCTGGAGTCCCGGGATCGAGTCCCGCATCGGGCTCCCTGCTCGGCAGGAGCCTGCTTCTCCCTCTGACCCTCCCCCCTCTCATGTGCTCTCTCTCTCTCATTCTCTCTGTCTCAAATAAATAAATAAAATCTTTAAAAAAAAAAAAAAGGAAAAAAAAAACAAAAAACAAATATGGAAAGTGAGCTCACAGTCCTCCAGCCATATCAGAAGACAAAGGATGAGGAAGATAGGGATGTGGAAGTGTAGGTTAATCAATCCTGTCCTTTCTGTATCGATTCTTACTGGTGGTCAGTTATGGCAAGAGCACGTGGAGGCTCGTTTGTGGAGTTTGTCATGTGTCTCCTGTTTTGATGTATGTAGCCCTCAATCCACTGCCTTAACAGGGTTTAGACGAATCAGATCATTTCTTTGCATAGCTGTTAGAAATCTCTAGAAGCTCCAAAACTCCACAGAAGAAAGAATGCAGCCTTCCAAATATTATCAGCTTCCTGGAGATAGCGTGTGCTGGGAGAACGCACAGTGGCCACACTGCAGGTGGGTGAGGGGGTGAGGGTTTTGGACCCATCCTTTGTATCATATCCATCAATACCTATAATAAATGTGGTAAGGGGTACTCGCCACTGTGACACAGTCCACAAGAGCCCTGACCTGGTCTAGCCTCTCATTTGAAACCACAGCTAGATGGGCCACGATGTCAGGCTTTATTTGTTACCTGTGCTCAGTATTTGAGGCAGCTATTTTGTATCTATAACTAAGATCCAGAATCCAGGCTGCTGGCTGACAGGCCTCAAGGCTGTTAATTTTGTTCCTTTGCCTAGAGGAGGATGAATTCCTAGGCTGAAGGCAGGACAACGCAGCTCAGGACAGGAGCTCATAGATACTGCCAGAACCACAACAGGACCTGGGATATGGTCCACAGAGGGATTCTGTGGCATTCCACTGGTCCTCAGGCTCTTTACAACCACATCAGATGGGAGTTAACCAATCAACTGGAATCAGGCAGTGAGAACCTGGCAGGTGAGTCACTGATCACACCCTCTATCTGGGGGCAAAGGGTAAAAATTATGTCAAGAAACTAGGCAAAGCCCAACACTGCCCAATACGGGGCAAAGGCTATTCAGGTGGGTTGGCCTTAGAGAGTGATTCTAAAAGCGTGATAGAGGGTGACCTCAGATGACCCAGCTGAGGTGGTGGGCTGCTCTAAATATAAATGTATTATAAATAATAATTTAGAGCTGGCCATCCAAAGTGGCCCTCCCATCTCATTAAAGAGCTCTATTTAGAATTTAGGAGGTAAGGGCCCCTGGGTGGCTCAGCAGGTAAGCGTCTGACTTTGGCTCAGGTAATAATCGTGGGGTCCTGGAATTGAGCCCCATGTGGAGCCCAAAGTTGGGCTCACAACTCAGCGGGGAGTCTGCTTGTCCCTCTCCCTCTCCTTCTGCCCCTTCGCCTGCTCGTGCTCTCTTTGTTTCTCTCTCAAATAAATAAATAAAATCTTTAAAAAAAAAAAAAGAGGGCGCCTGGGTGGCTCAGTTGGTTAAGCGACTGCCTTCGGCTCAGGTCATGATCCTGGAGTCGCAGGATCGAGTCCCGCATCGGGCTCCCTGCTCAACGGGGAGTCTGCTTCTCCCTCTGACCGTCCCCCCTCTCATGTGCTCTCTCTCTCTCATTCTCTCTCTCAAAATAAATAAATAAAATCTTAAAAAAAAAAAAAAAAAAGAATTAGGAAGTGGAAGGAAATGAATTAGAGGGCCCATGGGGTCTTTTGCACTGTTCAAGCAATCCACAAACTATAGCTTTTACACAGTTCCTTGGAGCTACTGTGAAGAATTTTAGTTCATGAAGATATCCCCAAAGAGCTGTAGCTTCTTACGGACAGACGCTATATACTGCCTCAGTATCCAGTCCCTTGTTGTAATCTCTAGATATTACCCCACCCAGGAGAGGAGGACTTCCTTCTTCCTGTAAGAAGTCATGAGACCCAAAGTAATCTCATGAATGTCTAGCAACTTCTTGGCCTGAGACATCAAATGACACTACCCATGTTAATGCTGGGACTCATGTCCCAGCCAATATATATTACTGGCATATGATTGTGTAAGGGCTTCCACCCCAATGTGCAGTAAGCTCAACCTTTGAGCTGTGCACACCAATAGAGAGTCACCTGTCTCAAACAGGAAAAAGCAACCTGTGCGGGGTGATTGAACCCTGGCATTGCTAGTCAACCTGGATCCCAGAAATGCTGTGCACGTTGCCTTGACCCTTGAGTTTGTGTTTTTCTCTTCATTGTGAAAAGAAAAATGCATTTACAAACTCTGGGTGGTGGTATAGCCTTGCTGGGGAACTGTGGTCATCAAATGCACAGAATTTCCACAACAGCTTTTGACAATTAACTCTGGTTTACTTTTGTTTGCCACTTCTACACTCCGCCTCCACGTTGTGGCCCGCTAGCAACAACAGTTAGCAAGTCTGAGAAGAAGCTCCAAGAAGTGGTTTGTGGATTAGCGTTCATGCCTAAGCCAGGGGACTGCTTACAGATTGAATGTCCAAGGTACTGGGTTTCTAGTGGCTGTTACTCATCATGGGACCTGGCCCAGCCAGCCAGCCTTCCTTTCCAAGTCATGGTCTGAAAACTGGAGCTCCTAATACACAATGTAGCACATGCAACTAATACATGAAGCAAATACTTCCCAGAAAACACCATATTTAGGAAATGCCATTGCATTCGTTTTCTGTGGCTATTGTAACAAATCACCACAAAATTGGTAGCTTAAAACAGCCCAGGCTTTTATCTTACAGGCTGAAACCAAGGTGTCCGTAGGGCTGCATTCCTCTCTTGAGCCTCTAGGAGACAATCTGTTGCCTTGCCTTTTCCAACTTCCAGAAGCCACCCACATTTCTTGGCTCATGACCCCTCTTCTCCAGCTTCAAAGCCAGCAACATGGCCTCTCTCTGGCCATTCTCCCAAAGTCGCATCTTCCTCTGACTGATTCCTCTTCTGCCTACCTCTTCTTCTACTTCTAAGGATCCCTGTGATCACATTGGCCCATCCTGACAATCCAGGATAACCTCCTTACATTCAGATCAAAACTTAATCCTATTTCAACCTTAATTCCTCTTTGTCATGTAACCTAATATATTCACAGGTTCTGGGGATTGGGACATGGGCATATTGGGGAGGACTATTATTCTGTCTACCAAGTCCCTTCCTGAATTACATTTGGACAATCAGAGGTGAGTGAATGTGAAGACTCGCTCAATGTCTATCTTCCCAGCTGGTCTGTGTAGAGGGGGCAAACATTTTCACTTGTACTATGTCGTGAATGTACGATCTATAGCTGATTTGATTCTCCCCATAAGCTGATGGTTGGCGGGGGGTGTGGATCTGTAACAGAAAGTCCAGTTTGGGGGTCTTGGAGACATGTGATATCCATATAGAATCCTTTTTGTTGGTGAATGATTTACTTATTTAACTGACACTTAACATATGTATCAGAGCTTTACAAACTAATTTATTCTTACAATAACCTTATCAAGTCCGTAAAATTGTTATCATCATCCTCATTTTGCAGATAAGGAAACTGAGGCATAGAAAGGCTAGGTAACCTGTCCAAGGTCAGACAGGTAGTATGTGGCAGAGGTGGGACTTGAAGCTAGGCAGTGTGTGGACAGTCCAGAACCCTTGTTCCTAACTACCATGCTAAGCTGCCTTGTCCTCTTGGTTTCTGCCTGTCCCCAGGCCCCTGCTGCTACCAGCTCTGGTAGGTGAACTGCTGGTCCATTCTTCAGCAACACCCCTTCCCACCTCCCATCACTGGCTTCTCCCCTTTGCAACTTAGTGCTCTTTCCCCCCTGTTCTCTGTGATGCAGACCCCTGACCCTCCCCAGGTTGCCTTGCCCCACCAGTGCAGTCACATAGCAGGCTGCTTGCTCTCAACGTGATGTCCATGCCACGTGGGAACCATGGGGACTCAGGAAAGCTGAGCCTCAGAGCCTCTCTGCTTAGCCAGGCTTGATCACCAGGTCACTTCGATGTGGCTGCCCCTAGTTTGGTATAAAACCACCTTCGGGGGCGCCTGGGTGGCTCAGT
The DNA here is from genome assembly GCF_004348235.1 of Phoca vitulina. Lineage (NCBI taxonomy): Eukaryota > Metazoa > Chordata > Mammalia > Carnivora > Phocidae > Phoca > Phoca vitulina. Next base: position 44,382,385 of record NW_022589710.1, on the reverse strand, counting down.
CGGTTAAGTGTCCGACTTCAGCTCAGGTCATGATCTCAGGGTCCTAGGATTGAGCCTCCCATTGGCAGGCTCCCTGCTCAGAGGGCAGTCTGCTTGTCCCTCTGCCCCTCACCCCGCTCTTGTGCTCTCTCTCACTCTCTCTCTCAAATAAATAAATACACTCTCAGGGCAGATTCCTCTCAGAATCCCAGTGGGAAGCTGGGTGAAGGCCCCTGCCCTGCTCGCTGTAACATTCATTAGGTAATGCACCTTTCCTGCTCTCACTGAAGACCTGGAGAGGAGGAAAAAGCATGATGCGCTTCTGACCCTCCCCTCTCTCCTCTTTCTCCTTCCCACCATCTGGCTGGCCAGAAAAGGGGTGGCTACTCTTTCCCTGCCTTAGAACTGGCCTAACAGTCCTGGGGGGCAGGGCCGGGTGCTCTGTTCAGAGAGGAGTCAAGGAGCTGCTCCTTCAAGCTTGGCCTTGATTTACTAAGGGAGGAGAACTTGGAAGGATTTGGAAAATCTCTTAAATCACAGCTAGTTTCTTCAACTACCCAATGCAACAACACTTTGAGCCAAGCCTGTCATAAGCCCCCAGTGTTTGGGGGTATTTATTACTCTCTAAACCTACAACTTTCACACTTCTTGGCCTGCATATAGGAAATATGTTTTACACTGTGACTCACACAAATGTATACATATATGTTATCAACAAGCGAACTAAAAGCTACACAAACAATACTTACTGCTTAATGCAATGCATCTGATCATTTTTAATGTACGCTTTTTTTAAGAAAAAGAAAAACCCTGGTGGTGACCCATCATTCCTATCCCCAAGCCAGCTTGCTTCCTTCTCTGGGATCCACGGTGCCCTATGCGAAGCTCCATTGTAGCGCTTCTCAGGTCACATTGTAATTTACATGCCTTTCTCTCCCACTAGGGAGAGACTTTGTCCTTTTCATCTTGGCATGGCCAAGCCCAGCTACCAGCAGACATTAGTAAGTGTTAATCAAAGGGGTGGAATGAAAAAAAAAGGCCAGTGTTTTCTCTTTTCATAGCACACATCACCTCGTTCTGGGGTAGAGAGCTTGGAGCCTGTCAGTGAGAGACCTGGGCTCGGGGCGGGATTCCTGCGCAAGTTAGTTCATACGCCTCCTGCAGAATGGACCGTAATGTGCAAAGCAGGAAGACCAGAGACTTTATTTCCCCTCCTTGGATTTTTTTTTCTAAGCTGACCTGTTTGCATCCCCATGCCGGAATGCCTTTATGTCCTCCTCCACGGTAACTGAAGGCTGCCAGACTGTGGGGACGCAAGATCCAGGGCACTTGGCATTTTTGCAAAGCCAGACTCTAGGAAATGTTCCCATTGCTGAACACACTGGATGTGGTTTAGGTAGCAAAGCAAATGACCTAACAAGGAATATATGTGCTGAGCCTAGTTCCTGTTAAATTAATAGATTCACGTTCTGGCACATCCACAACCTCACAAGTCATAGCAACCGGATGACGGCATGGCAACCCAGCAGCTGTGGCCATGGCACATGAGAAAAATCAGAGCCTGGTGTCTCCAGAGAGAAAATGATTTCTACGATTGCCAGCTTGTACGGGTTGGCCGAGGGGAGGGGGGACGCGGGGGCAACCACAAGTAGATGCCTGCCCTAGTTAGGGATGAAGGAGTAGAACATCTCTCCCGCTTCCTCAAACTTCGTTTTGTATTTTCAAAGTGAATAATTTGCTCTTGTCGGAGAGGAAATGATGTGGAGAGCAAGATACCATCACGTGGAGAGAATGTTCTTTGGGGCCCTGGAAGCAGTGTGGAGGCGATTCTTATCAGAGATTGTCCACCACCTGCTCTTCAGCTGCAGGCCCACGAGCCTTTCTTTCTAGTTTTAGACCTGCTCTGAATTCACCACCTCTTCCAGCTGCCAGGCTTGAAAGCCCTTCTTTCCAGCTCTCCTTCCAGGACCAAGGCCTGACCCCACCAGCCCCCGGGGGCGTGCCAAGGCCTCAGGAGCAGGGTAACTGCTCTGAGGAAGAGGGAGAGGACACCCGGACAGATGGCAGTTCTTGTGAAACAAACACATCTGCATGTACTATCAGGTGGGTGACACCCAGCCCCCCAGGGCCGCCTGGGCCTGAGCAGCAGCCCACACCCTCTGAGCTGGTTTAAATTCAAGGATGACCCCGGCTCTGCAAAAGGGGTGAAGGCTAGGCCTTCTGTACTTGGGACTCGCGTGTTCCCCTTAGGTCCGGTCCAGGCCCCTGCCTCTTCCTCCATGTTCTGCTTTTTCCAGGGAAGGGACCAGGAATCTGTGTGGGGTTGTCATTGGGCCCACATTGACTTCTCTTTTGGCCTGTGCATTAGTTACTCACGGCTCTGCGACAAATGACTATAAAACATCGCAGCTTAAAACAACAAACATTTATTACTTTACAGTCTCTGTGGGTCAGGAATCCAGGCAGCTTGGTCGGGTGCTTTTGCCTCAAGGGCTCTCTTGAGGCAACCATTGGTTGGGGTTGTAGGTCTCATCTGAAGGCTCGATTAGCATAGGGGGTGGGGGAGGTATCCCAAGCTAACTCACAATGGTTGTTGGCAGACCCTGCTTCCTCTCCACAGGGCTGCCTTAGGACCTGGCCACTGGCTTCCCCGCAGTGAGTGACCCAAGAGAGAGCAAGAGAGAGAAAGAGAGTGCCCAAGATGGAAGCCACAGTTTTTTATAACCTAATCTCAGTAGAGATATCACATGATTTCTGCCATATCCTATTTGTTGGAATGGAGTCAGTTAGTCCAGCCCACACCCAAGAAGACAGGATTACACAAGGGTGTGGATACCAGGAGGCAGGGGGTCATCAGCGGGGGATTGACTTTGAGACCTTTGAGACCGCCTACCCCAGCTTCCACACTGTGGTGCTCCAGCAAACGCCACTCTACAGAGAAAAAGCAATGTATGTGTGTGCATATATACGTGTCAGGCCTCCACACATTTACGCCATCTGCTAATTATTCCTGGGCATGCAGAAATCCTGAATATTCATGAAATTGTGACTGAGAATTCGGCATCACAATACGGAACAAAGAAATATTCTGCTCTAAAAAAAAAAGAAAGAAATATTCTGCTCTTGTCTGTATTTGCTAGCAAATACAGAATATCACATGATTGTTTTTAGAAGTCTGGGTGACATATTGTCTTTACTCCCCTTGATTATATTATTGCTTGCTGTAGGCAGAATGCACGAAGGAAGGACTTCTGTCTATCCCAAAACTGAAGTGGGCAATCTCTCCACCCCCATCCCCACAAGAGTGTGATGCAATAAAAATTTCAGAAAATTGTAATTATTAAGAGTCAATAATGCATGTATACTTCTCAAAGCAACATTATTTTTCCTACGTGGTACATTTTGTATTTATAATGTGCCGTTAATAATGTCTGGGTAGAAGTCAGAACTAGTACATAAGGGCTGCAGTGTGGGGGATTTCATGTTGCTAGGAGAGCTTCATTTGCATACTCCCCATCTTTGGGTGAGTCTGCATTTGTGGCTTCCCATTAGGTATTAACGCAGACCTGGGGATCATTGCCCAGATGTCACTTTTCATCAGTTTCACATCCATCTTTCTGGACAAAGCCTTCACTCTATGGAAAAAGATGAAGCATTAGAACGGGAGGTTCTGTGATCCTGCCAATGTGCTAGTAAAAGCAGTTATTTGGGGAAAAAGGGAAAATTGTTGAGCCCTAACAGATGCTTTTCAACCACCTTTAAAAAGCTCCCTGTTTTCCACAACAAGCTACAATGAAGCTAATGTTTCTGTTATGAAAGCCCTCCACTGCAGTTTCGAATGTCTGCTGCTTTTTTTTTTTTTTTTAAACCGCAGCAAAGGCTAACCCCATTTTCTCTCCAGCTTTACCGGAGAGAATTCTTCCCTAAAGACTGCTGTTTAACTACTTTGTTGCTATTTATCAGAAACCAAAAAGGTGGGGTTTTTTTGTTGCAGTTTTGAATACAGTGAGCGAATTTATTTTGGGCAACGGTAAATTTCACAATTATTATTGCCTGAAGCTCGTCTTCTCAGGACTCCACCCTCTCTACCTTCTAAGTCACTTTTGGCCCGCGATGAAACACGGAATGCATCAGGGCCCGAAGAGATCTTCTGAGAGTTGAGCGTAAAGGAAGAGGTGGAAGTCGCGGGGGAGGATGAGAACATTTTGCAGCCCCAGCTTGGACGCTGAAATAGCCCCCCTGAAGTGTGATAAATGGTAACCGTCCTGTGCACTTACAACCGGTGGAAATGACGAAGGACAAGCGTGCAGACCTTTGGAGGGAAAGTGGAGAGGAAACCCGGGTTTTAAGGCCCAGCTTAGGCTTTATTTGGCAAAACACAGAGCACTTCGCTTTCTGACTTGACCTTCTAGCCTCAGCGCGAAACTGAAAAACTTTCTCTTCCTCCTCTCCCACCCTTTTGCTTGTGGGGTGGGTGTGTTTCCCCTGGAACCCCCAGCTCGCCGGGGTCCCTGAACCCCAACACCACCTTCCAGACCCAGCCTTGAGAATCCAGGTTCGGTCGCATTTCTTCCGCGCGGAAACCACCCGGAGGGGTGCAGGCTCGCCGGACGACCGCCCGCGGCCCCCCACAGCCGGGGGCGCGCCAAGCCGGGCAGTCGGCGCCGGGGCAACCGGGGCGCGCAAAGCCGGGGGCGCGGGCGGGCTGGCGGCTGCAGGGCCCGGCGCGCCACCGCGCGAGCTGCTGGGTCACACGCTGGGCCGCGCCGCCCGCTCCGCGAGGAAGTGACGACTGCGCCGTCCCGAGAGCAACAAAGTTTTGAGTCTGCGGGCCGCGCTCGCCTGCGCCCTGCGCCCTGCGCCCCGCGCCCCTGCGAGCGGCCCCGGGATCCAGCGCGTAGGTGAGCCGCGGGCTGGGCGCCCCCTCTGCCGCCGGGGCGCCGGCGTGGGGCTCGAAAACGCGGGGGGCCGGGGCTTAGCCCCGCGGGCGGGGTTGTGGGGGGCCGGGTTGGGCCGGTCGCGCTGGGCGCGGGGGTGCGGGCAGCGCTGCACGGGGGCGAGGGGGGTGCGGCGCGCTCGGCGGCCCGGATCGGGGGCCCCAGGCTGCTCCCCTGCTGTCGCCGGTTTGCCGCGGGGCTTAAAACAGTCGCGGCTGCAGCCGGGCCTCTCCAGGCGCTGTTCGCGAGAGGAGGGGTGCAGGGAGGGGCTGCCCGCGGCCTGCGTGCGGGGCTGGTCCTCCGCCCGCCGGCCCGCATCCCCACAGGCTGGGCGCAGCCGCCCCCCTCCCCCCAGCCTTGCCCGGTGCTTCCCAGGGAAACGTGCTCTTCCTCTTCGCAGCCCTCGGTGAGGTTGCAGGAAGGAAGTTAAAGGAACTTTCCCCCCACTTTTCTTCGTTTGGCCCTGCAGTGACGAAGAGCAGAGCAACTCGGCCGTTTGGGAAAACAACCCTACGCACTTCCCAAAAGCAAAACCAGAATTGCCTCCCAAGCCCCCTTTCAACAAATCCCTCCCGACTCCCCCCCCCCCCCCCCACACACACCAACGTCCCGAACCTGACAGTGATCCCTAAGGCCTAACACTTTGCAATTTAGCCATAAAAACTGTCAGCACACCCACGTACATATGTGAGTGTTTTCTATATAAAACCCCGAAGCCCGCTTCCAGTGCACTCTGTGACATCTCGCTCTCCTGTTTTCTAAAACTGCTAGGGCTGCAGGATTGTGCTTGCGAACTTTGCTGGTGGTTCCCGCCGCCCTCGGTAGCCTCGTGGCGCAGGGCTTTTTAAAGACCAGCTGAGAAGTTTATGATATCTCTGCAGAGTAACGCGGGGTGGCAGGCCAGGCGGGGGGCGTCGGGGCTCCCTGGATGGGAGGCTGCAAGCGTAGCAGCCGCAGCGGCGGGACGCGTCGGGGTGTGCCGGAATGTCGGTCGGTGCCGTGGAGACTCCCGACGTGGGACGTCTAGAGGGTGAATGGTGCAGTTCCTAGCAGCAGCTTCCTGCCGGCCTGTAATTACAGCGTGATTGCACAGTCCGGCATTGTTGGCATGGATGTTTATACGCAGGCTATTGTGCAAGACCGTGGTGGCTGCGAACAGAACGCAGATTTGCATTGCAAATGCCCGGGACAGATCTGGGCTTGAGCTGCAAGTCACCAAGTTCTTTCTGGCCTTGCACCTTAGGTAGGTGATTTATTTCCGGGCCTCTCCCTTAATCTGGACCACTTGCCAAACACCAGAGAAGTGAGGTAGACCCAGGAGGGCAGCAGAGTCCCTCCACTCCCATCTTAGGCAGCCTAAAAACTATCCCAGGGATTGTACCCTTATTTGTGTCGGTAGAAAATGTGGGATGACGTCAGCAGGAAAAGGAGATGGGAGATGGCTATCAACCTCCCTAAACGGGAAAGCAGTTTGAATTAGCAAAGTTGCACGGTGGCTGAGTGGGGCCTGGTTGCGAAGAGGACACGTCAGACTTGTGTGACTGAGCTGGCAAGCTAGACTTTGAGCCTTGAAGTGTCAGCTGCAGAAACTTAGTAGGTGGGTCCTAATTCCTTTATTGTGTTCTGGGCAAAGGGAAAAGTGCTGGGGCTTGGAGACCGGGTTGTCGGTGACGGTGTCTGGGGTGGGCAGGATGGGGGTGGGGGTAGGGAGTGACAGCCCCCCCAAAGCAGTGACTCAAGTACATTTTGTCCAGAAGAGCCCCAGGCCCATTTCCTGAGCCAGGCCTGCAGCACAGAGAAGGGTGGGGGTCCTCATACCTGCTGAGCTTCTGTGCTGCAGGGAGGGAGCCAAGCCTGCAAGTGTGGAAAGAAGGCAAACAGGTTTTCCTGCAGGGCCTCCGATGTGGCTAACGGTAGTGGAGGGATTTAAAACACAGTCAAAAAGCATGTATAGGATACAGGCAGGGCTATTCTGCTCCTACCCCATGTCTCAACCCGCTCTCTCTTAGAGACAGAGCGGCCTAGGTGGAAGATTCTCGTGGGACCGCGCTCAGCCCCGCAGCACGGGGGTGCTGTGTGACTCCGGGGCACCCTCCCACGGTGCTCAGGCAGCCTCCCTGCTCAGAGTGGCAGGAACCGATAGCCCGGGCACCCTGGAGCTTCCCCATGCCTGGCCTTCTCCCCAACCCAGTAACTGAGTTTCACCTGGAGGGAAAATGCTGTTTTGCAGCCTCGTGCCAACTGTGTGTTATGGGCACAGTGACAATTTGCCAAAGCAAAACATTAGGGCACAGTCCCTGGCAGTCTCCTGTGTGCTTCCAGAGACTCGAGGAAACACATGTGAAATCAGCACATTTCTAGGAAGTCTGGGATATACAAGCCCAGTTGCCACAGGGCTTAGAGCAAAAACACCACTCTGGTAGGGGGTCCTGAGCTGCATGGCTCCTGTTCCTGGTGCGTTTGGGTTTTTCCTGAACTTGACTGTCAAGGTTCTGGTCAGCTGCATCCTCTGACCTGGTTGCTTTTGTAAGAACCTACTGGTGCCCAGCACTAGCCTTGAGGGGCAGAGGAGGGGAGCATTCCCTTATGACCTCAAAGAAAAGACAGCTTTGAGTCGCGGTACTTTGCGTTAATTTAGAACCTGCGGAGCCTAGAGGTGCGGAAAGGCCCTCCAGCGGTGTAGGCAGGAGAGCTGAGGAGAGGGACCCCTTGCTTGTAAAGGCCAGAGAAAGAAGGAAGGAGATTCCCCGGAGTTGCGGCCCCACCAGCAGCCGTTGCCTGCCCACATCTTCAGGTCGGCCTGGCTAATTTTTGTGCCTAACTCAGGCCCTTCTCTTGGCTTGCCCCGATTTGCCTCGGCGTTCAGAGAGCTTGCCCCGCAGCCCAGGGCAAGGCCGGAAACAATCCTGACTTCCTCTCGCACCTTACGGAAATGCTGACTTACGGCCCGGAGTTGCTGCCCAGTTCATGGCCTCTGAGCAGCCCTGCTGCCTCGCCATGCACAACTAGGAACGATCTTGAAAAAGCACTGAGTCAGAACCTGACAGTTTACAAGTCATTTTGTTTTAAGGGGAGAAACCATTGGAGGTAACTCGCAAGCTCAGCAACTCTGTCAAAAACCCCTGTGTGCCACTGAGACAGGCGGATGAAGTCCCCTGCAAGACGGTGGTCTCCAAAAGAAGGCCTTTTACGCTCCCCAGGCCTGATAGTTATATTTCTGCTCATCTGCCTCCTCCCAGCTGCCTCACTCCCTACGCCACAATCCAGTGTTTTGACACCACAACTAACCTCCAAACAAGGAGGCAGAACAGCCCCAGCTAAAAGAGGGCGTGCCAGACTCTGAAGAAGGTGCTGCAGTTTTCCAGATGCCTGGCGGTTCTGTGCTGCACATTTGTTTCCTTCTTTAAAATGTTCTCCCCTTCATTTCTTGTACTCGCTGAAGCATGTCTTTGTGAGACCCTTAAACCATTTTTTTCCTCGTCTACATGACACAGGGCTTTGCTTTGCGACTTTCTGTATCAGGTGCTACTTGAAATATACACAAGGCTTTGCATAAGCCCGGGATAAAGGGCTCTCTGTAATGTCACTTAAAATGCCTGGTTGCAAGGGTCACCCTCTTGCTCAGCAACCTTCAATGGCTCCCCGCTGTCTGCATGGTAAGGATCAAACCTCTAGGCTAGCAGTCAGGGCCTTCCACACAGGGGTCTGGCTACCGCTGCTCTCCTGCCCTAACCCTCTGCTCTGACCCAGTGACCCACTCTGTGTGTTTGTCCAAACTGCCGATGGCAAGCATTCCTACCTCTCATGCTTCCCCGGAAGACTGGAATGCCTTTTTCTTCTGTTCTGCTTGGCTCGCTCTTGCTTTCCCTCCAGCCCTGTTCATGTTCCCCTCTTTAGGAACTTCCCCTGTCCCATCCTGTGCTAACATTCGTCTGGGCCCTGTACTGAAGAAAACCTAAAAACCTGGACTAAAGGATTTTTAACATTGCCTTTGGGCTTCAGTCACACACTTCATTCGGCTTCTTTTTTTAAAAAAAAGATTTTATTTATTTATTTTAGAGAGAGAGAGAGAGTACGAGCATGAGGTAGGGGAGGAGCAGAGGGAGAGACACAAGCAGACTCCATGCTCACCATGGAGCCTGACACAGGCCTCTCGTCCCAGGACCCTGAGGTCATGACCTGAGTGGAAATCAAGTGTTGGACACTCAACCGACTCAGCCACCTAGGTGCCCCACCTTCACCCAGCTTCTTAAATATGCCTTTGGGTGGACCACTGTTAGTCTTTTTCAACTAAACTGGAAGTCCCTGTTTTAAGTGTATTTGTATCTCCAGGCCTGGTGCTCTAACTCGTCGCAAGTCCCAGTAACTATTTGGTGCTGATGATGACGATGATGATAAAATGGCAATAGCTGTCCAGTACCGGCAGCTTGTGTATAGACACACGCGGCCACGCCAAGCACCGAGGACCATGGTTCCTATCCTGTGTTCTGAACATTTACCCAGCTTTGTCTCCTCCTGCCCATTAGCCTCTCTGGCGCCTCCTGGTTTTGCACTTCATCGTTCTGTTCCATTTCCAGAACCTCTTCCTGTGGGTGTCAGATGGTATCTGTCCAGCTTCCACACTGGCTCCTCCTTGTCCCGATTTGAGCCCAGTTGACCTGCCCCACAGTGTCCTGTGCCTGAGCACCAGCTCTCTGGGGAGAGCCTTCGTCATCTGTTTGGCCTGTCCTTCCAAGGGAACCAGTCCGATAGGAGGTAGGGCCAACTCTCAGGCAAGACTTTGGAGGAAGACAAAGAGGTGCTTCCTGGTTCATTGCAGGTTTGTTTTGGCCAGAGAGGCATTGAACCTACAAAGCTAGGCTAAACTATAAAACTGAGTCTCTGGGATATCCTGGCTAAAACCCTAACATTGGCCTTGACTGGGCCAGTTCTCATGCTGTTAATCTCAACTTTGTCATATAAGCTAGATTCTTTTTGAATTGAGATATAATTCACAGACCATAAAATGTACCCTGTAAAATAGATTCCTAAAAAAATTGTTTTATTTCTTTCATTTTTTCAGAAGATTTTATTTTTAAGTAATCTCTACACCCAACATGGGGCTCGAACTCACAACCCCAAGATCAAGAGTCACACACTCTACCAACTGAGCCAGCTGGGTGCCCCCCAAATTTTGTTTTATTTAAAAATAAAATCTGGTAGATTCTCCCCCCCCATTTTCTATTTAAAAAGGTAATATATAAATAGGGTTCAAAATTCAAAAGAGATAAGTTATATAGTATAAAGTAAGTCTCAAAAGTCATTTCAACATTAGACAGGAGATTACTATGTATATTATGCCCATATACACAAATGCAGTAGAATTAGAAAAATAAATATCTATTTCAACCTTGAGGGAAGGAAGACCTTCTTAAGAAAGATATAAAGCAGAAGCCATAAGAAAATATTGATAGATCTGATAACACGAAATTTTCAAAACATAAATTTCCCATTCTCTAATGTTCCCCATTTCTTCAATCCTTCAGTGTCCTTGTCTTAGGCAACTATGATTTGTCATTTTTCAACCATGCTTCCAGAGGTAGCCTCTGCAGATTGAAGAAAATCTGAATATATAAGCAAATTCTGGCGTACTATACACAGGGTTCTGCGTTCTGTTTTTCACTTAATGTATCTTGGAGATTATCCTGTAACAATGTGTGTAGAGCTTCCTCATGTTTTCCTCTGGCTAGATTGTATTCTCCTGTATGAAAATGCCATCATTTATGTAACTAGTGTCCTACTGAAGAGCATTTGGGCTGCTTCCTGTCTTTCTAGACTACACACAATGTTGCAGTTAATATGTCTAATGGACTTTGAATTGAAAATTCTTGAACAACATACATGAGTGAAACTGGGATTTACATAGAAACTATTTCTGAGAAGTTATGCATCAACTACATTTAATAAACCAATAATCTCTAGAATCTGCGGTTTCATTAAGTAATCAACTTTTATTTATTTATTTTAAGATCTTATTTTTAAGTAATCGCTACACCCAACACGGGGCTTGAACCCACAACCCCGAGATCAAGAGTTGCACGCTCCACCGACTGAGCCGGCCAGGCGCCCCTAAACAATCAACTTTTAGAGTTGACTAGGACCTCAGGGACTCTTTCCATCTAGCCCGTTTTACAGTACCCATGGTAACAGCATCTCAGAGAATCTGAGGTTAAGAATTTAAAGCTGGGAAGGGCACTTCTAGTAACTCTCATTTTTAACTAAGGTTCAGAGATGAAAAGTGTCTTCTCTAAGGTCACACAGCTGTTGAATGAAAGGATTGGGGCACAAACCCCACAATCCATTTCTTTTTGCCATCATGCATGGATCATCTTAGTCACCATAATCATTAGTTCCACCATGTCTGTAAGTCAAGGATTCTATCTCTTCGGTTTCCTTAAGGCAGTACACAAAGATTTAAAAAGAAGAAACTTGGGGCACCTGGGCGGCTCAGTTGGTTAAGCGTCCGCCTTCGGCTCACGTCATGATCCTGGAGTCCTGGGACTTGATCCCGGGATCGAGCCCTGAGTCAGGCTCCCTGCTCAGCAGGGAATCTGCTTCTCCCTCTCCCTCTGCTCGCCCCTCATGCTGTCTCTCTCTTGCTCCCTCAGTCTCAAATAAATAAATAAAATCTTAGTAAATAAAAAATAAAAAAATAAAAAGAAGAAACAAACAGCAACAAACAAGGGGGGGTGGAGGGGGAGGTCTTTAAGAAGAGAGTGGGATGCTTTTTTAATAGACTTCTTACCATTTTATTATCTCATTACAATCTTCATTGATCTTAACTGCTATCAACATATTGAGTCCCTAAAAACTCCTAACCAGGCTCAGTTGGCCAATGAGATTACTTAGTATTTTCTAAGCGCAGGATGTGGGTTGGGCAACACTGAGGAAATGGAGAAATCCTCCCAGTTCCTAAGATCCCAGTCGTCTCATGAGGGTCCCAGGAGAAGGCCCAGGAACACACTTTTCTCTGCCCTAAGGCACTAGCCCTCTGTCCACTCTGTCCCCTCCCCAGTCTCCCTGTCGCAGGCCACTGTAAGGAGCCTGCACGGATCTTCCACGTGAGTCTGTGTCCACTTTCTCTGTGGCTTCCCAAGAGCAGGTGTTCCGTGACAACTGAGGAGGCAGCAGCCACTCCCCAACCCCGCTTCCACTTGCCCTAGATGTGGTAAAAAGCTCAGAATTTCCTCTACCATTTCCTCAGGAAGGCTGTGCTGAGCCACCCGGCTGGCATTTCGGATCTGACTTGCCCAGTGCCAGAGAAAAAGAAAACCGGCCAGAGCAGCTGTGGTAACCCCGCCCAGCATGGTTTGCAGGGTACTTTCCCTCGCGTTCTTGATTCGCTCACTCGCTCATGCAGCATGCATTTATTGAATCCCTACTCTGTGCTCTGGGCTAGGTCCTAGGGGTACAAAGATCAAGATTCAGCCTCCCCCTTCAAGGTGCTCACGGTCTGTGAGGGAGACAGACATGAGCAAAAGCCAAGGACGGTTAGTGGCATGGATGTCCGTGTGAATGTGTTCAGGGGTCTGCTGAGGGACTGGTCACTTCTGCCAGGCCAGAGGAGACAGGAGTGTGAAGAAAGGTCCAGGGTGGCCCCAGTGCCTTGCATGGTGCCTCTGCTTGGTGAATGCTGTGGAATGAATGAATGAGAGGCTTCCTGGAGGTCCTGATTTTGAGTGGAGTTCTAAGAAACGAGTAGGTGTCCACCAGGTGGCCAAGAGAATCAGGGCATTCTCCACATGGGGAGCAGCCCAGGCAAGTGGAGTGGAGGCGTGACATGGCCTGGGACGCTCTGGGAACTGCAAGCCGCAGGGTATGAGGGAGCACTGGTGGGAGAGAGTGCCGAAGGGGCAGGCAGGGGTTGGGTCTCGCAGCAGCCCTTCGTCGGCTAAGAGGTTTGGACCCTACTGTGAGAGCAGTGGGAGCCACAGAGGACTCTTGGGGGACGGGGGAGAGGGAGATTGATTTTCTTTTTGAAAGATCATTCAGCTGTGATGTGGAGGGTTGACTAGAGATGGGGGAAGATGGGCAGCAAAGAGACCAGTGGGGAGGTCATTGCCGTCCCTGGGGCAAGATGGAGGAGTCTGAGCCAGAGCAGTGGGGGAGGGAGGAACTGGATCAGGAAGCATTCAGGGAGTTGGGTTGACAGGCCTTGAGGACCAACCAAATGTATAGAGCAAGGGAGAAGTCAGAATATTTGCTCAGGTTTCTACCTGAGATATAGGAGGAAGAACAGATTTTAGGGGAGAGACAATGAGTCTAATTTCAGACATGTTGAGTTGGAGGTACATCCAACTCATGAGATGGGACATCCGAGAGAGAGAGGTCTAATGGGTAGTTGGACATACGGGTCCAGGCAGGAGATCCCAAGAGATGACGAATGGGGGATGTTGCCCTTCTGTGATCCCTAACTAAGCCATCCCAAATAAACATCATTTAAGTAAAAATGATTACTCACCAGGGCGCCCAGGCGGCTCAGTTGGTTAAGCTTCTGACTCTTGATTTCGTCTCAGGTCATGATCTCAGGGTCATGAGATCGAGCCCTGTGTCCGGCTCCGCGCTCAGCGGGGAATCTGCTTCTCTCCTTCTCCTTCTCCCTCTGCCCTTCCTCTCTCTCTCGCTCTCAAATAAATAAATAAATCTTTTAAAAAAATGATGACTTACTGTGCAGCTGCAGCTTCAAGACAAGTTCCAAAGAAACCCAATTACCTCCCTTTAGCCCCTCTGTCTATCAGACCTTCTGGAGCAGACATTTGGGGATCCCAGAACATAGATGGCAGTGGAGGTGGGGAAGCTGATGGCAACACCCAGGAAGAGCATACAGTAGAAGGTGAGAGGATCACCATTTAAGAGGTGCAGTGTGAAGGAATCAGCAGTAGAGACTGGGAAGGAAGGAATGGTGAGGAAGGAAGAACCCCAGGAGAGCATGGTGTCATAGAGCTGAAGGAGGGGGGAGCTTTGCATTTTATGAAAACAGGGACTGTGATTTTGTGCACCTAGTATGGCCGGTGGCACATGGAAAGTTCTCCGTCTAAGTATTTATTAAACTGAGTTGAAATTGATCAACTGTTGATCACTGGGGACGTCAAGAAAGAGAGGACCGAAAAGAATGATTGACCTAGGAATTAGGGGGCTTCTGGGGCTTTGCCATGGGGGCTTCTCGTTTGATTTCACCTCCCTGTGAAATAGGTGGTGCAGGGATCACCTGCCCCAGGGTTGAAGTGGCACATGCAAGTTCTAGAAGCCAGGTTTCCTGGCTCCACGTCCACCTTTCCCTGAGTTGGTGGAGAACTAGGGAAGAGTCCAAGGGAGTGGCAGTGCCTTTAATTTCTGATACTAATGCCCCAAACCAGTAGAACCAGGGATAGGGAGGTTGTTATATCCAGCACTTACGGCATTTGTCCATATTTGTGATGATTAGGTGGCTGCAGTCCTCTCAGATGTGTGGGTATTTAAATTAGACTGCCTTCACAGAGGAAAAGATAGAAGCTTGAGTGTAGGTGTTATCTTGGGGGGCCAGAGGAACCATTGTGGAGGTAAAAGGGCGTAGTGGGGTAATCCAGGCCTTAGGACTCTGGCTAAATTAGGGAGAAAAGGAATGCATCGGGACAATACACGATGGATCCCTGAAAGCCTGAAGAACAAGGGCTCGGACATCGGTCAGGACCGTGGGGGTGTTGGGTGGCTGGAACCAAAGTGAAGGGGGTGACGCTGCTGGCCTTGCATCTCTGCCACCGGCCGACCCTGGACACTGCTGCCCCCTCCAGAATGAGTTCTGAACGCTCCCTGCTTTTCTGTGCCACTCACTCCAGAGGCAGAACCCAGGCCGAGCATCTGGTTGTCCAGCTCAGGTCACGCGCCCATGATCTCCCTGCTGGGGGTACTGAAGAATGAGGCCCTGGAGGTTACGGGCCCCCCAGCAGCAGGTGGAGCTCTGCCTCCCACCAGGGCTCACACTGCCCGATGCCTGAAAGTGGACATGGGAGGAGGAGACGGAGCATCCCCCTTAGGCTATTGAACATATCTACATCTTGATCGTAATCTTTTTTTTGACATTTTTCTGAATCTTTTAGCCTCCAGCTAAACTGCAGGATTCTTATATGCTCTGGAGAGCTAAGCGTTTCATTAGCAATTAGATTTCTGCTCAAGGAGTCTGAATGATTCCAGTGGAAAAGAGAGGTTATCCCAGCATCTGGATCCTCCCTGCACATTTGACTCCACTTGGAAAACTTTATCGCTGCCTTGTGAAGATGGAGTCCAAGGCTTGGCTCTCCCTAGCTAATGGCTTGAGTTCTGTTTCTCCTCTAGGGTGGGGCAAGACTCTCAGGGCCATGAGGTGCTTGGGAGGTCCTACCTTGCTTTTCAGACTGGAGGTTGGCGGTCTGGCTTCAGGCTTGGTTTGTGGCATGATTGAGGTCCCTGGTGCCCCAGCTGTCCAAAGCAACAGGACTGGGCACCTCTCCAGTCCTGAAGATGTCAACCTCGTTGAGATGTTCTACCCAGTATCCTGCCTGAGAGGGAGAGCTCAAGGAGCGAGAACTTGTCTGCCTGGGGCTGTCAGCATCTGCGGTCACATTCCTGCCCAGTTTCCTCATCCACACAATGAGAGGGCATTGGGTTGGGTGAGTGCTGGCTCCCTTCTAG
This sequence comes from Phoca vitulina, assembly GCF_004348235.1. Taxonomy (NCBI): domain Eukaryota; kingdom Metazoa; phylum Chordata; class Mammalia; order Carnivora; family Phocidae; genus Phoca; species Phoca vitulina. The sequence continues at coordinate 44,366,783 of NW_022589710.1, read as the reverse complement.
CCCTCCGATCCTCTGGTTGTAGCTCTTTGAAACAAGGGCACCTGGACCGAAATCTTGATCATTCAGTCCCAATAGCCTTAGACAAAGGATTTAATTTCCTTTAAAAAGAAAAAGGAAAATGTAGTTTTGAACTTCCTGGACTCAGGCTGGGGGGACTGCCAGCGATGCAAGAGTCCTTCCCCCTGGTCCCTGCAAGTGGGAGCTGCTGCCTGTGGGAAGCCAGGTCTGTCACAGGCTAGCTGCTGCTGCTTCTTTTTTTTTTTTTTTAAAGATTTTGTTTATTTATTTGACAGAGAGAGAGATAGCGAGAGCAGGAACACAAGCAGAGGGAGTGGGAGAGGGAGAAGCAGGCTTCCCGCCGAGCAGGGAGCCCGATGTGGGCCTCGATCCTAGGACCCTGGGATCATGACCTGAGCCGAAGGCAGACGCTTAACGACTGAGCCACTCAGGCACCCACGGGCTAGCTTCTTACAGCCTGGACTGGAGGCAGTCCTGAGGCGAGGCTTGGTTGCCCCTGTGGGGTCAGGATGGCCCTCCAGAAGGACAAGCAGGCGTGTTCCTGGCCGGGACCCTGGCACAGTTTATACTAACTTGTGCGTTTTTGCCCCCGTGACATGAAATCGTGTTCAAAGCAGCACTGAAATGGAGAAGAAATCTTGAAGGACCTGGTTATTTTACTAAAACAAAGCTTTGCTCACATCCCCCCTCTTACAGACCTTTGCAAGCTGCCCACGTCCTGCAGGAGAAAGCTCACAGTCCTCAGAATGGCGCGCAAGGCCCTCTTTGGAGGCCCAGTGCACCTTCCTGCCTCTTCCCCTGCCACCGTCCCCTTCCCCAGCGTGGCCCGTGTTCTCTCTGCTGCTCAGTGCACTTCTGCTCCTCTGTGCCTGGTGTATTGTTGCTCCCTCTCCCAGGGATGCCCTCCCTGCCCTTTTCCTCCTGGCAGACGCCCACAGGAGCCACCGGAAGTCACCTGCTTCCCCGCTGCCTTCCCGAGCCTCCACCCTAGCGTCTCTGCCATGGAACTTACCCACGGTCGGGGGCTGGCTCCTCACTGGTGCAGCACTGTGCCTGGCCACTGTAGGTGTCCCGTGGTGGGACCGGAAGGGCAGTCTGCGGGGACGGGAGGGAGCAGTGGGCAGGCCCAGGACCTGGCGTGGACCAAGTGGAAATGTGTGGTGGGTGAACTGTTGGTCTCCATGGCAGCCCTCCCTTTGCACCTTTTGGTGGAGTCACGGCCTTGGTGGCTTTGCTGTTTGTCTGAGCCTGCCAAGTAGGCCCCGGTGAGGGTGGGAAGGGAACTTAGGGCCCCAAAGCCTAGCACCTGGGTCCCCCTCACGCTGAGGAGGATTTTGAGGAGACTTCTGTGATGAGGAGCTGGGTTAAAGGTGGCACCCTCCTCCTGATCCTTAAAAAAGGATAAATACCAGCTTCCCTTAGAGAATCCCTTAGTTTTCATGCCTGGCGCTGTCTGCTGGCCTTGCACAGGGAAGGAAATAGGGAAAACGAGTCAGCAGACCATGAGAGAAAAGACTGAGGCTCTTTAAATTGAAAGCCTTATTTAGGCGCCTGGGTGGCTCAGTTGGTTAAGCGACTGCCTTCGGCTCAGGTCATGATCCTGGAGTCCCTGGATCGAGTCCCGCATCGGGCTCCCTGCTCGGTGGGGAGTCTGCTTCTCCCTCTGACCCTCCCCCCTCTCATGTGCTTGCTCTCTCTCATTCTCTCTCTCTCAAATAAATAAATAAAAAATCTTTAAAAAAAAAAAAAAAAAAGAAAGCCTTATTTAATCTGGTGACAGGACAGGACAGGCTGTGGCTCTTCATGTTGAGTGAGAAAGAGAACCAGATCCTCCTGACAATGATTGCAGGGCACAGCGGGAGCCCCAGAGCAGGGACTTGGGGTCTCAGTGTGTCTCTGAGAGGCTTGGACTACATGTGGTTCTTTCCTGCTCAGAAATCCCACAAGCCTATGAACAGAGTCTGGCAGGCGGTGTCCTGATCGTGCATCACAGTGAAACCTGATTGCTCTCAAGGGCATTCCTGGGATTGAACAGTTGTCTGGGGTCTGCATGCCACTTAGAGAGTACTGACGAGAAGCATCTTCCTGCCATGGCTGATGGGGTGGACTTTTTTTCTTAAAGTTGAACCACACTTAGGGCTGAGCCCGCACATGCATGGGCCTCCTTCACTAGTGGTGAGTGCATGGCTTGTATTGTTTGCAGAGTATGTTTCCAGAACTTAGAAACACGTAGTATTTCTAAGGTCTTTAGGAACCCATTCAAGCGTGTTTTTGTTCTTGGCTCCTTGAATCAGCTTAGGGGAAGCTTGGGTGGTAGGGTAGGTTTGATGTCTAGGGAGGTACTGGCTTGTTTTGGAAGGGACAGCCTGTGGGATTTGCCTTTGTTTCTGCCTCCATGGGGCCTACTGCTCCCTCCTATCCATCCCAGCCCTCTGCCTCCCTACCCACATCTCTCTGTCCTCCTTCTTCATCCCTCCACAACAAATCAGTTGAGTTACCTCCAACATCCATGCAATCCTAAGATGTGTGCTCCAGATGCCTGACCCAATGGGGACTTGTGGAAAGTAGATTTTAAGAGTAGACCTTGGAAAAAAAAAAAAAAAACAAGTAGACTTTGATTGGTAGGATTGGGAAGTATTGTCAGGAAAACTACCGTGGAAAATAGGCAATCCAGGTAACTGACACAGATATATATATATATGTATATATATATATATATAATTTTTTTTCTTTTTTTTGAGAGAGAGAGAGAGAAAGAGCATGTCTATGCAAGTGGGGGATGGGGGAGGGGCAGAGGGAGAAGGAGAGAGAGAGAATCCCAAGTGGGCTCCATGCTCAGTGAGGAGCTGATACAGGGCTCAATCTCACGACCCTGGCACTCCTGAACAATATATTTTTAAAATGTAGAATTTGAGGGGCACCTGGGTGGCTCAGTTGGTTAAGTGCCCGACTCTTGATCTCATCTCAGGTCTTGATCTCGGGTTATGAGCTCAGGCCCCATGTTGGGCTCCGTGCTGGGCATGGAGCTTACTTAAAAAATGTAGAACTCGAAGCTATTAAAAAAATGTTAATTTCCGGGGTGCCTGGGTGGCTCAGCCGGTTGAGCGTCTGCCTTCGGCTCAGGTCATGATCCCAGGGTCCTGGGATCGAGCCCCGCGTCGGGCTCCCTGCTCAGCGGGGAGCCTGCTTCTCCCTCTCCCTCTGCCTGTCTCTCTGCCTACTTGTTCTCTCTCTCTCTCTGTCAGATAAATAAATAAAATCTTTTAAAAAAAAATGTTAATTTCCTTTTAGCTGTAAGTATTACTCTTGGGAATTTCTTCTTTTTTTTTAAAAGATTATTTATTTATTTACTTATTTGAGAGTGAGAGAGAGCACACACACGAGTTGGGGGAAGAGCAGAGGGAGAGGGAGAAGCAGACTCCTTGCTGAGCAGGGAGCCTGACTGGGACTCCGGGATCATGACCTGAGCTGCTTAACCAACTGAGCCAGCCAGGTGCCCCTCTTGGGAATTTATTCTAAGGAAATAATTCTAAAGAGGAAAAAAGCTATATGCATAAAGATATTTATAGCAACATTGTTTAAAATAGCAACAAACTGTAAACAGCCTAAATGTTCCACATGGTTATGTAACTCATGAGTTCGTGATAACCTAGATCCAGTGGAATATTGTGCCATTGTTAAATTAATATGAAGGTGATACTAATTCATAGGAAAATGTTGATGAATTTTGGTGAAAGAGTGGTTTTTATTTTAGCAGGCAAAATTGCAGATACACTTGAGTGCATCAAAACTGATTACACTGGCCATAGTATAAATTGGCACAAGGTAAATACTGGATTTAGGTGATGTGGCTATGAATAGAGTATTTTGTGTGTTTGAAATTGCTTTAAAAATATATATACTTTATATACTTTTTTTAAAAAAAAAGACCTTCATGTATCAAAGACTTTGGCTCTGGGTGGGAAGGCCAGGGGGAGGGAGCTCCAGGCCTCCCATCTGTTACCGCCAGGAAGACAGAACTGCTGTGTCTTATCAGCCACCTGCACCGCGGGGGCTGGAGGCTTCAGATTGGCTAACTGAGTCTTTTAGTGATGGAAAGCCTGACCTCACAGGCTGGCTAATTGTATAACTTCGGGGCTCCCAGCGTGGACTCTGCCTGGTGGAGGTGACCTCCAAGTGGCCTCAGAGCCCCAGATGATTGCTCACACCTGGTTTTCCAGGGAACCAGCCCCTTGAGTACATGTGGCCCTGAGACTCAGCTCTGAGCCGCCCGCTCACCTCCAGGCTGCCTGCCTGGTCCTGGGGGCCTCAGCCACAGGGGGGAGGCAACCTATTCTCTCTTTTGCAGTTCCATAGGCAGCAGCGAGGGTGTGCTTTGCACACTGACCTCCTGCGGCCCTGCTTAACCCAGGTAGGGCCCTAGTGAGTTAGCGTCTTGGGTGTTTGCAGTATTGTACATATTTATTATAGGATTGAAACTTTGAGTTGCCCTTTATTGCAAGCCTTGGAAAGCCCCCCACATTTATCCAGTCTACCTCTACCTGCTTAGCAGTCAGGGCTCTCTGAACCCCCATCTTGCCATGAGCTCTGCTGGGACCTGCAACTGTAGGTGTGCCCTTGTGGCTGAGCAGCTGACCCTCTTCTGACCACCTTCTCATATCTCTGGCATCTCATAACCTTGGGACGCCTAGTGAATAGCCTTCTCACTGTCCACCCCACTCTGGTCCTGCCTCCCCATGTGTGTGTATCCTTTTCTTCTTAATGGGGCACTTTCTTGACATGTGGAGTGTCTGTGTGGAGGGCCCTTGATTGTCCTTTCCCTGTGGCCAGTGTGATTCAGGGCACGCAACGGAGACTCCTCGGTGTTGTTTGGAGTCCTGAGGTGGGTGGGAGCTGGAGAGCCCTGGGCAGACCTTGCGTAGGCAGGTCGGAGCCTGCTAAAACAGAGGCCACGGCAGCAGTGCGTGTGTGGAGAGATGTCGGGGCCCTGCTGGGGTCCCGGTTATCTCGAGCACCTATCTGCGGAAGCCAAATTCCAGAACTGTCAAAGGTCTGGAGTTTCTTTGTTCAGAGATCAGACCGAAATGGGCCCTTGTGGCTAGAGGTTGGCCAGGGTCAGGGAGAAGTTGGAAAGCTTGGGGGCTCAGGGCTCACCTGGATGCTCCTGAGGGGTACGGAGGCCAGTTTCATATCTTCCGTGATGTGTTTGGAGGCCGGGCGGGGGTGGGGGAGAATATCCATGTGCTTCCCTGGAATGTTCCTAGATGCCAAAGTCCCATCCCCACCCCATACAGCGGCCTCCAGCCTGCTCTCATGGGATCATTGCTGGTGGTGTGGACACAGTCTAAGTAACAAGCTGTCTTCCTGAGCCCAGGACCCAGCAGTAACTGCTCGTCTCAGTTCCCTAATTTAGAGACCACGTGCGTGCCCCAGGGCTGTCAGCAGCTAGATTTCTTGAAGCTTGAAACACATTTCCATAGAAACAATGCTATAAATGGTGGTTGGGTTCCTAGGCTAGCCCACAGAGAGCCCCGGTGTCACCTCTGAAGTTGCTGAAATAAGGTATTAGTAAAATTGAGAGCGAAAATGCAGCAGCGAGATCTAGCCCCAGGACGTTAGAGGTTAAATGGTGTGGGTTTATTTGTGTAACTTTGTTTCTTTAGCGGGAGGTATCTTTTCCAGCCCTCCTGCTAAGGGAAGCTCTGGGGCCATCCTCCTGCCCACAGTCATAGCCCTGTCTCTCCCAGCTTGCATCCGTTCTTCCTCCCTCCTCAGGCCAGGAGCCTGGGCTCACCTGCTTCCCGGGAGCTGGGCTGGGTATCTTTATGGTGAGGAAATCCTATTCAATGGCCCTGACGTTATTATCATCGTCATCATTGTTATTTAAACCATCTCCATCTATTTAGAGTAAACATCACACCTTTGCAATTTGTGCTGTTCAGGATTTCTCTTCTGACTGCTGCTAATGTTCCTGTGGATGTTTTAACCTAGTTTGTAAGTCCACCTTTACTATTTCTTTGTGCTGATTTTGTCACATAGCCTGATCAAATGGTTTCGTCAGATTGCTTCCATGTGCCGAGCCCTTTCAGGTTTTGTTCTGTTACCATACCATACCATAACCGGAGTGGATTTCAGTTTTGGAGGGTCTGCAAATAGGTGCTACGAGCATCGTTTGTAAAAACTCCTTTGTGATGCTATTTTAGATTATTTTCATGGAATCTGGTCTCCCAGTCATAATTACCTGATCAAGGTCTTCAACTCTTGCAACACAGTGCCAAGTCACATTCTGGAAAGGTTTGGACAGGTTCGAGGCACAGCAACATCTGTACGACTGTCTCCTGATGGCCCTGCCGTCAGCAGCTTTCTTATTTACTTATTTGCACGTGGAGTCCAGGTCATAATGGGTCCTTAATGGTGTTCTAATTTGCATATCTTAATTTGCTGGTGAGACTGTACATTCTTCCTCCTGATGATATACTGTTTGTGTTTCTTCATGTGTCAAACTCTGTTCATCTTTGTGTCTGTAGAACCTCCCCACTTCCATCTGTCTCCTTAAACCACTCTCCTATGGAGAGACACAATGTCCTGCCTTCCTTGCTCCCTCGCTCCCTCCTGGGTGGGGCCCTACCCATGGCCTGGGCTAACCGGACTCCGCACCTGCCTGGCTCACCCCCTAACTGGCTGAGACTGGTGCTCTGGGTGTGGAGGGAGGGGAAGGGGAGGGACAGACACTGGAGGCCCAGTAATGGAAGTCAAAGGGGAGGTAGGTGTGGTGCCGGGGCTTGCCTGAGTGGTTCCAAAATAGGTTCCTAAAGTGACCTCCTTGTGGGGGGCTGCTGGGGAGGTTCTGGGGGCAGCCACGCAGGTTGTTAGGGCTGGAGAAGGCATTGCAGTTCATCTGGTCTAAGCGTCACCCACTCCAAGGCCCATAGGGAACAAGGACATTCTCAGTAAGAGAGGCTGGCTGGCTATAGGAGAACAGCACAGGTGAGATGATAAGTGGCCAAGGAAGCAGTGGAAAATTGGGGTGTGGGAGTCCCACTGCAGTGCTGCTCCTGTCTAATGCCACCCCCCTCGTGTAGCTACTCTGCCCCACCTCCAAGTAGGAGGGCTCAGTGTGGCCAGTGTTCCAGTTTTTTTCATGACAAACCAGAAATCCTGATTTTTTTTTTAATTTTTAAAAAGATTTATTTATTTGAGAGAAGGAGAGAGAGCAGGGGAGGCAGAGGGAGAGAGAGTCCCAAGCAGACTCCGAGCTGAGCATGGAGCCTGACACAGGGTTCGATCTCACAACCCCAAGATCATGACCTGTGCTGAAACCAAGAGTTGGACACTTAACCAACTGCGCCACCCAGGCGCCCCCAGAAATCCTGATTTTTAGTTCAAATCTCCTGATTAAAAAAAAATGTTAATAGTAAGTTTAATTCACTTCAAATCAAACACATTATATGAGTCAAATAAAATATATCTGGGGGTGAGAATGGATTGTGAGCCTCCAGTCTGTGACTCCTAATTATTCACCTTCCTTACTGGAAAAACACAAGCCCAGGAAGGTATCCTCATATATCAGAGAGAAGGACTTGGAGAGGCCAGTGATTGAATTCCATCTGTGTGACCTTGGAAGAGGTGTTTAACCTTTTTGAACCTCAGTTTCCTTATCTGTATAATGGGAATCATGGCTTCCTCTCAGGGTGCTGGGTGGACCCATTGGGCTCACATCACATCAAGCATTTAGTAGACCTTTAATAAATGTGTTGCTAGGTGCTGCATGGGACCATCCAGAAAACTAGAGGAAGAACCAGGCTTAGAACTTTGCTCTCCTGACTCCCAGTCCAGAGCTTGTTCCACATCACATTGGCCTGCTTCCATGGGAGTTTCTGGAAGTGTCTGGAACAGGGGTCCTTCTGATCCCTGTGAAATTGCAAATCACTTTATGAAAGCTTGATTGCCGCACAGCTCCTGAGCCCAGGCAGTGGATCCTCTCAGCTCTGTGGACTTCGCCTTGTGGGCTCCAGAACCCAGGAGATTGAGGCTCGGTAGTAGTGGTGGTGGTAGGAGTAATAGCAGTAGGAGTGGTGGTAATAGTGGTAGTGGTGGTAGCAGTAGGAGTATTGAACCTGAGACACCAGTAATTATCAGATGCACCGTTATTTTATGTACAACTAAGAAAGAAAAAGCTGCTGATTAAACCATGACATGCACTCTGAAAAAAAATTTAAAAAAATAAACCATGACATGCTCTGTTGGTTGTAAGATGCATCCTGATTTCGGAGAGGTTAAAACGTGCATTTGGAATGGAAGAAATAGTAATGAAAGCAGTGATGATGATAATAATAATAATAATAATGTTACATTTTATTGCTTACCTCAAATTTTCACATGTATTCTTTTATTTGTGCATTTATCAACAAGAATTTACTGAGTACCCACCATGTGTAGGCGCCAAGGATACAAGGCGACTAAGATCTAGACTGTGCTCTGATCCTAGTAAGGAGATAGCTCAATAAGCAGAACAATATATCAGGATGGAGGAAAGATGAACAAGGGGGTGCCACGGGAGTTCCTTAGGAGCAGGGACAGAGGCAGTGAGGGGTGCCTGGGACTGACTTAGGAAGTGCTTTCGGGGAAGGGGATGAAGGAAGCAGGCTAGAGCTGGGGAGGACGTTATGCAAAAGCAAAAGAAGGATGTGCCGCAGCTGGAGCTCGATAGCTTCAGCCAGACCCCACAGGGATCCCAGAAGTATGACTTGCACCATCACAGAATTGGTTCCACCTTGAGATGAGGGGGCTGAACTTTTCGACCCATCCCCTTGCCCCACCCCCTAGTCAATCACTGGCTCTAGAGCTCTCTGCCAGCAAAGGCTCCCTTTGAAAAGGGGGCAGCTATGAACCCTTAGTAAGTAACACAGTAGCTGGGGGATTGTGCACCAGTCTGATAAAGGAGATCCAGGAGGGCTCCAGCTGTATGTACTCCAGTGGCCTTCCTCTGCTTGGAGTGGTCAAGGAAGGCTTCCTGGAAGAGTTGCCATTGAGCTCAAGTCTGATGGGAGACTAGGGGTGTGGGTTTACCTGTGGATGAAGGTGCGGGGAGGAGGAGCATGTGTGAGCAAGCAGGCGTCTTGAAGAACTTCAGCTTGTTTGGCTGTGTGGCCCTGGGGCTGGGAAGTAGGACAGAGCCAGTCATGCCTGAAGTGTCCACACCTAACAGTTTGGCTAACGGGCTCAGCCTTTTGCGGAAGAATGCTGGGAACTATTGAAAAGGGATGTAAGGGCTCTAATGGCAGTGAGGATGGTGAGTGTGCGAGGCCAGAAGCAAGGGGATCGATCCGGAGATGAGAAAAAACAATGGCCAACACTTACAAAAGACTTCATGTGTGCCACATACTGTGAAGCTCTTGTCTCCATTTTGCAGATGAGAAAACCAAGCGGTTAAGGAACTTGCTCAAGGTCATCAAGCTAGCATGAGCCAAGATTTGGATTTAGGTCTCAGCTTTTGCTCTTAACCTGTACAGTCCCATGAACACGAGCTTGGGATTCTAGTCCATGACCTATCAGTATTTGTTTTCATTTAAAAATAATGTTTTTAAAGCATGCCCCATTGCACACACTCGATCTTGTGGGTCCTGTTCCTCCTGGCCCACGGCCACAAGGTAGGGAAGCTGAGCTCCCGCGAATAGCCAGTGACGGAGTCCGTCTGGGGCTGGTTCCGCAGGGGGCGTGGAACCGCGCTGAAAGGAGGCCTTGGCTCTGTGAAGAAAGGGTGCTTCTGTCCCCGTGGCCCTGCTGGCCCGCCCTCCCTGGCAGCCACACCTGTTGTGTCCTTCCCACTACGCCCAGCCAGACGTTGCTCCCAGAGTGACAGCAGCAACTGGGGACATCTGCAGAAGCTCCCTCTCAGGCCTGACAATGGCACTAAGAACCTAGCCCGGGCCTGCAAGAGAGGGAGGTGGAGGCGAGGGTAGGTGGGAGGGCCAAAGGATGCAGCCAGCTGTGGGCTGGTGTGGCAGGCGTGGCCCTGCCCCAGAACAGGTGACGTAAATGTGAAAGGAGGAGGAGGGTCTCCCGGGTGTTCAAGGGTAAAAGAGAAGACAGTGCAGGGACTTCGTGGCACACGGTGGCTTAACTTACTGGCTGGGGTGGTTTTGAGCTCCCTGCCCCCTCAGAAAGGACATGACAAAAAGGGGTGAGGAGAAGGCAATGGCCATCCAAAGAGCATCCCTCCTCAGGCTGGTGGGTGGCATTGGGGAAGAAGAATGGTGGAAAGGACACGAAGAGACTGGGAGGCGAGCCTTGGAGGGACACCCGGATGGAACTCTGTGTCAGGGTTGGAAAGAGTCTGGGCTGAGCCCAGCAGAGGGTCACCCTGAGGCGGATGGGGATGGACTCAGGGGTCTTCAGGGGGGAAAAAGATCTTGCCTGGACTAGGTTCTTGAAAGAAAGAAGCTAGTTTTCGGAGAAGGGGATATAGGCTAAAACAGTAGAAATAAGAACAGTTGTAAGCCCTTAAGTGTACATAGCATGATACCGTCATAAAGCAGTTTTGTTGCCCTTGGAATTCTCCCAAGCCCATAGAAGGTGTGTGTGCTCTCATTGTCCATGTAACAAATTCAGTACATCTGTTATGGGCCCGAAAAAGTGAGGCTCAGAGGTGTCAACTTTCCTAAGATCACGCAGGGTGTTAGCGGTAGTTTGGCAAGACTCCGTCCTGGTTCACTGTTTTTCCCACAACCTGTCTTTTCTTCTGTTGTAACTGTAGGTAATGAGGTCTTCGAGGCGGCGCCTTTATTCTGCAAAGGGAAACGACAGCGGGGACACAAGGAACCCAGCACTGTCGATTTGTAATTTCCCCAACTGTATTTGTTCCTCAGTTCCCCAGACTCCAGTAAAGGTTGCTTATTCGCTGAAACACACCATTTGTGCTGGCCTCCATGGAAAGATCCTGACAGAGAAGGGACAATGGAAAAAGGGCAGGAATGCAGGCTGGGGTTTGGGGGGAAGAAAACCCCTGTTGAAATAGTGACTGATGGCAGCAGAAAGTTCATGGAGGTGGGTGTGTGGGTAGGGACGACCTGGCTTCCTTGGAAGCTTTTTTTCCCCCTCTTAATAACACCTTTATTGGAATATAATTCAATACCACAGAATTCACCCTCGGAAGCTTTTTAATGGTCTTGGGCTGTCCCAGAAGTGGACACTGCTGATGGCCACTCGGGGCAGTGACGGGCACTCGGAGCCAAGTCCAGAGAGCTGGTGCAGCCCCAGGAAGCCTCTGTAAGGCCATTTTCTGCCCTCATCGGGACCCAGAGTTTGTAAGCCTGTCTTGGGTGCTTTGCCTCCCACACTCCCTGGGACCTGGAGCTCTGTGCTCCTCTCTTCCCTGCAGCTTGTAAAGGTCGAGAGAAGCCCGCTCTATGGGGAAAGTCCCTAGAACACCTTATTTTCTTCTCCAAAGGGCACCCTTCTTGGCTGCCCCAGAGACTAGAGCTTCTAAAACCAAAACTTTCACTTCACATGTCAGTGATTCTGCACTGTCATATCTGCAGCCAAACTGACCTCCAGGGCTTTCTCGGAAGAGCTGCAGCTGTCTGTGCACATCCTCATCGGCCTGCCTGTGGGAGGCGGACTTCTCCTGCAGGGGGGTGGGGGGGCGTCGGACACCATCTTGAGCCCTCCTCCCCTGCACGGACACGTGCCCCTTTCCTTCCTCTCCTCTTTCTGAAATGGCCTGAGTCTGGAAGTTGAGTTGGGGTGAAGGGATGTGCTGTTCCCAGATGAGTGGGACTCCTCCGGGTCCCTGACTTCTGTTTCTTATGCACCCCTGCCACCTTCCCCCCCTACTCCTCCTGCTGCTTCCTGGGCCGGGGGCCCAGCAGCCCCGGGCCCAGCAGCCCGGCGTGGGACAGGGAGGAAGTCCTGGCGGGACGAGGCTGAGTGAGGAGTGCCCTTTGGAGTGGCTCCCACTCGTTCCCTTGAGGTTGGGCCCTGGCTTCATGGTGGCAGGCTCTTCTAGGAATGTGCTTCCCAGCTGGGTTTTCTGGTTGGTTGGGAACATCCCTGGGCTTGCTCTGGGCTGGCTTGAGGCCAGATTTCAGGGTTAGGCCCTGGGGGTGGGGGAGAGGAGGACAGGATGGCCAGAGGCCTGCAGACCTGGCAGCCGTGGGCACTGGACACCAAGTGGCTTTGCTTTTGCTTCCCTCACTTGGATGAGGTGTCAGTGGGAATGAAGAAATCAGACAAATGGAAAAAAACAAAAAGCCTTTACACCAAACCCCTGCCTAGGAGTCCTGAGAGTCTAGCCTCTACTTGGGGGCCGGGCCTGCATGCCTGAGCACCCCAGTCCCTCAGCTGCTCACTGTCTTCCTCTGGGGGAGCTGGGAAGAGGAACAGAGAAGTGACAAATGTTTGGCTTGCCCTGTGATCTTGCGCAAGTCACTTAACCTATCCAAACCTCCATGTGCTCGTCCATAAAACGAGGGGGATAAAACTCTCACACACGTAGGGTTGTTGAGTAGGCTGTGTGTGGGGACGCACTTTGAGTATTGTCAGGAACAATACCGTCATTGCAGATGCTAAATCCTAGAGCCTGGGCTTTTCTTTGTTGGAGGCGGGTTCCCTGGCTCCTCCATTCACTTTTTATAATCACGGAATCCTGGATTTTAAACTGGAAGGGAGGTCATCTGGTGCAGTCCCCTGGCATAATTATCTCTATTTGGAAGATGAGACTGCTTTAGGTAGTTCTTCTTTTGCCATTTCTGTTCTACCCTCGTACAGTAAGCCCTCTTCCTCCTGGGTGAGGTGTGAACTCTGGGTGCACAGAGGTGCTCCAGCCAGCAAAGGGGTGCTCCTCAGGAGCAAGGGTGGGTCTCTGTCATCTGCTCCCCAGGGGCAAAGGCCCTTGCCCTGCAGGCTCAGAGGATCTGGGAGAATCCCATTCCACTGCCTCTCCCCCTTCTCCCTGAGAAAGCAAGAGATGCACTTGCTCCTCAGGACTGGCCACGGGGGAAAGCAGCTGCCAGGACATGGTGTTTTTTCCTTCAAAGGCAAACCTCCTTCTGACCCATCTCTTTGGGAAAAAAACCCCAAAAACAAATGGAAAGAACCTCCCCTGGGCTTTCTCCTGGCCCTGGAGCTTCACTGAATGTAGGGGCCAAGAAGAACCTCCTGAGCAGCAGAAATGTTTCTCATCTTCCCACCAGCCAGGCAAGGGGGCATGGGATTGGGGGGGGGGGGGGGTTAGGAGGGAAGGGAGGGGAAATGTGGGCATGCAGTGAAAAGCTGCCCCAACTGCCTTCAGTTGCTATAATGAAACCCAGGAGCTTTTCATCACCTCAGTAACTGGGTCTTTTATAGGGGCTGGGACGTTTCTCAATAACCTTTACACCACTAGGATGCTGGTGAGCCAAAAGTGAAACTTGGGGAAACTTAAATAAAGTGCCTTAGAGAGGACTGTGCATGATTTACCGTATCCCAAACCAGAGTTCTCTTTGTGGAAGAAAGCGACTTGTGTCCTCCCCAACATCACATACACACTTTCCTGGCAGGCCCGATGGGTTTCCAAGCATTTCGTCACCGTCTCCTTCTGACCTTGATGTGAAAGGAACGAGCCGCGTGGCCTGTTGGTTCCAGCAAAGCCATCGGGGGCGCCGGCCTGGGCTGAGGGAGGAGGGCGACCCACTCGGGAGTGGAGGCGAGGTCTGCTGGAAATCCCCAGCCCGGCCAGCCGCCCGAGGTTTAAGGACGCCTTCTCCGGCCTTATTTGGTCGCAGGAAGTGGGCGGCGCCAGGCCTGCCGGCTGTGAGGCCGACCCGAGACAGTTGTGCTGATGAAGTGGTGGAGCTGGTTCCTGCTCGCCGCCGTGCCGCGCGCGCCGGCCGGCCGCTGGGCGCTCCGCGCTCCCAGCCCGGAGTTGTGCAATCCTTTGTAGCACGCCAGAGAGTCCTCCTCCTTCGCTGTTGCCTCTCGCCCTCTCTCTCTCTTTTTTTTTTCAAGCTGTGAGCTCAACCGATGAGTCAGAGCAGTGCAATCCTGACACTGCATCGCAGGACTGGGGGTGACACGGAGGGAGGGAGAGCGATCGCGAGGCAGACACCGCGGGCGCGGGGTGCGCCGAGGCTCCTGCGCCGCAAGCGAGGGGTGACAGCCCGCGCGTCCCGCCCGGGCCCCGCCAGCAAACTTCCCAGCCTTGGGAGGCGCGGGCTGGCGGAAGCCCTGCGAGCGCCGCGGGGAGGCGGAGGCGCCTGTTTGTTTTTAAAATCGGGAGTGCGTGCAGGCGGCTGGAGCCTGGGAGGCGACCGAAGGCGGCGGCCCGCGGCGGAAGGGGGACAGCCGATGCTGGAGCTCGGGCAGGAGCGGGGTAAGTGGGGTTGCCCGGCCGGCGGCCGAGGCCTGCACGCGGCGAGGCGCAGCCCGCCCTGGCGGCGGCGGCCCAGGGACCCCGGGCTGCGCGCAGGCGGTGGCGGCCGGGCGCGCGGGCTGCAGCTCTGCAGGCGCGGCCGGGCGCGGGGGCGCGGGGCTGCGGGGGGCGCGGCGCGTCAACTTCTGCGGCCTGGGCGGCCGGGGCGGGGTGTGCGTGTGTACGTGCGTTCGCCGCCCCGCAGCCCGCGCCTCCGCGGCCCGCACCGCCGGCCCGCAGCTCCGTGTGCCGCGCCAGCCCGCCGTGTTTGTGCAGCTACGCAGCTCGCGCGCGGCCCCCGCCCACCCGGGCGCGGCCCCGGCAGGAAAACCCTCTCGAGCCGCCTGGCCCGCCGCGGTGGCGGCGGCGGCGACTCGGTATTACGGCTGCTCCTCCGCCGGAGAGAAACGTGGTGTCCGGGGGGACCGGCTTGCGTGACCGAGCCCAGGCCCCGGAGGCGTCGGGAGGGGCTCGCGCGAGCTGCGGGAACTTGGCGCGGGAGCCCCTTCCCCACGTCCTGCCAGTGTGCACGGCAGAGTGGACAGGGAAACTGTGCCCGCGCCGGGAGTTTGGGGGAACAGACGTGCAGGGGCGGCGGGGAGCTGGGGCAAGTGCAGCAGAGGCCTAAGCTGGAGCGCTTAGGGCGGGCGGGCGGGCCGGCCTCACCCCGCGCACCCCGGCGCTGCGGGCGCACCTCAGACCTGTCATCCTTCTCGCCCGCCCCCGCACGCCCGCGCCTTTGCGGCCTGCCCAGCTCTCCGCGCGCCTCACCGCGTGCTGTGTTTGTGGGTGCCCGCCCGGAACTCGGGGGCCCGGGTTTTGTCTGGTCCCCGCACATGGCCGGCTTGGTGGAGGTAGTCATATCCTCCCAACTCAGGCTTACAGGAGCGTGTGCACCAGGTTGCTCCCTCCTTGGGGCCCCCCACCCAAGCCTCTGGCTAAGGGCCTGGTGCCGCCCTGGGATTTTGAAGCCTCAGCCCCAAGGAAGGCAGACCTGGAGGAAGTACCTGCCTCCTGCCAAAGTGGAGGCTCCTGGGTACTCCAGCCCAGCCTCCAGAGCAAGCTGCTGGAAGGGTGAAAGGGGAAGTTAGTCGCCCCATTTAAAACTTTGTTGGTCACAACTTTGGTGGCTACTTCCTGCTTCCACCATCCCACATCGGATCAGTGTGCCAACCTGTGGAGCCTGGCTCTGGGGCCGGTGGGATGGGAGGAGAGCTGGCTCGCCGTGGCTGACTGTGGAGGCCTCCGTGGCACGTGTGTGCAGGGGATCCCTGTTGGCAATTGTGGCTGGGGGGAGGGGAGGTCTGGCTTGCTCCAGCAGGGGGAGCCTGGCCTGGTGGCAGCCTGGAGGGCTGGCCTCTCCTTGTCCCTGCAGCTTCAGGATTGAAGCTCAACTGGAGGCCTGGTGAAGGTGGAGGGACTGCAGCTCTGAGGAGAAGCCTCTCCTCCCCTGTGGGGCCAGGCTGAGGAGAGAATGCCACCTGTCCTGCTCCAGAACCTCCCAGGAATGGTGTGGCACAGAATCAGAGAAATGCACCCTTTCCACAGGCAGTTAGATGGCTTCAGGACCAAGGGGGAAAAGAGAAACCTTTCCAGGTTGCGAATTTACCGGTCCTCTTTTTCCTCCTGCTCTGGACAGTGAATAATAGGGGTGTAAACATTCAATTACTGTGATAAACCATCTCATTGCATGGTCCAGGCCCTGTCTCCATTGTAATTGGATTGGCCTCTGGCTGGTTACTGTGATCTGAGTAGCTCCTAGGGGACAAGGGGGTGAAGAACCTAGAGGGTGCCCCCCCCCACCATACAGCTTGCTCTGGGACAGTCTGCCCACTGCCCGCTGTGGCTTTTCCAAGTGCCAGGCAGAACTCTCACCTCACTTTAGGAAAGGGTGCCCTGGAATGAAAAAAAAAAAAAAAAGGCATATGCAGTTACAGATTCAGTTAAGGGCTGCCTGTGCCCGCAGAACCCAGGGAAGGGCTGCCCTGTGGGGCCAGGAGAAGAGAGGAGTGGGAGAAGGATGGGGGGGGAGCACCTGGGGCATAGTATCTTGGAAGGGGAATGGGCCAGTCTGGGAATCTGGCCTTAATGGCCCCTCTCCTGCAGCTTGGGTCCCCCAGGAGGAAACCTTGCTCGCGGAGCCTTGCTCGCGGAGCAGTGGGATGGCCACAAGTAGCTGGGAGATTCCTGCTGATCCTTTTAGGCCTGTTTCAAATGACACTTATTTGGAGATGCCTCAGCCTTCTTCTGAACACTCATTTCCGCCTTATGTAGTCATCTGTGTACATACTGTACTGCGATGCTCAAAACATAAACTCACAGAGTCTCTGAACTCCTTTGCACGGTTGCAGTGAAGTTTCTGTACGTGAAACGCCGAAAGTCCATTTCGGGATTACCATAATCTCTGCCCTAGTGTATGTTCTGTGTTGTTCTCACAGTGCCTGGCTTCTAGTAGGTGTTTAGTATATGTTAGTTGAACAAATGAATGAAAGATCTCCGTGAGAAAAATGAGGGCTTGTGTGGGGTGGGCCCAGTGAATCCCGATGCTGGGATTCATAACATTGGTTTCAAGAGGGTCAGTCCACGAGTGAGTCTGGTGCCGGTGAACCCAGTTTCTTGGCCCTGCACTACAGCTGGCCTTCCAGAGAGCTGGAGAATATATCTGATCGTTCTGACCCCAGAGGGACCTCGGAGTGAAAGAGTGTGAAGCCTCCTGCCTGGGAATCTGCTAACCTGGGCATTTCCTTTGGCCAGGCCAAATTGGCGTCCTTTCTGTGTGTGTGTGCATGTGTGTATGCACGCGAGTATCAGTGTAGAAGCAGCTGGGGGGCTCCATTCCTCCCTGACTCACCATAGGCTGCAGGAAATGCAGCCAGGGGTTGCATTCCAATGGAGGGGTTGCTCCTGCCCAGTGGAGCAGTGACTCTGTGCGGCTGAACTAAATAAACTGCACACAGGGCTGGAGCTAGGTGGACCTGAAATCCCCAGGTCTTACTTAAGGGATCTGCGTTTGCATTCGAGGCAACATTCAGGATACCCTGAGACTGTGAGCTCATTTTATGAATCAGAGGCATTACAGCATAACTTTGGTGTTGGAAACTGCTATTTGGAATCCAGATCACCCTCCCTCTACCCCAACACACGCACACTTACAGGGGCTCTCACAGCCACACACTTGGGAGTGAGAACAGTTAGTGGGGCGTCAGTTCGGATTCCAGAGCCATCAAGCAAAATTTGGCCACACCCAGTTCCGCCCCCACACTCAGAACACCATTCCTGGATGGTGTGTGGACAGTAACCTGGGCAGTGACTATGAAGGAAGCTCAGTAGGTGCACAGGAACGAGGACTGGGCAGACCTGGGCTTCCTACTCCAGCTTCTCTACTTCCTGTGTGGCTTTGGGCATTGCTTAACTTCCTGAGCCTCAGTTTCCTCACCTGTAAAATGAGGATGATAATAGGTAATAGATAACCCTTGACTTCGTAGGGTTGCTGTGCAGGTTAAACAAGATCATGCATGCAAAGTGGTGCATAGTAGGTACTCAACAGATGGTGGCTATCATTTCACTGGTCCCTCCCAAGTTCAGCTGTTTGCCTTTTGCTCTTCCCAGGGAAGAGGAAATGAAGCGTGTCCTGCTTATGGTAGGAGGATGCTCCTCCAGGGCATTGGGGCCTGTGTGAATGAAGCTCCTTTTATAACTCCCTAGGCCCTGGGTAGAGCTGTGTGATCCTCGCCCACCTAGATGGGCCCAGATCCTGGTGCCTATGTGCTTTTGCAAGGGATTCTGTCCCTGCAGCCCAGAGTTAAGGGCTCAACTTCCCAGAGATCAGATTGTGCTCTCGGGAACCTACCCACCCAGGCCTCAGGCTGAACTGCTCACGTGGGTGGGAGGAAGGCTGCTTTCTCAGCCACGGAAAAAGTCCCCTTGTCTTTGCTTCACCTGAAGCCTCCCAGTGTGACCTCAGTGGAGGCTTGGGTGGAGCTGAGGGTGGGAGTTGTCCCTCTAAAGAGCACTTTGGCTCTTTCACCAATTGAAATAGCAGGGGTGGAGTGGGGTAGGGGGGTGGGGGAGACACCGAGATATTATATAAGAAGAAAGTTGGCACATGTCAAAAAAGAGCTGGGTTTTTGCTGGGGTGGGGGTGGCGGGTCTCCCTGAGGGACTCGATTACCGGCTGTGGTTTGCGAGGGGAGTGGGGAGCTGGTGGGGAAGAGGGGGGCTGGGGGCCTGAGGCTTCCCTGGCAGCCCTTCTTGCTCTTGCTCTTCCTGGAACATAGCCCCGTGCTGTGGCCGGCTGGGGAAGGTGCTCCCTGTTCCCTCTGCCTTTCTCCCCAGCCGCTTGTGGGGAGCTTGTGGGTTATTTTTTCCAGGCTGTGCTTCTTCCTCCAGGAGTCTCACGAAGCGGGGGAGGGGAGCAGCCAGGGCAAGATTTGACCAGGCCAGAGCTTGGAGAGGGGGAAGGATACCAGGCTTGCAGCCAGAAGGGGGTTCCCTGTGAGGCTGCCCAACTTCTCTGGGGAAATGGGGTCCGGAGAGGAAGGAAGATGGTGAGGGATTTCGATTCCCAGTTTTTTCCAGCAGTTGGGCAGACAGAGGCCCAATCCAGCCTGCTGTTGCCAGAATTTGTCAGTTCCTTGAGGGGGAGGGCCCCCGAGCTCAGAAAGGAGCTCAGAAAAGCTTAAGTGATAACTGGCAACTCTTGAGAGTGCATGTAGGCTGGCTTTTCTCCCCCCTTTCTTCTCTCCTACCTCTTCCTCCTCTTCCTCCTGTCCCTGGTCCTCCCCCCCCCCCCCAGCCTTCTGGCAGCTCCTGGGGAATGTACCTGACTACTGCTCAGCTCCTCCTCCCCACCTGACCTTACTGTGTCTGACCTCCGCAGCTGGGCCCGGGTCACAGTCCTGGGCTCCCCAGCTCCCAGGAGTCATGCCAGAGCTGGAAGACACTGTGGGACATGGAATCCCACTCCTTCGTTTTCAGATGGGGAAGTGCAGAGACAGTGAGTTGCTTGAGGTTCCCCTCTGTGTCCACTTTCACCTGGGGCGGGTGGAAAGAGGAGCTGCTCCAGCGTCCCGCCCCTGGTCCCTGTCCCTCCCAGTTTGGAAGGTGGGAGGGCTGCCCGGAGGAGTCGTCTGCCGCTCCTGGGTGTGGCTCAGTCCCCAGCTGGCTGCTGGCTCCCTGCTTATTTATTTGTGTGTGTGTGCATGCCTGCGTGTGTGTGTGCGTGTGTGTGTGTGTGTGTGTGCGCGCGCGTGTGTGTGTGTGTGTTTCGTGGTTGGGAGACTGGATCTGAGTGAAAGCAGAAGTACCCATGCTATGTCAACTATGTGACAGGCAGATGGGACCTTATGGGGACAGTCGGGAGAGGAAGAAAGGGGGCCGAGGCCTCCGCTGCATGGTGCTCTTTCTGTCCCCGCCTCAGTGCTTGCACGCTGGAGCATAAACAGCCCTTCCATGTTGCTAGCAGCTGCCTTTCCTTGCTGGCTTTGGGCAGAAGAGGTGCCAAAAATAACCAGGCGGGCACTTGCACTTGTGGGACATTCACTGTGGTCGCCTTGGGACAGGCTTACTGGCCGTCTACAGGCCGGGGTGCCCTTGGTGTCCCTGCTCATACTTGCTCTAGCCACCCCTCTCCCCAGCTTCCCTCAGGTGATGGTACTTTCCCTTTTATTGCTTTTCTTCGGGTGAGCCCAGGAGGGTGGAGGCTCCATGATGGGCCCGGATGCTCTGCCCGGTATCATCCGGGGACTCTTGTCTCACCACGTCCCTGTAGGCTCTGCCGGCGCAGCGGAGCCCGGGAGGGGCCTGTGCTGGGTGTGCCCCTCCTGCGTCCCTAGGCCAGATGCCCCGCGTGCCTGCAGAACCCGACACCATCGCTGGGACCGCTCAGCTCCTTGTCCTGCTCTCGAGGGCCGGCCCTGTGCTCAGCCAGCTGCGGGACTGAGAGCATCAGACGATTCAGGTCCTCCCGGGGTGTTGAAGACTGATAATGATGCTACTCCTGCCCAGCAGAGGGGAAAGGAAAGCACATTTATCGAGCTTTTACTTTGTGCCAGGCACTCCATATATGTGCTAACCTCATCTAATTCCATGGTAACTATGAGGCGAGGATATTGTGCCCATTTACTGATAGGGAAACTGAGACCCACAGACAGGCTGGTGATTGGAGAAGCTGGGATGCATTTTGTCAGACCCTAAAGCCCTGGCTCTTTTTACCCTGCAGCTCACACTTCCTTGGGCTGTTTTCACGTGCACAGGGAACAATGCTTTGACCCTTGGAATGAAGTGCTGATGGTAGGAATTCAGGCTCCTTTAGACCCGCTGATTAGGGGAGATATTTTGGGCTGGGAAGGGCAGGGGAAGACCCCTCTGAGGCCTCCCTCTCCAAACACTTCACAGGGCCGTCAGAAGCCCAGCCTGAGCCACAAGGCCCTCCTGCAGAGGGCAACAGACACCTGAGGGTCAGCTGTGGGTGTGTTGGCTGGCGGGGGGGGGGGGGGGGGGTTGCTCATGCATGGGAGGGATGGAAAGGCTTGGCTTAGGTCTCCCTGAGACTTTCCAAGTATCTCCTCCTCCCCAGACATCCCAGCCTCTGTAGTCAGCCCTGGGATCAGTTCTAGGACCATAGGCCGGGGGTAGGTGGGATCTTGGGTCTCTCTTCCTGGCTGTTGGGTCTGACCCCTGGGGTCCATCATTCCAGCAGGCTGGGCCCTGCTCTCAGGGAACCTGGTTGGTGTGTACTTGGGGCCTGGGCTGGATGATCTGCCGGTGCCTGGTGCCAAAGGCCTCTGGGTGTATTTCAGGAACAATAAAGAATAAATCAACACAGGAAAAAAGGCCCTGCAGCAGCTGCTCAGAGACTGAAGAAATGCATGGAATGTGTGAGCATTTGGCAGAGGCCCTGGATCTTGACCGGGGCTTGAGAAAGGGCGCGGCTCCGACTGGCTGGCTGGGCCAGTGAGGCAGGCGGCTCTGCCCACCTCGTAGCTCTTCGTGGAGGCCCAGGCAGCCATGCTGACACCCCCTCTGCTGGCAGCAAGTTTTTGTGCTTTTCAGTCACTAGCAGATATTGGGGAGCCATATTGTCCCCACTCTTTTCCTCCAGACCAGCAAGACACCCTCCTCACTGCCTGCCCCAAGCCACCAAGTTGGTCTTGGTACCTTCTGGAGCTGACCACACAGGAGATCCTGGGCCGATGCAGACACCACACGCTAGACAGCCCTGTTCACCTCCCTCCCAAGAAGGACATGAGCCAAACATCAAGAACCTGGGATTGCCCGGAAGTGCTGGGTGTGAGAACATCCACCTGGGAGGCCCCGACCACGCCTCTACCCCAGTAATCAGCTGTGTGTCCTTGGGCAAGTCACTTCACCTCTTAGGGCTTCAGTTTTATTCACCATGAAATAGAGATGTGGACCAATGATTTTTGGAGCGGATGGGCATTGTCTGTCTCCCGTAATTAGGATGTGCAATGAACAGCCCTTATTTAGGAATTCAAGTTCTTGAGAGGAAGCCTTTCCGAGAGCGCTATGCAAGAGGCAGGTTGCTAGGCTTGGGGCTGATACTCAGTGTCCTGGGTAGGGGAGGGGGCATTGTCACCAGGAGGAACCCAGTCACGGAGCTGACCTGAGCCAGACTTTAGGGTGCCAGGGGAAGGGACAGGAGCCTGCGTCCCTTGAGGGCTTAGGTTGTCTGACAAGCAGGGGAGAGTCAAGGTTTTACGTGTAAAGAGCTGTTTGCCAGCCGTGGATGTGGGGTTGGGGAGTGTGGGAGGGGTGTGGCTTCCTCCTGAGCAGAAGGTGTTGGGCCTTCGACAGACGGTCCCCTGTGGTGGTCACCAGTAGCCTCTTCATTTTCAAAGCTGCTCACTTTCCGCGCCTCTCTCAGCCACCATACTTGCCCAGCCACGCTTCCAGAACACCACGGTGGTTCTCAGGCCCGCTGAAGCTGCTCTCCAGGGAGATGTGAGCAGTCCAGGGGCTGTGCCATGGATCCCAGCTGCCAAGCAGGAGGCTGAGCCTGAAGCCCTGGGGAGGAAGTTTGCAGAAAGGGCCGTGGGTTCCAGTCCCTGCCTCACCTCTATACTCCTGTGGCCTCGGGCAAGTGACTGGACCCTTTGGATCTTCAGGTTCCTCCGTGGAAAAAGGGGGAGAATACTAACACCTACCTTGTTTTTTAAGCAGCGTCACGGGTAGAGCGCTTAGCACCATCTTGGCACATAGTAGCACCCTCAGGAAATGTTAGAGATGCTGATGGGGGTAAAGGAGAAGGCCTTATTTTTTTTGTGATGTTGGGATTTCACCTTGGCTCCAGGCCCTGCCCAGTGTCTTGCCAAAAGGTGTGGCCTGCCTAAGTGGAAGCAGGAAGCCTTGTTATTGGAGTTCTTGATTCTGGGCCCTGCTCTGCTCCCGGCTGTGCATCCGCAGCCTAATTTCTTTCCTTCTCTGGCTGCTTTGTGGAACGAGGAATGGACTAAGTGAACATTGGCAACCCTTAATATTTGGAATCTGTTCAGCTTCCCCAGCTGGGCCCGGCTTTGCCGGTTGGCTCTGAAGAGAGGCACTAACCACCTTTCTCCATGTGGTATGGAGGCTCTTATTCCAGCGAGTGAGAATCTACTGAGCCTGCTGCTCCTGACTCACCTCTGCTGTCCCCTTCCCTCCAAACCCTGTGGGCTTCCGGGGACTTTTACAGATAGCCCGTTTCTGACAGACTGGGGCTGGGATCATTTCTTGGTGGGAGTGTCACAGACTACGCTCCACTTGGAAGTGCTCCCAGGAAAAGCAACAGGTGGGAGGGAGCGTGATTGAAGGGGAGGGTCCACAGCTGGCTTTGGGGGGTTCTCATGTGTAGCATTCCTTCTGAAGCCCACAACAAGTGTGGAATTGGGATTTTTCTGGAAGAATGGTGGAAAGACCAGGAACTTTGAAGGCAGACAACAGGGACCTGCATCTTGCTTCTGCCACTTGAGCAGCAGAGCCTCGGGTTTTTTTGTCTAGAATGGAGACAATAAGATGCCTAGATGGGAAGTTTGTAAGCATGGATTAGGGCATGTCAAGTGCCTGGCATGGGGCAATTGCTCTATAAATGTTTGCTTCCTTCCTTTTGGATATTCTGTAGACTGGCAGGGGGAGTGAAAATATTTGCCTGTGGCCTTTTTCCCCGGGGAGAAGCAGGCTGCATAACAAGCTGTTACAGCCCCACAGGCCTCTCCCTCCCACGGCTGTTTTGATTCTAGGGTCAAGCTTGGGGTCAGGTGCAGTGTGTGTCTGGTATGGGGGATGGGAGAGGGGCTACCCGGGCATTTGCAAAACTCTTGAGATCTGCAGCTTCCTAGGGCTGTGTCCAAGGCGTAGAGAGCGTGATCTGAGGGAGTGGACTTGCTGGGCTGGGAGAACTTGACAAGTTACTTATAACCTTCATTTCCTGTAAATTCCCCACATTTCCTTCTGTTGTTGATTTTTAATTCCGTTTCATTTTGATTGGAGAACATGCTTCATATGGTTTCACTTCTTTTGAATTTATTGAGACTTGTTTTATAGGCTAATTTATGATCTATCCTAGAGAATATTCCATGTGTTCTTGAGAAGAATGTGTATTCTGCTGTTGTTGGGTGGAATGTTCTGTAGATATCTGTTAGGTCTAGTTGCTTCTTGGTGTTGAAGTCTTCTGTACCTTGTTGATCTTCTGGCTAGTTGTTCGGTCCATTATTCAAAGTGGACCGTTATTGAAGTCTCCAGCTATTACTGTTGGGTTGTCTTGTCTCTCCCTTCCATGCTGATAGTTTTTGCCTAGTATACTGGGACTCTGTTGTTAGGTGCATGTATGTTTCTAACTGTAATATTCTCTTGAGGGATGAATGCTTTTATCATTATAAAAGGCCCTTCTTTGTCTCTGGAAGAATTTTTGTCTTAAAAGTCTATTAGCATAATATTAGCATGGCCAGTCCTGCTCTCTTTGGTTACCCTTTATATGGTCTATCTTTTTCCATCCATATACTTTCAACCTATTTCTGTCCTTGAATCTAAAGTGTATGTCTCTTGTAAACAGCATATAATTGGATCGTGGTTTCTTTTTTTTTTTAAACCCATTTTCCCCACCTCTCCCTTCTAAATGCGTGTTTAGTGTACATTTAAAATAATTATTGATAGGGTAAGGTTTATGTCTGCCATTTTGCTATTGATTTCTGTCTTATGTCTTTTTTGTTTGTTTCTCTGTTACTCTATTACTGTCTTCTTTTGTGTTAAATAGGTATTTTCGAGTGTATCGTTCCTGACTTATAAAATAGGACCGAGGAGAGTGAGGGTTCAGTGAGATGTTGCTGGCACTGCACTTAGCACCATGCCTGACAAACAGTAAGTGCTCAGTAGACACGGCACTCCTGTGGGCTTCTGGCACTGTCAGAGTCATGGTCACCCCGGGGCTAACTGAGAGCAAAGTCCACCCAGGGCTCCATGGGACTCCTCTCATCTCCTGGGCAGGGTATGGCCCTCTGGCAGTTGGCTCCTTGGGGGAGGAAGGAACAGTGGGTCCTTGGAAGCCACCTTACGCCCTTCCCTGACCCTCTGGTCTTTCCCCTGCTCCAGCACATGGCACCACCTGGGCTGCCTAGGAAGCATCGCAGCTTCCCACCCCGACCACTCCTCACCAGACCCATAAACCCATCTCTTAGGGTGGGTTTGAGAGATCTGGTTTGGAGTTGGCAAACTTAGATTTGAACCCTGGCTCCTCACTGTGTTCTCAGGCTGTGACCTGGAACAAGTGACTTTTCAGAGCCAACCTTTTCTCATCTCTCAGATGGGAACAGTGGTTACACAAGTGAGCAATACTCACACTCATGGGGCATGTGCTCAGTGCTGGTGGCTAATGTTTCATGTCGCAGTTGCGGGTTAGGAAGGTGTTTGTCCTGCCTTGTGCCCTGCCCCCCACACCCCGCCCAAAGCTCCTAAGCTCCTCAAAGGCAGGAACCGGGGAGCTGCAGCTCCTTGACCAGACACCTGTGACCTGACAACCAGTCCATGGCACTCGCCATTGGGCCACACTGCCTCCAGGCCCTGAGTGCCCCAGTCTTGGTGCAAAACAGAGGGCATTGAAGAAGTAGTTTGGGAAAGTGGTTAATATGGAGCAAGAGCATGAAGATTCAGAAAGGGTGAGAACTGTGCCCTAGAGGCTGCCCTTAGGGGAGCCTCTTCCTACCTTGAAGGAAGGTAGACTGTCAGCCTGGAAGCAGGGGAGGGCCGTCCAGGTGGAGGGAACAGCACGGTCAAAGGCTCAAAGTCAGGGAACTCTCCCCAGGCCACCTGTTCCTTGTATTTCTTGCCCCTGCATGGGCTACTGTGCATTGTAGTCAGTGTGTGTTTCTGTGTCTGTCTTCATTAGACTGGGAGCTCTGTGCAGGTAGGGACTGTGCCCGGTCTCCCTTGTCTCCCCAGAGCCTGGAGGGCTGCAGAGGTGTGTGTGTGTGTGTGTGTGTGTGTGTGTGTGTGTGTGTGCGCGCGCGCGCGCGCGCGTGCGAGATGGGGGTGGGGAGTTGGGTGGGGAGGGGGAGCTGTTAGGTAGGCAGGGTGAGGCCATGTTAAGGGAGGCCCGTGTGAGATAGCTTGTCTGTGTCCTGGCCTGGGGCAGACTCTAGCACTGGGGCTTAGTTAGGCGCAGACTCCAGAGAGCCCTGCCCTAGACCTGCTGGGGAGCCCGGCCTTTCTAAAGGGGAGGGAGGGGTTGGAGCAGCCTGGGGGGTGTGTGTGTCAGTCCCTTAGGGCACAGAGAAGGTTATCAGGAGACCAAGGGCTCCCCACGAGGCCCTTTCCAGAGGTTCAACCACTTACGGACCTTAGTGATACTTGCTTTATCTCTTCTGGAGAAAGCCAAAACCTGCCAGCTTTGACCTTGGTCCCCTGGGACTCCCAAATCCTGCTGGAAGGGATTTTCCTAGGCTGCCTGTGATTGTTGGTGGCCCTTGCCTAGGAGGGAGGCAGCCAGTCCCCTCCATGTGGGCAAAAGCTGAGCCTGGAGGTTTGATCCTTTCCAGGCTCTTCCTGGGACTCTGTTTTCTCTTTCCTCCCCCCCCCCCCCCCAAAACAGACCTGGCCCTCGTGGCTTCTCATGGACATCCTGGCTTCCTATGGACTTTCGGAGGGTGCTTGCTGGCAGTGGAGGAGAGGGACAATGAAGGCAGATGCCTGAATGAAGCCCCGAGAGTGCCTCATAAGACAAAGGATTCCCCTCTCACACACATCCCTTTAAAAGCATCTCAGTGTTGACATTATTACCGTCACAGCTCAGGCTGCAGCCAGCTGGAACCCTGGCCAAACCTTCTGAGCCTGACCAGCCTCATGGCTGAGACCTGATCGGCCTGGGCTCTGCATTTCAGAGCTGAAGCTGAGTCCGGAGAAGTGCTAATCTGGGGACTTTCTGGACTGGGAATGGGTAGATCATATGGCCTGCTTTCTCATGCCGCCCCCCCCCCCCCGGGGGAAGTGACACTTGTCAGAGTCAGGTCTTTGTCCCTGTTGCTGGTGTCTCCTTCCTTACCAGTTTGCAAACTCCTTATGAACAGGACTTATGTGTCCAGTGGTTTGGAGACATGGGGCCCTTTAGCCTGGTATGAACTCCCAGTTAAAGGGGGAGGGGGGTGCAGCATTGCAGATGACTGCACTATGTCCAGAGGGAAGGTTTATCTAGGGCCTGGACAACTCTAGCCAGCCCAAGATGATAGTTCCAGGCTACTTGCCTAGTCTGGTTGTAGCCACAGACCCAAGAGTATCTGGGAGAGAACTTTCCAGGATATGAGTGTAGGCTAGAGGGCCAGCTGGGCCATGCTGGGCTCCTCTAAGGAGGGCCCCTCATCACTGCCCCTGGCATCCTAGCCAGACACCTTGGTGTCTCGAGGCCCAGCCCAGCCATGTCAGGGCATGAAGTAAACAGATCCACAGGCTCATGTCCCTGGCTATGGTCTAAGCAAGGGTGGGAAGCCATGGGGGAAGAAAAATTGGACAGGGCAACAGAGGGGCTGGCACTTTTCCAGTTGGCCGGCATGTGGTGTGGGGCAGCAGGTGATAGTCAAGGGGCAAGGAGCTTGTGGGCCAGCAATTCGAAAAGGATTCATGTTCAGCTTCGTTGGAGATGGCCTGGGGCTACTACTGATGGGATGAGGGGGGGTGGGTTTGGGAGGTGGGACCTTTTCACTTCATCTCAGGATCGTGGGGACGTCTGATGTGCATCAGGGAGAGAGACTGGGAGCCAGGGTGGGGCAGGAGCCCACGGTGAACACGCTGGCCATGAGTGGTGTGTCTGCCTGGGCACGACTCTGACTCACCTTGGGCGCAGTCTTGAATGAGCATCCCATGAGGCAGGTACAAGCCAAGTGCCAAGGTGCAACGGTCCGCACACTCTGCTCCATGGAGCTTGCTGTCTGCTGAGGACAAAGAAATAGGCATCCGGAATTGCGTGCGCTGAGCGTGGTGGGGGGCGCGGGATGGTGGTTGGGAGGTGTTACGGGTGCATAGGGAAGTTCCTGTCTCGGCCCTGGGGTGAGGGAGGACTTCCCAGAGGAAACAGTGTCTCAGACCTGGAGGACAGGTAGGACTTGGCCACATGAAATGGTTGGGAAGGTGTCATAGGCAGGGGTGCCGCCTCGCCAAGGACCTGGACGCAAAGCGGGAACACCGCTGAATGAGGGCTCAGGCATGGCAGGTTGAGAGAGGTGGCAGGAGTCTGCAGGACTTGTGGGCAGGATAGGGAGTTTAGACTTTGTCCTGACATAGCCTCTCTGGTGCTCAGGGAATTGGCTGGTCTAGAGATTTGTTAGATGCCATAAATAGGCGTGTTCTGTCTTGGTTGCGGACGCATGAGCTCTGACTCTCCGTCTCCTAGCGCTGAGTTTGTGGGGCTGGGAGTGGCCCAGGTTGTGAGAGCAGGAGCTCTTTAGCAAGAAGGGTCAGGAGGGTCCTCCAGTCAGCTCTGATTCCTGGGTCAGAGCTGAGTCCCTGAAGCTGCTAGGACCAAGTGAAGCACCTCCTTCCTGGCCTTGTAACCTTGACTCACAATGGTCTTGTCTCTCAGATGGCCGCAGTCAGTGTCTCGAGCTTGTGGGTGGCCCTGGTTTCCTGGTGGGCATGGCCTGGCCCCGCTGCGCTGTGGTGAGGGTTCACTGGACTCTCCAGCCAGTGTTGGGCATGTGGCGGGGCTGTTGAGGGCACTTGGGGAGCTGCATGTGTTCTAGTTTGCCCTCCCTGGAAGGCATGGTGTCACCATCAGCATAGAGCGCCCAAAGACCTTTCCGGCACCTTCCCTCATGTGTCTGCAAAACACATATGCGGGTTCAGCACTGTTTTCTTTTCTTGCACGTTGCTTTCTTCTGTAGAGAGAAAGTGTTTTCCACCACAGATCCTCCTGAAAGCCTCATAGGTCCCTGGTCATTGATAACAGACTTTTGCCTTGTCTTCAGCCCAAGGGCATCTCTGGGTCTGGTCAGGGATTGGTTACCGCAGTGAGGTGCCTGGAGGAAGGGAGAGTGAATAGAGCTGGGACAGACAATCAAACAGACTGATAAGTGGGTTGCACTGTCTGGGGCCCCTTGGTGACTGTGGGTTTCCTTTTGCAGTGTTCCTGCATCCGCTCTTAGAGACCCTGCAGCTGGGCCCGTGGGTGAGCTGCCTGCAGAAGTTCCTCATTACACCCTCTTCCCTGTACCCTCAGGGAGTTGGGCCACAGGTCAGTAGCCTTCGGAAAAGATGGCTTCCTTCCTCTTCCTCACTGGGAGGAAGGCCAGGCTGACTTCCACCTGAGGAACAGAGAAGTGGGGCTGGGGCACAAGAAATGAGAGGAAGTGGCTTAGTCCTGCCCAGAGTTGCAGGCTGTGAGGTACAAGTAGGGTATGAGAGCTGGAAGCCCCACCAGCAGCAACTAGATCTGAGGCAGGAGTGAGCTTGCAGGGGCTGGAGAGTCCAGGCCCAGAGGGCTGGGCTGAAGTGGCCCGTGCAGTCTCAGACCTCCTTGTGGGTGGCCCTTCTGTGGTGAAGCCCCATTTCTTGCCTTCCTTCCTGTAGGACTGAGGACCTCAGCTGTATGGGAGGAGAAATAGGAGAGGTTTACCTGCCGACGGTTTGGGCAGGGGTGAGGGGCCTGTCAGTGAGGAGGGATATTTGTGTCCAGAAATCCTTGCTCTGAGATGGTGGGGACTATGTTGTAGAAGGGGGGGATGCAGAGAGGGACCTGGTGTCCTTGTGGCATGTCGTAGGGACAAGGAAGAAGAGCTTGGCCTTGGAGGCAGACAGACCTAGGTTCAGGTCCTGGCCCTGCAACATAATTACTGCGTGACCATTGCCAAGTCACTTAGCCCCTCTGAGCCTCATCTAGCTCATCTGTAAAATGGAGGTTAAAATAGCAGTGCTTCCTGCTTGGGCTTCATGCTGCCTTAGAATGCTGTTGTGGAAACTAAACCTATGCAAAGCACTTGGACAGGCCTGGCACAGGTGCCTTGTTCTGCTGCTGCGGCTGCGGCCACCCCCGCCGCTCCTTGGAGCCCTGCTGCCTTGGTGTGGCTCCTCCCCTCCTACCTTTAGGGTTCCCAGGCATCTTTCACTCTTCTCATCCCCCCAGATCGTGACCTTTCTTCTCTGAGGGTCCCAGGTCTGGGTGTCTGTGCTCTTGATACTCTTAGCCTTCCAGTGGGGGTGACAAGGAAGGCCTCTGCAGAAGCTTCTGGGGTGATTCAGCCTCCCCAGAATTTGCCCCTTTGGTTTCTTATAAGCAAGTTCCCAGCCCAGCTTTGGAAACCTACTGTGGGATCCTGAGTGCTGGTCCTTCCTGACATGCAGGGCGGAGGATGGGAGGCCGACCAGCCTGACCAAACAGCTGCCGGTGAGCCAGCGGTGGGGCCCAGGGCCCCAGGGCCGGAGCAGCCCTGTCCCGGAGCTCCGTCCACAGACTCCGCCTCCATCTCCCTCAACCCAACCTGCAGCCCCCCCCCCCCCCGCCCCGAGCGGCCATCCCCCCGTGCCTGTGTGCCCTCCACCAGGTGCACACTCACACGTGCACACAGCCTCATCCGCCACGTGGCCCTCCCTTTCGTCCAGTCCCCGAGCGAGCCCGAGACAGGGCTGTAACTGCGGAAGGGGGGCAGCCTGTGCCTGTCAGCGCAGGGGAGGCACAAGGGCACGTGAGCACCTGAGGGGCACCCGGGCCCCCTCGAGGCACGTGCACAGGCCAGCTCCCCTCCTGGGCACCCTCCCCCTCCCCTCAGGCACATTCTTCCTTCCTCTGTCTTGCTTCTGCAGATGCACACGTCTAGTTTGCTCACGCTGATTGGAGAGGCAGAGCCTGATGCCTGCAGCCGGGACAGTCGCAGCCTGCAGCTTCACCGTGGCGCCCAGGGTTATTTTCATCGGGGGAGGGTGGCTTTGGGGTCTCTGCTCTGAAACGGGCTGCCTGTCGGGGAATGAGAGTTTAAAAGCAAGAGAAAGGGGTTTGTTCTAAAGGTGGTTTCTCTGGCCCTCTGCACTCCCTGCTTGTCCAAATTGTCCCCCTGCTGCCAGGGCCAGGGTAACTTGGATGTCCACCTAGTCTCTTCCTCCCTCCCCCGATGTCCATAAGTGAAGACGAAGGGGGTGCTGCTAGTGGGAAGCACGGTCTGCTTATTGCAGGGCCCGGAGCTGAGGAAGGAAATGGAGGAGGAAGTCCCTCCCCTTCTGGGTGCTGGTGAAAGTGAAAGGCAGGTGGAGGGGGGGGCTGGAGTGAGTCACTGCAGCTCCGGGAGGGGAAGGGAGGGGAAGGGAGGGGAAGGGCTGGGAAGCTGCGGAAGCCTGTGAACGGGTGATAGGGGGCCTCGCAGCACTGAGAGCCGGCCCTTACCGCCCAGCCCCAGCCCCAGCCCCAGCCCACCCTGGCTGGGCTGGTTTCCCAGGAACTCCTGGGACTACTAACTAGGTCCTGGAGCTTCTAGGGTCTGAGGCCTGAGGTTGGTCTGGACCTGCAGATTTATTCCTCAGGGCTTCCTGAGCTCCCCTCCCCTCCTTCCTTCTCCCTCCTGACCTGACTGGCCCAGGACCAGAATCTTAGCAGTGTTGGGAAGAGGTGGGCTGCGTAGCTCCCACGATCACAACTTCCCAGGGAGGGAGAAAAAAAACCCTCTGAAGAAAGACAAAGTCTTTGAAAATACACGTAGGTAATAAAAATACATGTAAGTTATAAAATCCTGGTCTTGATTTTCACTGTCCTGTAGCAGGATAAATAGAGCAAACTGTTTTTTTTTTTTTTTTTTAATCAAGTTAGAAAATAAACAAAGACACTGTGAACGCTTTAAGTCATACCATGTCACAGAAAAACATTTCAGACCTAAGTTCTAGCAATCTGCATCTCCTCAATATCGTAGTTGTGCTAGTCCTTTGCTCAGGACACCAGGAGCTCTGGCAGTGGAGGAGGGTAGGTGAGGATTGCTGACCAGGTACCCGGCTGGATCCTGCCTCCAGCCAGCCAGGGCTGCAAAACAGGTTCTGTGCTGGTTTGGGGAAGACTCTGGCAGCCACAGTCCCACCCAGCAGCTCCTCCCAGGGGTGGGGCTAGAACTGCACATACCCTTCTAGGGCCTCACCTACATGCCTCCGCGCAGAGGACGTGAGCCTAGCCCTGGGTCCTGGACTCTGCAAGGACCTGGTGGGCTTCCCACCCTGGAGCCCCATAGTTAGGAATGACCCCTGTTGTCTCCACTTCCTGCATCTGAGATATGCTTGGAGCATCAGAGGAGGCACGGTCTGGATAAAACTCCTTCTGGGTCTGGTGGGGAAGCTACTTCATGGACAGACGTGCTCAGCCCATGGGCAGCCAGACCTAGCCTAAGAGAAGGCCTTTGTTGCCCCTTGAACCATCGTGGCTGGGTCTCAGCCCCACTTGTTCCCTGGCAGGTGCCTTCGTGCAGTGTACAAATTACACACCCAAATGCTGCAGGGCGAGGTGGTGGGACAGGAGAGTCACAAAGCGCTGTCTTTTCGTTCCCCCAAGGCCCTGGCTCCTGCCTCACGAGGGCTGCTCTGTGAACGTGGGCCCCTCCTGCACACTTGCGCTGACGTCTGGGGCTGGGATGCCATGGCTGACACTGTCGTTTTCTCTCTGCAGGCTCCAGGGCCCTGTGGAACATCATGAGCTGGGAAGAGTAGCCGAGCCCAAGAACCTCTCCACGACGAGCAAGGAAGAGCCGACAGTTCTTTCTGCCTGTGCCTGACCCCACCTCCCTCCTGCTCTGCCCCCACTGGCTCCTGGACAAGAGCTGGACTTCCAGCAGGACCTTCCCACGGGGGATGGGCAACTGGTGAAGTCGGGCTCACTGCCGGGGCCCAGCTGGCCACACCATGAACCTCCAGGCCCAGCCCAAGGCTCAGAACAGGCGGAAGCGTTGCCTCTTTGGGGACCAGGAACCAGCTCCCAAGGAGCAGCCCCCACCCCTGCAGGCCCCACCGCAGCCCCCAGCCCCTCCACAGTCCACCAGAGTGAAGGAGGAGCCTTACTTTGGGCACGAGGGTCCGGCGGGGGCCGCCCCGGTCTCCCAGCCTGTGGAGCTGCCCCCTCCCAACAGCCTGGCCCTGCTGAACTCCGTGGTGTACGGTTCCGAGCGGACCACGGCAGCCATGTTGTCCCAGCAGGTGGGCTCCGTCAAGTGGCCCAACTCGGCGGCGGCTCCCGGGCGGGGCCCCGAGCGCGGGGGCGGTGGGGGTGTGAGCGACAGCGGCTGGCAGCAGCAGCCGGGCCAGCCTCCGCCGCACACGACGTGGAGCCGCCACAGCCTGCCCCTCTACAGCGGACCCAAGGGGAGCCCGCATCCCGGCGTGGGGGTCTCGAGCTACTACAACCACCCCGAGGCGCTGAAGCGGGAGAAAGGAGGGGGGCCGCAGCTGGACCGCTACGGAACTGCGGTGCGGCCGGTGATGCCGCAGAAGGTGCCGCTGGACGTCGGGCGGCCCCAGACGCCCCTGAACTCTTTCCATGTGGCCAAGAAGCCCCCAAACCAGACACTGCCCCTGCAACCCTTCCAGCTGGCGTTTGGCCACCAGGTGAACCGGCAGGTCTTCCGGCAGGGCCCACCGCCCCCCAACCCGGTTGCGGCTTTCCCACCGCAGAAGCCGCCGCCGCCGCCGCAGCCCGCCCTCCCCCAGATGCCGCTCTTTGAGAACTTCTATCCCATGCAGCAGCCCCCCTCTCAGCAGCCCCAGGACTTCGGCCTGCAGCCGGCCGGGCCCCTGGGGCAGTCCCACCTGGCTCACCACAGCATGGCGCCCTACGCCTTCCCCCCCAACCCTGACATGAACCCAGAACTGCGCAAGGCCCTCCTGCAGGAGTCGGCCCCACAGCCTGTGCTACCTCAGTCCCAGATCGCCTTCCCCCGCCGCTCCCGCCGGCTCTCCAAGGAGGGTGTCCTGCCTTCCGCCCCCCTGGATGTGGCTGGCACCCAGCCCGGACAGGAGCCCACCAGCAACCTGTTCCTGCATCACTGGCCCCCACAGCAGCCGCCCCCCGGCCCCCTGGGGCAGCCCCATCCTGAAGCTCTGGGATTCCCGCTGGAGCTGAGGGAGCCGCAGTTGCTGTCTGATGGGGAGAGGCTGGCACCCAACGGTCGGGAGCGGGAGGCTCCCACGATGGGCAGCGAGGAGAGCGTGAGGGCCATGGGCACAGGGGACTGTGGGCAGGTGCTACGGGGTGGGGTGATCCAGAGCACTCGACGGAGGCGCCGGGCGTCCCAGGAGGCCAATTTGCTGACCCTGGCCCAGAAGGCAGTGGAGCTGGCCTCACTGCAGAACGCAAAGGTGAGAGTGGCAGGGGATGGAGGTCTGGCCTGGCAGAGGGTGGCGTGAGCCTTGTCTGGGGCCAGGGGAGAACAAGGGATTGCAAGTCCACAGGGCAGTTTTCTCACTTCGTTGAAGGAAACAGAAAGAACCCATAGGCTTCAGGGAGTTCTGAACTCCCTGCGTGCAAAGAATCTCCGCATAGGTACATCCATACCTGAAGGACAGGGGAAGTTTCTACACACAGGCTTGCAGGCGGGAAGGTGCAGTGCACCATCGTGGGTTGGCTTCTTCCATTTGGCACATGAAGGATTGGGAGTAGGGGCAGGTGAAACCATTGCCAGATCTGGGATACTAAGACAAGGTGGCAGTGGTTACACAGGTGCTTATACTTGTCAAAATGCTTCAAACTAATTAAAAAGAGGTGCATTTTGTTGTATGTAAATTTTGCTGCAATCAAGTTGATTTAAAAGAAATGACAATAACAGTGGGGAAGAAGAATGAACAGAATCTGAGCACCTCTCTTGTAGTTTCTTATACTTGATCACAAATAATTTGTCATCAAACCCTGTGACAGGGATGCTGCCATTATCCCGTTTTATTGCTAAAGAAGCTGAGGCCCCAGGAGTATTTCCCGAGGTCACATAAAAGTGTAGTATCTGGCTCCAAAGCCAGTGTGTGCACCTTCCTTCCCTAGGAGTGTCAGCCCTCCCACACTCCCTCCCCCCATGCCTATGGGCCAGGCTGATATGTCAGAGGCTGTAGAATTTGACTTCCCTCCAGCCAGTTGCCAGTGGGGAAAAGGTACAAAGACCACCATTACCTGGTAACGCTTCCTTGCTTACTTTCTTTTGCAGAGGTATGTTTTGAATTTAGATACTATTTCATGTGCCATGCCCCGTGCAGGCCAAACAAAACATATCTGTAAGCCACTTGTGGCCTGAGGTGGCCATCTGGGGACCCCTGTGCCAGGCCAGAATCAGAGGCCCTGGCAGAAGGGAGGTTATGGAGAGTATTTGGGAGTGTAGTGAGAGAAAAGGTATTCAGGGAAAGACCATTGGGAACCATCATGGGTGTCTGAGTTCCTGAATCAAATGTGACTAGGGGTCTTGGACTTAACAGGACTTACCTTCTAAACCTTACCTCTGTTCCCCCTCCCTCTCCTCCAGGATGCCAATGGCTCCGAGGAGAAGCGGAAAAGTGTGTTGGCTTCAACTACCAAGTGTGGGGTGGAGTTTTCTGAGCCTTCCTTAGCTGCCAAGCGAGCACGAGAGGACAGCGGGATGGTACCCCTCATCATCCCAGTGTCTGTGCCTGTGCGGACTGTGGACCCAACTGAGGCGGCCCAAGTTGGAGGTGTTGACGAGGACGGGAAGGGTCCTGAACAGAATCCCACTGAACACAAGCCATCTGTCATCGTCACCCGCAGGCGGTCCACACGTATCCCTGGGACTGATGCCCCAGCCCAGGTATGAGAGGCTCCCCATGCAAACACCTATAGTCCCTGTGTGCTCCTGGGGGCCTAGTACACTATGGGAAAAAGGAGAACATGGCAATATAGGAGGGATTCAAGCAACCCGTGGAGATACTATTTATATTTTCCAAACCAAACTTATGGATAAATGCACTTATGGGAGACAGTGAGACAGTTTTATACTTGAAGTTGAGACTGCCTAGGAGAATGTAGGATGTGTGAATCTCTTCATTTCAGGTCAGCAAATTTTGGCTTCTAATTTGGGTCAGGTTTTGTGCTAGGCACTGGGAGGCAGAGATGTTTACTTGTTCTGTCAGTACAGATATATATATGTTAAAATCTCTCACTAAGATTGAGGTTTTATCTATTTCATCTTTTAGTTCTGTCAGTATTTGTTTTATACATTTTGATGCTGTGTTATTAGTTGCATACTCATTTAGAAGTAGATTAGAGACTTCATCATTATGAAGTGTTTTTTTTTATCTTTAGTAATCTTTTTGTCTCTTAAAGTCTATTTTGTGGGGTGGCACCTGGGTGGCTCAGTTGGTTAAGCGACTGCGTTCGGCTCAGGTCATGATCCTGGAGTCCTGGGATCAAGTCCTGCATCAGGCTCCCTGCTCAGCAGGGAGTCTGCTTCTCCCTCTGACCCTCCCCCCTCTCATGCTCTCTATCTCATTCTCTCTCAAATAAATAAATAAAATCTTTTAAAAAAAAAAAAAGTCTATTTTGTGAACATCTGGCTTTCTTTCGGTTACTGTTGCCGGGTTCGGGGGGCGGAGGGGATGGATGAGATGTGTATCTTTTCCATCTTTTTACTTTTAGCCCTTCTGTATCCTTATGCTTAAGGTGTATCTTTCAAGTGGCCTATAATTGGAGTTTGTTATTATCTGTTCTGACAACCTTTGTCTTTTAGAGCATTGATACAGTTTACTTTTAACGTAATTACTGAAATACTTGGGTTTAAATCGGCTTTCTTACCGTTTGCCTTCTATTTATCCCGTATTGCCTTTTCTGTTCCTTTCTCCCACCCTCTCACCCCCTTTGGATTGATTGGGTTTGTTATTCCATTTTCCCTCTTTATTAATTTATTAGTTATATACTTGTTTATTATTCTTATTTATTTACTTAATTATTACTCTTTTATTTATTTCTTTATGACTCTTTTAGTAATTATCCAGGCAGCCTTTCTTTCCTGGATTAATGTGAGAGAACTAAGCTCCACAAAAAGGAATTTGAATAACTACCTTCTCAATTCACTGGAGGACGGCACAAAGCTAGTACCATTCTAGATGCATAGGCGAGAAGCTAAGTCATTACATGCAGTGAATGCCTTGTGACATTAGGGCTTAATTCTCTGGTTGAAAAGAGCTACTAGAGAGTAAAACACGCATTCTTGGCTTATTGAAATCTGATATAAATTAGTATTTTACCTCTTCCAGAACAATGCAAAGTTCTTACAACACTTTTAACTCCATTTTTCACCAATCTCTTAACTTGTAGAATTATTAACACGTGTTTTCATTCTCTAAACATTTTAACATCACCAAGATGTTATAACATCATTGTTTTTATTAAGTTTTTAATTTTAATTCCAATATAGTTAACATACAGTGTTATTTTAGTTTTGGCTGTACAACCTTGTGATTCAACAATTCTATACATTCCTCATTGTTTTGTTCAGTTGTTGCTCATTTTAGATTTACTGAAAGACTTAGCATATTTGTTGCTTTTCATTTCTTTTCGTATCTCCAAGCTTCTAGCTCAGATGATTTATGTGCTGCTTGAAAAACATCCTTTAGTATTTCCTTTAGTGTGAGTCTATTAATGATGAAATTTATTAGTCTTTGTCTGAAAATTTTTATTTTTTTAAGATTTATTTATTAGAGAGAGAGCAAGAGAGGAGGAGGATAACTTTGCTGGGTGGAGAATTCTGTTTTGGTAGTTATTTTCTCTTGGCACTTAAAGAATATCACTCTATTGTCTTCAGACTTCCATTGTAGTTACAGTGTTGGGAAATCATCATAAGCCATATTGTTGTTTCTTTGAATATAAGGTGTCTTTTTATCTTACTGCTTTTAAGTGCTTTTTTTTTTGTTGTCATTGGTTTTTAGCAGTTTTGCTGTTACACCTAAATATTGGTTTGCTTTGTGTTTATCCTTTTAGGGTTTGTAGTCCTTCTTAAATATTTCTTCTGCCCCATTTTCTCTCTTCTCTCCTTCTGGG
This sequence comes from Phoca vitulina, assembly GCF_004348235.1. Classification (NCBI taxonomy): domain Eukaryota; kingdom Metazoa; phylum Chordata; class Mammalia; order Carnivora; family Phocidae; genus Phoca; species Phoca vitulina. Next base: position 44,328,909 of record NW_022589710.1, on the reverse strand, counting down.
ACTCCAGTTACACACTTGTTAGAGTCTTTCACCAATCCCCTATTTTGTCTGTCATGCACTTTTCTGTATTTCCACTTTTCTCTTATTCTGGCCTTTCAGTTCACCCATTCTCTCTTTAGCTATATCTAATATGTTGTTAAGCCCACTCATCGAGTTCTTATTTTTAGTTATTTTTTTCGGTTACTGAATTTCTATTTGGTTCATTTTTAGAGTTCCTAGTTCTTCGATGAAATTTTCAACCTTTCATTTTATTGCATAATTTAGGCGTAGTTTTCTTAAAGTTTATGTCTGGTAACTCCATTAGTGGGATCCTCCGGGGTCTCTTTCTGTTATGTTACTTTTTGTTTCTAAGTCACATTTTGTTCTCTTGTATATCTGGTTACTTTTAATTGCATGAAAAATTGTTGAGGTAATTAAAGACTCTGGATGATATTCTTGTCTTCCAGAGAGGATTTATCTTTGCATCTGACTGGTAGCAAAGGGCATTAGCAATCCTGAATTATTTTAATTTAATCAGCCGTTGAGATGATTTTAAGTTGAGCATTATTCTATGTGAGGACTAGTCTATTTCTGATTTACCTTTATTCTGAGATTTAGCCCTTTGGAGCCCCAGTCCAAAGCCTGGGGTTTATCAGGCTCTCCTTCCTTGGCAAGGCCTAAAGCCCAATTTTTATTCTGCTAGCTCCTGGATTTGTTAAAAACTCTGTTTAGTTTCACAGCTTCCCAGTTACCTCTTCTAGTAATGCACCCACCTCTAGGGAAAACACAGCTCCAAATGCCGCACTCACCTCTTTCACTTTCCTTTTTTTCCTGTATCTTGGCTCTTCAAGTCTTTGCCAACTGATTTGCTCTCTGCTACTTTCAGAAATGTGGTTTTTATATAGAGTTTGGATTTTTTAGTTGTTCTCAGCTGGAGAGTTGGCCTTTGAGCCTGTCCTCTGTAATAGAAAGGGGAGCTTTAAGATTATCCTGAACAGCTCAGTGTCCACTCTCTGGGGTCTTATTCCCTGGTTGTGATAGAGATTGGAGGCTAGAGGCCTCAGCTTGTCCTGAGGATGGCCGGAAGGAGCCTGAGCAACTACACAGCTCTGCATGCCCATTTCATAGATGAGGAAGTAGGTCCAGAAAAGGCAAGAGACCTACCTAAGTTCGTACAGCCAAGTAATGACAGAGCTAGCCCTGGAATTTGGACCTCTTGAATCCCCACCCGTGGGTACTTTGACTTCACCAGGCTTTAGGAGGAGGTTTATTTATTTATTTTTGGTTATTTGTTTACTTATCTTTCTTTGTATTATAGATATTTTCAATCTTGCACAAAAGTATAGAGAATGGTAAAATGAACCTCAATATTTAGCCATCCCCTGGCTTTAACGGTTTTCAAAATATAGACATTCTTTTTTTATTTGTATCTCCACTTCTTCCTGCCACTGGATATTTTTTTTTTGAAACAAACGCCAAACACCATATCATTGCATTCATACATACTTAGGTTTGTATCTGAAGTACACAATACATAAGCTTTCTCCCTTCCTTCCTTCCTCCCTCCCTTGCTCCCTTCTTCCTCCCTTCCTCCCTCCCTTCTTTCCATATATAATCTCAATATTATTATCACACCTACAAAATCAATACAAAAAATATTGTCAAATATTCAAAATAGTTTAATTCCATTTCCCTTATTACAAAATTACAAATCATTACAGCTAGCTGAGTTCATGTTGGATTTCTTGTCTGGCAAGTTTGGGGGCCTTCGACTCCATTGCGTTTTTTTCTGTGCAATCATCTTGTTCCCCTAAGGGAGGAAGAATGAAAAATTTCATTTCTTCCTAGTCTATAGAAAAGAAAAGAGGGCACCAATGGGTAAAGGACATGGCCAGGACCTCACAGAGAGTCAAGGCCCTCTGCTGAAAGGGGTTGTGGGAGCTGGACCCTGGGAAGGGGAGAAAGCCTGCTGTTCCCAGGCCTCCTCAGTCAGTGTGGCCAGCCTCACCTGTTAGCCCGCTCTACACCCAGGGAGATGATGTGGATGTTGCTCTTCCCCATAGGGTTCCGTCCTCTCTTGAGAGGACAGGGATGGGGCAGAGAGAGGCCTCTATTCCCTTACAGCCCTACCTACCCTCTGTCATGGGACTGAACGATGAGGACAAGTTCTGTGAGGACAGGACCGTCCTGTTCATTCTGTGGTCCCTGCTCAGGTCGTGGCACCCAGTTGGCGCCTCCATCTAATACAGAGCTTGAGAGCAGCCAGTATTTATTGAGCAATTACTACATATCAGGTAGTGATTTCCATGTATTAATTCATTTCGTCTTCAGAGCTAACCCATTTGGTAGGTGCTTATTATTCCCATGTTAAAAATGATGATGCCCAGAGAAGTTAAGAAATTTTAGGTGGTAAGTAAAGGAGGTAGATCCCATACCAGGCAATCCAGCTGCAGAGCCTGGACCCGTAACTACTATGGTTTCCCGTCCAATAGCATACTTCACCTCAGGGGTTGGGAACTAGGGCCTGTGGGCCAAATCCAGACCTAAGAATGGATTTTACATTTTATTTTATTTATTTATTTATTTGGATTTTACATTTAAAAGTATTATTTGAAAAGGATGGGGAGGAGGGGAAGAAGAAGAAGAATGGAGACGGGCGTGCAGCCCACAAAGCCTAAATTCGCTCTCTGGCCCTTTACCGAAACAGTTTGCCGACCCCCAGCCTAGAGGAGACAGTGAAAGGAATTTTGGACCTGTTCTCTGTCTCAGGTTTGCCTTGGCGGGTGTAGTGGGCAGACTAAGTTCCAAAGGGGAGACTGACAAGCAGTGGTCAAGTCTTCGGTTTTCCCAGCACATAGGAGGCTGAGCCATCTTGGTTCTATTCCTTCTCCAGGCTGAGGACATGAATGTCAAGTTGGAAGGGGAAGCTTCAGCGCGGAAACCAAAGCAGCGGCCACGGCCTGAGCCCCTGATCATCCCCACCAAGGCGGGCACTTTCATTGCCCCTCCCGTCTACTCCAACATCACCCCATACCAGAGCCACCTGCGCTCCCCTGTCCGCCTAGCCGACCACCCCTCAGAGCGGAGCTTTGAGCTGCCGCCCTACACCCCTCCCCCCATCCTCAGCCCTGTGCGGGAAGGCTCCGGCCTCTATTTCAATGCCATCATGTCAACCAGCAGCATCCCAGCCCCCCCTCCCATCACGCCAAAGAGTGCCCATCGCACCCTGCTCCGGTCTAGTGAGTGACCCGCCCTCAGGGGCCACGGGGGCAGGGAATGTGGGGAGGGAGGGCGGTGGGCAGGGATGAGACTCCACTTACAGGGCTGCTGGAGATGGGGCTAAAGCACTGTGGGCAAAGGGGCTCCACTCTCTTCTCTGAGAGAGAAAAGGAGATTTTCCTGGTTCAAGAACAGGCAGGGGTGCAGGGGTGGGGGGGTATGAGCCCAACTGCTTGGGTTCGAATCCCAGTTCTACCATTTACTGTTATTTGTGCAAGTCATTTAAACCCTCTCAGCTTCAGTTTCTTCAGTATTTAATTGAAGATATTAGTAGTATTGGGTTGATGATGAGATTGCCAATTTCAACTGTTTTGGGATCCACAAATAGCAGTTTCCTAGGGTTCAACCTAATGGCCACCTCACAGGGTTGTGGTGAGGTTCAGATGCATTAACAAACAAACGTAAAGCACTTAACGTCATGCCTGGAGCGTCATGTTTGCTCTTATTCTGTGGTAGATCCTGTCTCCTGGGTCTCTTAAACAGTTGTTTTGGCCAAGAGCAGACATTTTGGCAGGCCTGGCTAGTGAAGTGTTGAAAAATGTTTCCCACTCCACAGAAGGATCCGTTTCTTCTGAAAAAATGGGATAATCCTATCTCTCAGGTAGTGGAGGATTAAGTGGGAGGTAGAAGGGTGAGGCTGCGCCATCACCAGATTAACCTCTGACCCTGACTCCCTTGGCGTAGCTCTCTGGTGCCCCCTGGTGTCCGTGGGTGAGAAATGGCTCACCCTGGGCTGGCTGACCTGCCCTCCCACGTACCCTCCAAGCTTGGAGCTTCTCTCCCTGCCTGGGTTGTGCAGGAAGAAGTCACCGTAGAGACCGGACTGGCAGCAAAGAGAGGCCTCCCGTCCATCTATGAGTATTTATCGAGTACTTGGGTGTAAAGCGTTGAACTGGGCTGGTGAATGCTCCAACAGTGCATGGGACAGCATGGTCTGTTCTGAAGAGAGTACAGGGTCATTAGGGAGTTGACATGGGAACCTGGGAGACAGAAAAGCAGAGGTTATGAGCAGAGTGGGATCAGTAGCCAGCGAGTGAAGCAGACCCTAAGCTCCAAAGCCTGCAGAGGCTCCTAGCCTGGGGTGGTAAGAAAGCATTCAAGAGAGGGTGGGGCTAGAGCTGAGCTTAAACTAGGAAGGGGGTGGGGAGGGCCCACTAGGCTAAGGAAAACGAGTGGTACAAAGGCCTGGAGGTGGGATGTGCAGGAAGAGTGATGAGCCGTGAGTAAGCAGTCTGCTAGGATCTGGGGTTCAGGCAAGGGGGTAGGGGGAGGTATAGATGGAAGGGGGACTGCATGAGCCAGCTGAGCTGAGGAGTTCAGGTTTTATCTCAGGCTGCAGAGGGGAGTCAGCCAAGGTTTTGGTTTTGGAGCAAGGGAGTGTCTGGATGACATGGGGCACTAAGATTAGCTCAGGAGAAACTGAGGCTGAGAATCCAGCGTGGAAGTGAGAAGATAAGTGTGAAATGGGGATCCCCTTCACCACCTTGCTAGTGTGCCAGAAGTTTCAGGCTCTTGACTAGAGCAGGTACAGTTTAATGTTGGTGTTAATTCTGTAGTGTGGGAGCTCCCGGGGCAGGGACCCAGCTTTCGGTAGGAGTAGTAGTAATAATAATAGCTGATATTTATTGAGGGTGAGGCTCTGTGTGTGATTTCATTCAGTCCTCACATTAACCCTAGGAGGTGGGTAGTAATAGCCCCTTTCAGCAGGTGTGGAAACAGAAGCACCCACATGTTTGGCAGAGTCTCAGTTAGTCGTCACAGTTGCAGGCTGAGGAGCCAGGATTCAGGGGGCCTGATTTCCAAGTGTGAGTCTCTGTGAGTCACTGCTGTGGGTCTTTGCAAACAGAGCAGCCACGTAGGGTGGGGGTGGGGGAGCTTGCTGAAGGGAGGACAGTGCCGTTCACCAACGTGCCTTTTGTCCCATAGATAGTGCTGAAGTCACCCCACCTGTCCTCTCTGTGATGGGGGAGGCCACCCCAGTGAGCATCGAGCCGTAAGTGCAGCCCTTCCTCTGGCCCACGGCATGAGGGTGGCCGAGTGGGGTCCAGTGCGTGCGGGTCCCGTGAGGAAGAGGAGGGTCGTGTGGGGCCCACAGAGGGCTGAGCGGGCCTCTGAGATTCTACAGTGGGCTCTGGGCTTTACTGTCCCCACCCTGCTTCTGTGTGGAAGTCACAGGGAAAGGAAAGGACGAGTGCAGTTTAAATTTGCCTCTGAGGAGAATTAGGAGGGTAGAGTCCAAGAGACTCCTTCCTTCTGTGTCTGGAAACCTGGAGCTTCTCCCCTTTCCAACCTCTGGGCTTTGTCTTTCTGGCCGGACCAGGTGCCCTTTGCCAGGCTTCCTCATGGAAGGCAAATTCCCTTACACGCAGTTGGGGCCTTGCTGTGCTCAGCCTCTGCCAGCCACCCCTTGCATCTTCTCCGGGGGGAAGGGTTCCCTATCGCCGCGGGGTGAGGCCTCACTCCCTGCCCTTTCCACCCCTGCAGACGGATCAACGTGGGCTCCCGGTTCCAGGCAGAAATTCCCTCGATGAGGGACCGTGCCCTGGCAGCTGCGGACCCCCACAAGGCCGACTTGGTGTGGCAGCCGTGGGAGGACCTTGAGAGCAGCCGGGAGAAGCAGAGGCAAGGTGAGAGGGGACCGGGGCCAGGAGGTGAAGGCGGGCTGTCGGGCAGGTGGGTGGGCTAGGCCCGGAAAATGATTTCTTCTCCTCCCTTCCCACACGTGCTCCAGTGGAAGACCTGTTGACAGCTGCCTGCTCCAGTATCTTCCCTGGAGCTGGTACCAACCAGGAGCTGGCCCTGCACTATCTGCATGAGTCCAGGGGAGACATCCTGGTGAGACAGCAGCCCTGGTGGAGGGAGGGACCCTCAGGGAGGCTGGCCTGGATCCGGGTCTTCCGCGCAGCAGCCAGGACTGCTGACATGCTGATCTGAGGCAGGCAGGAGGGCTGACCGAGCTGGGGGTTGTAGGGGCTCCACCCACGGCCATCTTACTTCCAAAGTCCAGACTTTGCTGCACAGGGTCCTCCCGTCTACCCCAGTCTCCGATTCTGGGTCAGTGAGTCCCCACCCTTAGAAAGGCTGTCACTGAGGGCTTTCTCTACCTGTGGCTGTCTGTCCTGGGGGCCGCATGTTCCCTCTTAAGAGGCCCACGGCCTGGTTCCAGAGCAGCCCCACCCCCCATGACCTCATCATCCTGCTAGACCTCTTGGCCCTCAGCAGTTAAGCAGGGGCAAAAATAAAGGCCCACCCTACTACTCAGAGGGCTGAAGAAGCCTTCTGGGGGTTTTGCCTGGCACCTAGGATGCTCAGCCTACCACTGAGACCCCTGCAGAGCCCTGACCCTTTTCCTCACTTCCCCTTCAGGAAACGCTGAATAAGCTGCTACTGAAGAAGCCCCTGCGGCCCCATAACCACCCACTGGCGACGTATCACTACACAGGTGGGCCTGAGACCTGGAGCCTCGAGGGGTCTCCAGCATCAGTGGGGCCCAGCTTCGTGCTGAGTCACAGCCCTGGGTGCGGGGGAGGAGGTGGGGGGTGGACAAGCCAAGAGCCAGAGTGAAGGAACCGACACCAAAGCTGGGGTAGTTCTCGAGGGGCCTCCTGTGCCCTGGAGGGGAAGGGAGAGAGGTGTGGGCAGGTGGGAGGCCATGCAGGCAGAAGAGTCCATGGCGGGGTGCAAGGGACAGGAGTCTAGGGAGTGCCATCCGAACTAGCGTCAGGTGCCTGGAACTTAGACAGCCCCTGGAGTGCCCTGTCCCCTGCTGGGCGCTGTGCTCTAAAAGGGACACTGACCGAACGGCCTAGTCACAGCAGCCACTGTCCTCGATCCCTGTTGAGCGGTGCGTCTTGTGTGTGCCCGGCAGAGCATCGAGGGTTCCCCAGGATTACCTCATTTAGTCTGCACCACAGCAGGCGCGGTGGCTTCTAGGACGAGCTCCCAGTTGGAGAGTGAGGGGAGTGAGGCTCAGAGGCAGGTTAAGTGGCACAAGCAGGATGTGGATCCAGCTCAGAGTGCCTGCAGAGACCACCCGTGGATGCCCTCACACTTCTGTGCCACTCAGGATCGCCCCCTGCGGGGTGCCCAGCTCCACCTCACGACCTTGGCTCCTCTCTGCCCCACAGGCTCTGACCAGTGGAGGATGGCGGAGAGGAAGCTCTTCAACAAGGGCATTGCCATCTACAAGAAGGATTTCTTCCTGGTGCAGAAGCTGGTAAGCTGGGGCAAGTGAAGGCCAGGAACTGGCTGCATGATTTGGGGCTCCCTCTGCCGGTGGTGGGCCTGCAGTCCCTTACCAGGCCCTCTGAGAAAGCGGTTAGGTTAAGGCCACTCGGTATCCTCAGAGACAAACAAAACAAGGGGGAAAGATTGGGCCTTTCCTCCCCTTGGTTCCGAGCCTTCTTCCCTCAGGTTAGGGTAGCGTGGCCATGCTCTGGGATCTCAGAGGGAGGCCTGAGTGGGCAGACCCAGCGAGGTCAGACTTCAGAGAGTGACCTGCCTCGGGGGGGCGGGGGACAGGAAGAGAAGGAGGGCTGCAGACAGATGTGAGCCATTCCCCAAGGGGCTGGAGTACTTCAAAAGCCACAATCAGCATGTGGAGGAGAGATCACCCTAAGAATGAGGGGAACTGAGAGCCAGCAAGGAAGAGACTGTGTAACTGACCTGGGGGGCCGCTGCCCTCTTCCTGCCAGACCAGGGCTTCCTTCCAGTAACTCAGCTGACCAAGTAGAGGAGGCCAAGCCTAGTTTTCCTAGATTGGATTTATCTTGCCCTCTCCCTGTGTTCTTCTGGGAGAAGAAGAGTGCTTTGCTAATCCAAGGACTTGCATCTTTCCAGCAGCCCTGCCTCACAAAATCTGAGCCTTGTGGACCACTGAGGAAAGAGGGTTTCCAAGAATGTGTTCTCTCCTCCTGGAACTGTAGATTGTGCCAGGACAGCTCTGGGGACTGGGCAAAGTGCTGATGAACTCTCCTACAAGGGCCCTATTGTGAGGACAGTCATTTGCTGGGGTTTAGCAACATTGCGTTCCCAGATTGGGCAACATTTCTGCGAAGTACATGCCCGTGAAATGCACTGCGGGGCGACTAACGCCTTAATGAAAAGAGCAGACCATTAGTCATACAGATGATCAAAGAGAATTGATAGCAAAAGCGTAAACAGGATCTAATTAATACATTTGTGACTTGGCCATTCCTGTGAGATTGGAGCACATCTGTTTCCTCCTCGGGCACTGAAGACTGTCACTGACCCCTTGGGCTCTGTGGCTAGGACTTCCCAGCTCCCTCTGCAGCCCCACGTTGGCTGAGCTGCCTGGGAGCCTGAGGCAGAAAGGGCAGAGTCAGAGCAAACAGCCTCTGTGTGTGGGAAACGCTCCAGAAACTAAACCCAGGAGCCAGATGCATTTGTGACCTGGGAGTGCTAGGATTTCAGAGGCCGGGAGGCCCCTTGGAGGCTCATCTACACGTGAAGAGACTCGCCTAAAGTCACACAGCCATTTAGTGGCAGAGTTAGGAATAAGACTTGGGCCTTCTGCTTCCTTTTCAGGTTTTCCAGAACTTTCTTGTTAGTGTCCCTTCAGTCCCTCCCTGACATAGGACGGTTTAACATTTCTCTAAGCCTCACTTGCCAGTTGCAGCACCCTGGGGAGGAATGACACTGTTGCCCGGCTTCATGAAGGCAGTTTGTGTTGCCAGGTCTCCGCTGGCTCTGAACATGGATGGTGTCCACGCTTTTTCACCCTGAACTTTTTATTTTGGAAAAATTTCAGACTTACAGCAAAATTGAAAAAATAGTGCAATGAACACCCATGTACCCCTCATATACATTTACCAATTGTTACCGTTTGCCATACTTGCTTTCCCTCTCTCTCTTTCTGTTTATATATAAATTTATATACACCCTACTTCCTCTCCCTCTGTTTTAACTAATCATTAAAAGTTAGTTACAGACATCATGACACTTGACCCAAATATCACTTAAAAACAAGGATATTCTCTTGCAAAACCACAATACCGTCATCATACCCAAGAAATTTAAACTGATACAATAATATTCTCTAATATGCAGTCCCTATTCAGATCTCCCCCAATGGCCTCTTGTTGCTTTTAGCTTTTTAGCTTTTTTAGTTTTTTTTTTCTTTTCTTTTTTAATAGTGCTGAAGCATTGGTCAGTGGTTTGTTCAGAGTGGGCACTGGAGAAATGGTTATATTTCCTGGGTTTCTCAGGTTTAGCATTTGTTGCCGTTGGGGGTGGGGGGAACATATGCGTGGACGGGAGAGGCTGGAGTCTCCCCAGGCAGGTGAGCTAAACCAGGAACTCTGACCTCAGTTTTGGCTTCAAACCAGATCCAGACCAAGACCGTGGCCCAGTGCGTGGAGTTCTACTACACCTACAAGAAGCAGGTGAAAATTGGCCGCAATGGGACGCTAACCTTCGGGGATGTGGATACAAGCGACGAGAAGTCGGCCCAGGAAGAGGTTGAAGTGGATATTAAGGTGACTCCCTTCCCAGCTTTGGCTGCTTAGAGCCTTGGCTGTGTCTGGGGCCAGGGGCTGAGTTGGGAGCCTGAGGCCAAGCTCTCTAGAAGTCCCTGGAGGGTCGAGAGAGGAAGGCAGTGTCCCTGACAGCCTCAAGGAGCTGATGTCCTGGGCACTGGACCTGGACCTTTTAGGTTCGCCTCTCTATCTGCCAGTGTCATGGTAATAACAGGTTGTGTTGATGCAGAACCCCGGGGAGTTTTCCCGCAGTATTTGCACCAGTGCTGACTTACTGTCCCCTCGCAGCAGATCTCTAACACTGTTGCCCAAACTGGAGTCATTCTTATACAGCCATGAATATGTTCTCTGCATCCCGACCACACGTCACTGTTACCGACTTTGTCATGTTCACATACCACCTGTGCTACTAGTTCATATTTTTCTTTAAATCAACTCATTTTTTACTCAGAAGAGAAACATTGTATCACAATCATAAATAGATAACTAGTATTGTTTGCCATAGAAGGTACTAGTGAAAATAAGTAGATAATGAAAACCAAACAATGTTATTAAATTCTAGGTAGATACTCTTACCTGCCAAGGCTCTGAGTCTTGGCCCTGATCTCTGTTCAATTAAATCTGGAGAAGTATAGAAGACACATTAAGATCCAACTCGAAACTTTGTCCTTGACACAATCAGGATTGAAAGAAAATTGAAAAGTGAATGTTACTTAATTCTCTGTCCATGTATCCACCTAACATCATCTTGGTGATGCGCTAAGCAGGGAGTGGTTTGGTCCCCAGTGTGCATATGGGAAGTGGGTGCAGGTCCCGAAAGCATGAGGAAGATGGTTTAGAATTGCAGCTAAGGCTGCTGCCTGGCCCCACCAGACAACCTTGCTGAAGGATGTGTCTCTTGGACTGGCATGCTCCCTCCCTGCCCCTAACTCAGTCTCAAGTGCTCCGTCTCTTCCTGAGGGCTTCCAGGGCTTCTAGGGCTCCAGACTCCATCGTCTTTCCCAGGCAGACTAGCGGGGGGAGGATACAGAGCCGCAGCACGGGAGGCCACGCTGGGCCGGGCCAGGCCAGGCAAGCAGGGTGAGCAGGGGCTAGTGGCCCCGGGTTGGGTCACAAGCAGGGCAGTGCAGCTGTGTAACCGAGCTCCAGGCTCACTGCCCTCGTTCTTGTCCCCTATAGACTTCCCAGAAGTTCCCTAGGGTGCCTCCTCCCAGAAGAGAGTCTCCAAGTGAAGAGAGACGGGAGCCCAAGAGGGAAGTAAAGGAGACCAGGAAGGAGGGGGAGGAGGAGGTGCCAGAGATCCAGGAGAAGGGAGAGCAGGAGGAGGGGAGAGAGCGAAGCCGGAGGGCAGCGGCTGTCAAGGCCACACAGACACTACAGGCCAATGAGTCGGTAAGTGTGACCTCCGCTGGGGGAGCCCAGGGCCAGGAGGGGGGCTGGAGCTGGGCCTGGGGGGTGGGAGGGAGGGCAGAACAGGAACATGGAACCCTGGGTGGTAGGCACTGTCATTATGCCCATTTTACAGATGAGGAAATTGAGGCCCCTACGTAAGACAACTAGTAGGCAGCCTGACTCCAAAGTCTGCTATTAATTTTTATACTATATTGCTTCTGGATCTGAGACTCAAGAAGAAGGCTTTGTGAAGACCTAAAAGGCATGTGGGACGTTGGGGAAGCATTTATGAGTTGTAGGTCAGGCAGGCTCTCCCTAAGAGAGCTGTGTCCCCACCAAGAACGCCTGGCAAGAATGAGCTGAGACCATGAGAACAGCAATGGCCCCTCACACATGTTCTCCGCACAGTGCCTTCCTGGCCATTATCTCTCGTTGATTCCTCACAGTAGCCGCATAAAGTGTTAACACCTACCTGGAAGATAGAGGACACTGGGTTCAGAGATGCTGAGTGACTTTCCTGAGGTCCCACCCGCGGTCCTTGTAGTGAGGTCCTCTGTCCACCATATCGCAGACCAAGAAGCCAGACATACTGGCCAGATGTGTTCCTTGTCAGGGAGAGGTCCCCCAAAAGAGAGTAGGGATGGGAAGGGCCTATTAGGGAACTACCATGAGAGCCTTTAAAAAAATTTTTGTGTTGTACACTTACGCTTGCAGGAAGACACCCCCCAACCCTGCCCCAGACTGTAGACAACAGCTGTGTCCTCTCTTCTGAGACTTGGCTGGGTTCCTCCAGGAGCTGTGCTCTGTGTACAAGCTCCAAGTTCTGCTGACTTCTGTGAATACTTCCCTATGAGGGTCAACCCGTGCACATACTTCCGACTTCTGATGGCCATCTGAGGCTCCCCTAACCCAAGGCCCATGATTCCTATATCCTGAGCAGCACCCCTCCAGTTCTGTGCCGGGGTCCTCTACTCTCGGTCGTTTGCTTGTCTACTTGGCATTTCCGCTGGTGGCTCATGTTGTCTGTCCCGTTCACTAGATTTCGAGCTCTCTGAGAGCAGGGGTCCCTGTCCGTCACCTCTGTCTGTATCCCCAGCATCTGGCACAGTCACATGGACTTGAATCTCATTTATGGAATTAAGGCATGAATGAATGGGCTAAATGACTGAAAACATGCAAACATCGTTAATTGAGACACCAAGGCCCCCCGTCAGATAGATGCATGGAGAAGTCCTAGCTGCCATAGGCTGTCCCACAGAATGACTGTACCAACAGCCTGACAAAGATAGAGTTGGCCAAAGACCGGAATGGGCTGCCAGAAAGCAGTGAGTCCCTTGTCACTGAAAGGATTCTAGTGGATTCTAGGGGACCATTTGGCAGGAGTGATTCAGGAACCTCTTTCCCAGACCTCTCACCTCTCCTTGTCTGATCCTCTCCAGGCCAATGACATCCTCATCCTCCGAAGCCATGAATCAAATGCCCCTGGGTCTGCTGGTGGCCATGCCTCAGAGAAGCCAAGGGAGGGGGCAGGGAAGTCACGGAGGGCACTACCTTTTTCGGAGAAGAAGAAAAAACCAGAGACATTTAACAAGACCCAAAATCAGGAGAACACTTTCCCTTGTAAAAAATGTGGCAGGTAAGATGGTGGCCCTTCCTCCACTGGGACCTAGCAGGGTGGCCACGGCTGGGGGGCAGGGGAGAGGGAAGAGGCAGTCGGAACTTTGCCCTTGTCTTCTGATTGGCAGTGAGGGTTTCTAGGGCAGTGATGTCACCTGGCTCCGAGAAGACGGATGATGGCGCTGAATCAGGAACCCCTCCGTTTGTTCCCTAGGAGGAGGGTGGGGGTGGGCCGAGTGGCCGGAGCCCGGCAGGCGGGCTCAGTACGGACCCAGGCGGGGCGCACACTGCACACACGCGCACACACGCACGCACACACGCACGCACGCGCACACGCACGCACGCCCTAGCCTGGTGGTCCCAGGGGCGTGGGGACGGCCCTCTGACTTGAGCCCCTCCTGCCCCGGCTACAGGGTGTTTTACAAGGTGAAGAGCCGCAGCGCCCACATGAAGAGCCACGCGGAGCAGGAGAAGAAGGCCGCCGCTCTGAGGCAGAAGGAGAAGGAGGCGGCGGCCGCCGCGGCCACCGCAGCCGCCGCCTCTCCGCACCAGCCGGCCCTGCGCGAGGAGAGCGTCGCGGGGGAGAGGGGCTGACGGCCCGGGGTGGGGGAGCTCGGCCGCGAGGCCCCGGGGCCGCCCCTCTCCCGGACCCCCGGCCCTCCCCGCACCAGCCTGCCCGAGCTCCGGCAAGCACCCCGGGACCTCCGGAGGGAGAGGAGAGATCACGTGGACTTTTCTCTGCAAAACGAGACAATAAAATAAACGGCTCTTTTATTTATCAAAGGCCCGGGAGCAGTCTTCAGGGCTGCAGGATCCAGTTCTCTTGCATTCGGTGTCGGAAGTCGCCCTTACGCTTTCCTGGAACCGCCGAGGTCCCTGCCGGCTGGGGCTGCCCCCTCGGGAGGGCCTCCAGCGCCGCCGCCGCCGCCCACGCCGGGACCTCGGCCGCCGCGCAGCCTCTTCCGTCCGCGACCCCCCCTCCCCCCCCCCCCCCCCCCGGCCCCACGGAGAGCCAAGCACTAGCTCACCCTCCTGGCAGCATTATTTCCCCTCCCCAGAGGCCCTCAGAGGCTGCACAGGCCCTGCCCCAAGCCCCGGGCAAAAGGGACTCCCCGGGAGGGAGTGTGGTGGTCTCTCTGAGAGGGAGCTCAGCCTGGTACCTGTGCTGTCCCCTACACGACAATGCCCAGGCCTGCGCCGCTCCCGTGACCCTGTCCCAGGCCACCTCCTCTGGGAGGAAGGCTCCCGGAATGCCCGTACGTCAGAGGACAGGTACCTGTCCCTTTGCTGCTGGTGAGCAGCCTGCTGGGGCTGAAGTGTTCTCAAATGTGTGGCCGAGGGACCGGCGTGCCTCCCGAGCTCTCAGCCTGCGGGAGGGAAGGCCGCAGACGGTGGAAGCTGCAGGGTGGGGCTGGAGGGAACTTTGTGAGAAACCTTGGCTCTTCCTGCTTCCCACCTTTTTGCCAAACGCCTTTGGGCCCTGGAGGCTGCTAAGGGAGCTTATCTGGGGCCCAGCCTGCTCCTCCTCGGTGCGAGTTCCTCCCTGCCTCTGTCCTGCCCTTGGCAGCTGCCCTCTAACCCCATCCCACCTGGTCTAGTGCTGATACCCACAGCCCAGCCCCCAGTCCTGCTTGCTGGAGATTTCTGGATCCTTCCCTGGGAGGGGGAGGTTTCCTAACCAGATTGGACAGGAGCCTTCATTCCTTGACTTGTGTCATTTGAGAGCTATTTATTTATTCTTAATATTTAATTTTTAACATCCTCTCAGGGACCAGGGGCCTCCTGCTTTCCAGAGGCCCAAGTGCATTTATCCCAAAACAAGGCACCTTCTTGGCATCCACCCCACCCCCATTCCTAAGACCCTAAGGTCCCTCACCTCATTGCTCTGGAAGCTTTTGCCAATAGGAGTGATAGTAGCCCTGGAAGAGGGTGCAAAGGTGTGAGGTGTCACCAAAGCCGCAGGAAGACTAGCAGAAGCAAGGGAGATCAAAGGCAGTTCTTATTGCTACCTCTTCTCTGGCTGTATTTTCAACTTGCCTGAGGGGACTGGCTGGAAGCCAGAATTCTAGTCTTGTTTCTGGCTGGACGAAGCCATATTTGGCATGGAGTCACTGAAGTGAAGGGCTGGAAGGTTCTAGAGGCCCCATCACTTGCCAATCCTATAGGAGTGCTGAGTTACTTTTCTGATCTTGATATTCAACTTCAGTTGTGTTAAAAGTTCCAAGTGAATGCAAGTATATGACAGGTTAGCAGGTTAGGAAGGAGCTGAAAATTCTGCCACTCTCCTTACGAGATAGCCTATAGGCGCCATATTTGGTAGCTGGGAGTGAGGAGGGAGTTTTGTTTCTAAACTATGCACTAGCAGGTGTTCTTCAGCATTCATTTATGCACTAATATGGTTCTTCAGGACCCCAGCGATGGGAGTAACAAAATTCTTCTCCCCGCCAGACTCCAGGAAGCTACCTAGATCTTCAACTTCCCAGTTTCCCCCAAAGCCTTCTTCAAGGTCCCAAGACTGCAAAAATCTGGTATACCCTCCAGAAACAGGAGGGTGGCAAATTTAGGCTGTCTTCTAAATCACTTGTGTAATAAGAGTGCCTTCGCAGCTTCGCCCCAAAGTGCTACTTATGTTTCCTGAGGTTTTTTCTATTTAAATAGTATTTAGTTTCAGGCCCCTCTGTGGACGTGTGGTAAAAGGAACCCCCTTCATTTAGAGTGATTCTCCTCTTCTAAGCTCATAGAAATCAGACTAGGTGAATGTTGGGGGAGAAAATCAAGCTGGTACCTCTGTATTAATTCCACCAGACACTATTTTCGAAGGGCTCATGCTCCATGATGGATTCATATCTAGACTATAAGGTGAAAGTTAAAATGTGTAGAGGGCAGTTGCCATTTTTCTGAGTGACCTGCCAATAAAGTAGGTGCAGCCATAAGAGCTGGGATAGGTATGTCCTTTATGGTGCTTTCTCCCTGTGAACACAATAGGCTCGTCTTCTGTTTTTTCTTTCTCTTTTCTATTCAGAGCTGTTTAAGAAGTTAAATGACAAACACCTCCAGCTTTATAATGCCCTCCCCACACCATCTCCCATATCCATCTTCCAGTCTCCATCTACACTTAGCTAAGGGCATGAAACTAACCTAGTGCCTGTGTTCCAGACCATTTCTGAGGTCTCTTACCCACCCAAGGAGACTGTGCTTCAGCGCACTGTTCTCCATGCCTTCAGCAGCCCCCCCTCACAGCTAAGGTACACCCTCATCCCTTCTGCCACCCCCCAACCCCGGCACAGAGGTCGTGTGCTGCTTATGTCTAAAGAGATCCCCTATATTTCACTGCCTCAGTGACCTAACCTCTTTCTTCTCATGTGCCAGATGTTAAGATGAAGGAGGAATACGACACATAACCAAGCCTCAGCTGTTTAAATATATTTTCACTGGGGCTCTCTTTTTTCGAACGGTATTTATTACCAGACTGGCAAGCCTAACTCCTTAGGTTTACGGGAAGTATGCGTATTTTTATAAAACAATTGTATGTCCTCCCCATATTTTGCTGTGTTAATATTTGCCTCTAACAATTTGCAGCTGTTTCACCTTTCCCTCATTTGTCTCTAAGTTGAAGGCCTTGTTTGGAGGGGACAGCACAGGAACAGCCTTGACAGTCTGTAATTATTGTACAAATATTTTAATAGCATATAAATAAGTATATTCCTTTTATTTTGGAAAAAAACATGATCAGACACTGCCTTTTGTGTGTTTGCTGCCTGTGGCACCCTTTTTAAAAAAGACTGTTACATATTAAAATAGTGTATATATATATATAAATATTACCTCTTTTGCTGTACAGTTGTGATAGACAAGACTGAAGATTTTATTTTTTGTGTGCTTTTTATAAAAAAGAAAAAATAACACACTAAAGTAAATCTTGCGGATGTGATTGTAATGTACCTATGTAACTTATTTACTTTTGAATGTTCTTCTGTATCTTTAAACCTTTTATTAAATAAGGTTTTAAAAATTCAGAGTTGAACGCTGTGTTCTTTTGGGGAGATTTTCACCACCTGGGATTGACCCCGTTTTGCTTGCAGGGGATTACATGACATTTTTAAACTACAAGGATTCTCTTTTATCACCTCTTTGTCAATGATGCCAGGGCAGGAAAAATAACACGCTAACGTTTGCCTGGCTACAAAGATTACTGAAGAGATAAGAGATATTTTTACAACATTTTAGACAAGAAAAAGCCTCAACTCAGTGTCTCACACAAAAACACGGACACGGCACACTTCCCACGTGTTAGTTTCGTTGAGATGAAGTATGGAGGGTGCAGAATGCAATCCGGTGCCGCAGAGGAAGCCGCAGTGCTCACGACGGTATTTTCCTACGCAGCGGTAGACCAGTCTGCCTGATGGACGCATTTCAACCACATCACCTTAACTCCACTCCAGAATTATATTATCTTTTAAACACGGTCCTTTGTTTAAAAAAAAAAAAAAAATCTGGAAAATGAAAAAGGAAATGCGCCATCAGAGTAAGCAGTGCCCGGAGCGCCTCGCTAGCACCATGGCAACCGCTCGACCCCGCGAACCACGGGAGCGCGCGGAACTTGCGTCGTCAAGGCCACCGTTGCCATGGCTACGCTCAGCCGCGGGGGCGGGCCGCGGCGGACGCCGCTCCCGGAGCCGGCCCCGCCCCCCACTGCGGCAGGAACGCCTCCGCTGGCTGCGGGTCGGAAGACCTGGCTACCGAGCTGCGCCCCACCGCCGCAGCCCGCCGCAGCCCGCCGCTGCCTCCGCCGCCTGTAGCCTCGCTTCCCCGTCCTTCTGGCGCCTCCGCTGTCCGGCCTGTGTCCGCGGTCCTCAGCCGCCCTCGCCGCCTGGAGCCATCACTGCGTCTGCAAAGAAACCGCTTGCGGGCTGGCCTCGCCACCGCCGCTGAGACCTCAGAACTGTCTCTTCCTTCGGGGACGACACAGCCCTCGTCTGCAAAGCAGCCGCTCCTCTCCCGACTGAAGGCCGGGCTCCGACCGCGAACGCCGAACGTCTCCGGGAGGAGCCCCGAGTTCCCCGCGCCCCGGCTGCAGGGAGAAGGCGGCCACGCCCCGCGATCACACCCCGGCGCCTCTCCAGCCCCGCGCTTCAGCCTTCGCCACCCGCCCTCGCTCCTCGCCTTCTGCGCTGCGACGCGACACCCTGCCTGCAGGTGGGGGACCCGACCGGAGACGCAGGGTGGCGGCGGACGCGTGACTGACTGCTTGAGCCTCCCAGAGGCTTCGCTGCGAGAACGAGCCGGCAGACTGACTGACTTTGGGCGGGGGGCAGCGAAAGGACAAGAGCAGGACTCTGGTGTCATTTGTTAATTGTGATTGCGTGAAGCTTACCTCCCTCGGGCATATTGGGGGGAGTGTCTGCTGCTGTCCCTAAGTCCTAGAGCACAGGGAGCCACAGTCTAATCTGTATTTGTAGAATTGGGATCCTTGGTAGTTGGAAAAATGGCGATGACACTGTTGGAAGACTGGTGCAGGGGGATGGATGTGAACTCCCAGCGAGCCCTGCTGGTCTGGGGGATCCCAGTGAACTGTGATGAGGCTGAAATCGAAGAGACCCTCCAGGCTGCGATGCCCCAGGTGCCCTATCGAGTGCTTGGGAGAATGTTTTGGAGGGAAGAGAATGCGAAAGCAGCCTTGTTAGAGCTCACTGGCGCTGTCGATTACGCCGCGATCCCCAGGGAGATGCCCGGTAAAGGAGGGGTCTGGAAAGTGGTCTTTAAACCCCCGACTTCCGATGCTGAATTTTTAGAAAGGTTGCACCTCTTCCTAGCGAGAGAGGGGTGGACCGTGCAAGATGTTGCCCGCGTCCTTGGGTTTCAGAACCCCGCTCCGGCCCCAGGCCCAGATATGCCAGCGGAGATGCTAAACTATATTTTGGATAACGTTATTCAGCCTCTTGTTGAGTCCATATGGTACAAGAAGCTGACGCTGTTCTCCGGGAGGGACATCCCGGGGCCTGGGGAGGAGACCTTTGATCCCTGGCTGGAACACACCAATGAGGTCATAGAGGAGTGGCAGGTGTCTGATGTAGAAAAGAGGCGGCGGTTGATGGAGAGTCTTAGAGGCCCTGCCGCTGATGTCATCCGCATCCTCAAGACTAACAACCCTTCGATAACCACTGCCGAATGCCTGAAGGCGCTTGAGCAGGTGTTTGGGAGCGTCGAGAGCTCTAGGGATGCGCAGGTCAGGTTTCTGAACACTTACCAGAACCCGGGAGAAAAGTTATCTGCATATGTCATTCGTCTGGAGCCTCTTCTGCAGAAGGTGGTGGAGAAGGGGGCCATAGATAAAGATAACGTGAACCAGGCCCGCCTGGAGCAGGTCATTGCCGGGGCCAACCACAGCGGGGCCATCCGAAGGCAGCTGTGGCTGACAGGAGCTGCGGAAGGGCCTGCCCCTAACCTCTTCCAGCTGCTGGTGCAGATCCGCGAGGAGGAGGCCAAGGAGGAGGAGGAGGAGGCTGAGGCCGCCCTCCTGCAGTTAGGCCTGGAGGGGCACTTCTGAGGCCCAGGAGTTGGGCTGTAGTGCAGATGTAGATCCCAGCTGCTTTCCTTGTCTCCGTGCTGTCTCACAGGTGTGTGTCTTAGTTGTAAAGACTTCACCATGTTCTGTTGTTTGGGGGGGTGGGGGGAGTCAGGCCTGGGTATTCATGTAACACTAGTACAGTGGTGCCAGTGAGCCCCCGGAGCTGCTACAAGTGAGTCATCCTAGCCACAGTGCCAAGTAAAGACCTGCACACAGGTGCTCAGTGCGAGCTGTCGTGGCGGTCATCAGTTGTGAACCTGTGAATCCATGACACTGCCCACGGAGGTGAGCAGGTGGGAAACTGCATGTTCAGATGTTCAGGGCAGGGCCTGGCAACACAGGAAGTGTTCAGTAAATATATGAGCTGTCCTTACTAATATCATGAATAGTTTTTGTGTTTACAGTAAATTGCTCCTCATTTATATTAATGGAAAGAAATGTGACTTAATTAGATACTATTTATTCAGCCTTACAAATTTATTTTTCATCTTGAAACATCTGGATCAGTTTAATTGAAAAGTATTCTGAGACTATGGAATGGGGTGTTAGAAAAATACCACAATTCTAGAATTATGTAAATCAATTTTTCTCTGTACAAGATACAGAAATAAATTGCATGGGGAGGTTAATAAGAACCAGTTACAGTATCTGTTCCCCCATTTCAAATCTTTGTCATTGAATAGTTCTTGTTCATGCTGATTCTAAGTGTTCTAAATTTGAAGTTATCAAAATACATGTATATGAATAAAAGAATTTTAAAATTCTGTTGTCTTGTTTTTCTGACACATATACAAAATTTCAGTGTAATTAAGCTCTATATTCGCTTTTCTTAGGAAGACTTCCCCATGTCACTAAAAAAATCAAACTTCAATTACTTTAAGCTTTATAGCATACTGTGTAAGTATAAATTGCAGAACCTTTCAATGTATTCCATTTTTGCATGTTTTCTACAAGGCAAATGTTAGAAGGCTAAACAGATGTAAGTAAATATTAACTTACTATAAAATGTTAGGAAATACTGAAATGGGGATGTTATCTAGCAATGCTTTTTCTCCCCTTTTAAATCCCTTTTCAGCTAAAAATGTTTGTTTTGCTACAGAAATAATTCCTCATACCTGTTTAAAATGAATGTTTCAGATTTATAGCAGCCATTTTATATCCAGAGGATATAAACAGGGAAAGAGTTTAAAAACATGTTTGCAGAGAATCAGGGACTGAAGATGTTTGTCTTGAGATCCCAATAAATCCAGAAGTGGTTACATGAACATAAGAGTTCAGTGGGGTTTTCCCCTAGTAACAAGGCTTTAAAATTATAGCCAACCTATTTAACAATCTTAAGGCAAAAAAATTACCAAGGCTAATACTGGTATACAGTCTAAAAGATTTTTCTGTACACTCACTTATGTCCTCATCTTCCATATCAGGTCTGTTCCACCCTCACAGTCTTCTCCCAACACACATCTCCACATATTTGACCCTTAAAACAGATATGCAAGTCTTCGCTTCCCCCACCAAACATGTCCCCTCATTCCTCCACGCCCCAACTCACAGAGCCTCCCCCTCCATTCCCATCAGCATGGGCATGGCACTGGGTACACGCAGCCCCCTCACTTCTCAGAATCTTACCCGTACACACACACACACTCCCACCTCTCCCCCGCAGCACTCCATCGTACCCCACCCCACGCATACAGTGCAGCAGTCTCCCACCCCAACCATACATTCCTGTCTCTCCACACACGCGTGCACACGTGCTCCCACTGCTGCTCACACCAGCCGGCCACCACATATACACACATTCTCACCCATACATACTACATTCATAATAAAAGTGATTGCGGTCTTCATTTTTTTCACCCAATGTTATAGGCATCCTTCTATGTCTGTACGTAGGGATACACCTTTTTATAGCTGCAGAGTTGACTGCAATTTAGAAAGGAGGGTTATCACGTGGGATTCTTTTATTATATATAATAATTATATACCTACATATACATACATATATATTTATATAATACATATATATGGTATACATGTCAGGATTCTAGATAGCCACCCTTTATTCTAGAAAGTAATGAACTAAAAATAATGAGCTGTTTCTAACCTGAATTAAGGTTTTCTCTTTATAGGCTCAGAAATTAAAATCTGCTTTTTAAAGGAGGACAGCAGAAAAAAAATCCTTATAACCAAAAAACTGTGGAATAAAGAAGTAGAAACTGCACTACAGTACCATTCTGAGACCAAAATTATATTCAGCCGATAGCACAGAATATGTGCTAAGACAATGTGTAATGTTGCGGCTGTAACTGGGCTCTTCCCTGTTTCTTGTGCATCACAAAGGGGATGGCCAATGTCAGGTTATTCCAGACCACACATCAGGGGCCTATCAACCAATCTTAACCTTGTATACTACTAGTGAGGAGAGGACTAGGAATGGTCAAGTGCAGTAGTAACTTGCTGTCCTGGGAAGCACTCTTTCCAGGATACTAATCATTGAAATGGTGCCCAGAGAACTTACGGTGAAGACTTACAAACCTGGGAGAGGAGATTGTCATTGGTGGTGAACTACAGGAAAAACAAAAAACAAAAAACATAAAGAAATGAGTCAATCTCTCTTCCCCTCTCTTTCATACACATGCACACAAGCTGTGTGGAACGTTTGATCCAAAGACCAAATTTCTTCAGAATTGAACGTCATTGGAAGTTCATGTGGTTGCTCTGTACTAGCTAAAACTAATGGTCATATAACCAAAACAGATACATTTTTTTTATAAAATAACACAATTTATTACTATTTTAAAACATGTCTCACAAAATAACATTCAGAAACTCAACATTTCTAAATAATTTAACACAATAAGTTTAGTCATAAAGTCATGCTACAAAATTCCTGCATATAAAAGATTATTACCAAAGTATTAATAGATGTTAAAATGTTCTTCAGAATGGAGTTGGTTCTAGAGGCCAAAGATTCTGGAATGACGCTCGTTATCATGCTGACACCCTGGGAGAAGCAGCTAGCTATATGTATATGCTCTACAGCTACCAACTCACCAGTCTGTGGACGGGATTGATCCCTCCAGGCAACAGCACCTCAGAGGCAGGTACCCTGCAGAGCAAAGAAGCAAAGAACTTCCCACCCTTGTAACATGAGCCACAACTTAATTTAACCAACATCTAAATTAATTTTTCAAATCTAGATGTGGGAAAGATAACTCACAAAGTTCCTTTTCTGAGTAAGAGGATTCTACTTGACATATTCCCCAGAGGGATGACTGTCAATGTAGCAGACGTGGAAGGTGACACCAAGGAGGGAAACAGGGAAATCCTGACTCTGATTATGTCAACAGACAACTACTGCGCAGGAGCGCTTACAACGAGCAAGGATGAAGTTGGGTTCTCTAATATCCACATGCAGGCTAGGTACTTACCTGCCTGCCCTCTGGGAGTACTTTCCACCAACATCCAGTTCATAATTTTAAAGTGCAAATCTACTGCAAAATAGTTTACTCTCTACCACCCCCTTGTTAAATTTGCTGGAGCACAATTTGGTTGGCTGGTTCCCCTCCACTTTAGCCCAATATGGGAAATTAACTAGAATCCAGTTATGACTTCTCTAAGTGGCAAGAGAAAATTTTTCTTCGTTTAGAAAAAAGTAAGACTCAGTCTCATTTTTTCTTTCAGTCTTCTTCCTTTGTACTCACTACTTTATAAAAAGGCAGGAATGGAGATTTAGATGTGGGATTTCTAAAAGTTCAGTGATTTTTTTTAAACACACCCTTTTTTTTATTGCACCTATTTTATGGTTTTACAAAAACAAAAACAACAACCTCATGCTACAGTGAAGGTAAAGGAATATGGTCAAGTTAGCTGTGTCAGAAGCTCCAACTCCACTACACTGAATCTTGTTTTATATTTAATTATTCACAGACACATTAAGCAGCCTAAATAAAGAAAATGTGTGCCAAAGGAATTAATTTCAGTTAAAGGATAACTTTCAGTTCAGCAGTTAGTTTTTTCCCTTTACCAATACTTACAATGTAAGGTCTTCACAAACTGACAAACTGCAGTTAGAGAGACACTAACTACTCATATGATCAATATTTTGACACCCCCCCACACACACCAATTTTTAAAAGTTAATGATTAAATCCAATCTTTCTAGACCCTACACTTTTCCCATTTAGTCCTAAGAAAAACCCAGGTGGAAGGTTCTGGGTCAGAGAGATGATGATCTTCAATTCCACTTACACATCACCAATTCTGAGAATAAGTCAACAGTTACAATTAATTTCTTATTCCTTGTTACTCTACTTCAGACCACTGGTAAAAGGTATAAGAAGAAGCATCTATTCAAGCCAAAATTTCTTTTTCCTCACAAGAACCACATTTAAGTATCTTATAACCGTACCAAGTTAGTGACCAATTATCATGATCAGACATTCCTCTGATCACATTCAAAATTGGTGTCTACACCAGCTAACTTTCATATATGATTACCAAATTTTGCCAAATTTTATACAATATTTTTCTGTATTTAATGACTGCTACAGTCTGGAAAATCCTATGCATTAGTGGACAATGAATGAACACTTAAAGAATGAACACTTAAAGAATGGTCCATTTTCTAAAAGCACACTCAAAAAGTTCAACATTAGAGATAAAGAAAAATCTATCATAAAGTTGAATTCTGTTATAGTAAGACAGAGGTAGGTTAATAATCACTGTCCTAAGATAAGCAAGAATGCTAAGAAATAAAAGTTGAGACCCTGCTGAAAAATGTAAGTTGAACCTTCTAGCCCTGAGTTTCTAATGTTATATGAAAAATTATTAAAATGACCATTACAAAAAAGCAAAACACCAAGGACCATTTTCCTTCCATCCATGATTATTAAATACATCAGCTTCTCTCATACAACAACTCAGGTGGCATATAGGACTACAGAGTGAAAATAAATGCACCCTGGACAAAAGGAATGTTAGTATAAAGCACTGGTTCTTAACCAGGGGCGGATTTGTTCCTACCCCTCTGCCAGAGGGGACAGATGGTAATGTCTGAAGACATTTCTGGTTGTCACAACTAGACAGGGGGTTCTACTGGCATCTAGTGAAGCCAGAGATGGTGCTAAACATCCTGTAATACACAGGACAATATCATCCAACCCAAAATGTTAACAGTGCCAAGACTGAGAAACTCTGGTTTAAAGGAACAAAATCGTATGAACAGAGAACACAAAAACCTTTCAAGGTCTGACCAGGTAATACACCCATAAGCTTAGAGTTAGGGAACACAGAAAAGTTGAATTCCTTTGTAGACTAAAATCAAGTTACCTGTGAAAAATTAAAATGCTGAACTGATTCTAGAGCTCTACCATCATTATGAGAATAGAGGAAATTTAAATGAGCCACTAAAATGGCATAATGCTTTAAACCAGGAGCACAGAGAGAATCCATCTAATCCATAAACCAAAGGCATTTAATATCAGCTAAATTTGCAACAGTAAAGGATGACTTAAGGAATGACTGGAGAGAATGTTCTGAACTTATACACCCTTATCTTCCATTTTCTAATGGCATGGATTCTGGCTTTAATTCCATGAAAAGGATGCACAGAAGTCATTCAAATATTTGTTGAGTGAAACTAAGTATGAATTTTGTGTGAAATGAACACAGAAAAGCACCTTACATTTCTCTGAGAACTATCAGTGATTAAAAGACATTAAGAAACAAGGAGAAGCAGAAAAAATTCGTTTCTATATTACAGAATTCAGAAAACCACACACCAACACCGTAAGCCATTTTACAGATTCAATATGAAGTCATCCCTTCCTATTACATTCACTTCCAGAGTAACTTTTGAAAATATATCCATAAATAGTAAAATGGCTTCAAGCTTGCCTACTGGATGAATGCAAACTACAAGTGAAGAAGATCATCTTCCCTCCTAGTTTGGGGGACTTAAACATTACCACAGGGAATACTCATTGTCTACAGCTCACAAAAGAAATACCCAAAGGCTTTGAATGTATAAGCCAGAGTAAAGATTTCTTCCTATGAGATTATAAGGAAGAACTAAAAGGAAGCTAATAAAGTGTTGGACTAATTTTTCCTCTTGCTGTTTGTATTTAGAATTGATTGTCAAAGCAGTGGTCCCTTTAGATCAGAGTGACTCAGAGAAATCACGTAATTCCTACTTAAATGATAGCTGAAGTTTTCTGAAACCCAGGACTATGCAATCACTTTAAAAAAATGACTCTCTCCTCTTTGACTGATTTTACACAAGTAAATGGGGAAATAAGAATCAGTCTCTGGTTGAGGGACTTTAGGCACAATTTGGCAGAGCGCCTCTGACTTCTTTTCTGGAATCTGTCAGTAATTCAGTCATGACCTGCTATGGACTTCATCTGGTTACTGACTATACCTTGTACTTTCTAAAAAGATTTTTTTTCCTTACAAATTCTTAGCTCTGTATCCAACTATTGCTTTGCAATTTTGAGGTTAAGTCACCTACCATGCTTCATAGAGAAGGCGACCCTCAAAAATATTGCCATTTGCCTGGGATCCCATAATGAAATATCTCTTCTCTTTTCCCTCCACAATCACTTACATAGTTCATTTTAAGAGCTAACTTAGAAATGTTCTAAAAATATATTTTGAGATTCTAAATTTAATCTATTGAAAGGTATCAGATGCAGTCTTTTAAGTTCTATATCCTTATTTATAGCAATCACTTCTCCCAACATGAGGGTCCACAGAACAAAGTTATTAGAGAAAATTTTGATACATATGAATGGCCAACATTTAGGCTAGGAATTCAAATATAACTACTGTTTACATGTATTTCCTTATATAACATATAAGGGACTATAAACCAAAAAGTGTGCCTAAGATCAGGTCCACGTGAGTAACATGACCAGAGTAGTGGTCAAAGGAATGATCGTGACAGTCATTTTAACCACTGACCCAGATCACAGCATGACTGACTGTGCACAGTGACTCAAGTGGCCAGGTGTACAAACACAACCTAAATTCCAGTTGACAATGCACACATTTTTGGAAAAACAAATAAGTAAATATAACATGGGCTGTAAGGCCTCCAAGATATTAATTTTTCCTTTTTTCACCATAGCTTTTCCAATTGGACTTTGGGAGTCTTGGTTCTAGGACTGCTCTGTATTTCTTCTAAGAGGAACTCTTTCTGTCACCGTGCTGCCTTCTGAACCAAAAGCATGACACATTTGTGCTTCTGAGTCATAAGGACATGGACCTTCAGGAAAGATGGTCTACAGATTCAAAAGTTAAGTATATATATTTAAATGCCTGGTCTGAAAACAAACAAACAAACCCTAAACAAACTGAATAAAGAAGCATATTTGTTGTTCTTTGTTGTTAAAAATGACTGGTCTATAAAAGTTTTGGTAGATGGGGCCACATAGTACATAACTGGGACTGAAGACAAAAAATTGAAAATTCGAGTTTCTAAAAAAAGTACTAGAATGTATGAAGTTGGTGTTACTGTTTTGGGGGGAGAAACACTCAATAGGTTTAAAAAAAGATAGGAATGAGAGATTTGTTTTATCTTAAGAACCTTTTGCCCCACACAGGATCTTTAAAATAGACAATTATACAAAACTTATCTATTGTTCTTATGACATTTAAATAAGTTAACACAAAGCAGAAAACGTGGTGTTAGTTATCTTCTTCTTCATCCTCTTTAATTACTGGGGTACCTAAAATGAAAAAGAAAGTATTTCTGGTCATTCTCAACAGATTGCTAAAATTCTAAATGAAAATATTTTCCTGTTAACCTGAGAAGCTATGAGATGCTACGAAGTGTGCCATAATAAAAATAATCTCATAAAATAATCTCTTTAATTTCAAATTATCCAAAAAGCCTCTCAGGGAAATTCTCAAATGGATTAATATAAGTACTTATGAATATTTGGCTCCCCAAATGCAGAGTTGCAAATAAAATGCCTACAGGTGCCAGGCAGAAAAATAAAGCCCTATACCCAGTAAAAACTTTGTATGTTAAACACAAAGAAATATTCTTCATTTCTCACAATAAAATATGCAATCCCAGTGTTGCCAGAAATCTGAATTTTTATATTACTCTCCCAAATATTAAGCAATAGGGACAAATTTGGGAAAAAATAAAAAGAACCAAAGCACAAAAAACAAAACACATCTGCAGCCTGTCACTGGGCCAAGGGCCACCCATTTCTGAGCACTGGCATTTGAAGCCTGCCCACAATTTGACCCCAATCCACTGTTCTGTCTTAACTCCTCAGCCATGCACCTTCTTCACCAGCTAAACTGATCAATTCACTGTCTCCCAAACTCACCTTGCACAGGCCTACCTATGGACCCTTGTTCAACAGAGTTCCTCCATTTTGGAATGTCCTCCCACAACAACTCTCCTTCCATCTAAACCCCACCCTTAATAAGGAACCAACTCTAGTGCCTCTTCCTCTCTGATCCTTCCTTAATGAACATTTATGTTCTTTATGGTAGCGAGCAGAGTTTCATCTCTCTGTACTCCCCACACCATCTTTTCACAGGGGGAGAGTGAATGTGTTATTAGAGTATAACATACAAAGTACACAAATTATGTAAGTGTACAGATCGATAAATAAACACAAAGTGAACACATCTGGTAACCAGCACCAGAATAGGTAGAGAACATTATTAGAAGCCCCAAAACTTCCTCAGGCCCCCTTCCAGTCACTATCCCCCCACAAAAGGCATATTCTATCCTGATGTCTAACAACGTAGGTTATTTTGCCTGTTTTTGAAATTGATATGAACGAGATGGTATAACATACACACTCTGTCTGGCTTCTGTTGCTCAACATTATGTTTGCATGATCCATCTATATTGTGTGAAATTTGTAGTTCACTCATTCTCATTGCTGTTTAATATTACATTATATGAATATGTCATAATTTGTTCTATTGTTGATGGGCATTTGGGTTGTTTCCAATTCATAACTATTAAAATAGTGCTGCTAAGAACATTCTCATACATGTCATTTGGTAAACATATATATCCTTTTCTTTTGGGTATATAGCTAGGAGAAAAAGTGCTGGGTCATAATGGATATGTATGTAGAGCTTTTACAGATAATGCCAGTTTTCTAAAGTGGTTATACCAAGTTACATTACCATTTGGCAAGGTCTGAGAGTTCTAGTTCTCCACATCCCACTAATATTTGGCATTATCTTTTTCATTTTAGCTTTTTAAGATTCCCTAGTTTTGCTTATAAGCAACAGAAGAGGAGCAAAATAGGCAAGTTAGCAGCTGTAGCTGTCTCTGTTCTGGTCTATCCTATAGACCAAGCTGGATCGTAGGGGCTGTTCAGATTGCCCTGAGGTCAGTACTTGGTCCAAAAGGCTATAATGTGGCTTGGTCTACTCAGGGTCTACTTGAGGGGTTCTGTTCCATGTTTAAGGGAAGAGTTTTACTTCCTGTATGCAATCCTGAAAGAAGACAAATGACTTCAAATGGTTTCTAGAATCCAACCAAAGTTAAACATAAAAAAGCTGAAGTCCAAGACTCTAATGTCCTTACCCCCTTTTTTCTATTTTATTTTTAAATTGTGAAATATTCATTCATACAAATACAATATAAATAATTTAAGGACTAATAAAGCCAATGATTGTATACCCACTACCAATTTAGGAAATAGAATATTACCAGCATCTTAGAAACCTGTTTGCCTCTTCCCAATTATTCCTGTACCTCTCCACAAGAGATAATCTACAGTCTGTCATTTAACCCCTATGCATCCAGAAAAAAAAGAAAAGAACATTCTGCATGATTCCACTGATATAAAACTTTAGAAAATTCAAATTAATCTATAGAGGCAGAAAGCAATCAGTGATTGCTTTGGGAGGGATGATGCAAGGACCAGGAGAGAGGGATTACAAAGAGGCACAAGGATACTTTTGGGGGTGATGCATATGTTTATTCCCCTTTCTCCCCCAGCTTTATTGAGATATGACTGAGATAGCATTGTGTAAGTTTAAGGTATGAACGTGATGATTTGATACATATTATGGAATGATTACCACAATGTTAGGTAATACATTCATCACCTTACATTGTTACTTCTGTGTGTGTGTGTGTGTGTGTGTGTGTGTGTGTGTGTGTGGTGGTAACTTTTAAGATCCACTGTCTAAGCAACTTTCTAGTTGCTGTAAGACAGTATTGTTAACTATAGTCACCATCATATATTCACTATCTTAACTGTGGCGATGGTTTCAGAGGTGTATATGTATATCAAAACATACCAAATTATACACTTTAAATATGTGCAGTTAACTGTGTGTCAATTAAACTTCAATCAAGCTGTTAACATTTTTTAGGGTAGGAAAATAGATGGGTAAGAGCTTTTCACATCAATAATTCTCAATTAGAGGACAGATGAGCACATATCTTCCAGGGAGGCATATTGGAATCACCTGTGAAACTTTTTCAAACTATAGAGACCTCTTCACTCTCTCCCCAGAGATTCTAAAATATCCAATATCTTCATAGGGGTGCAGTCCCATTTAAGAACAACCACTGCAGTAAGCTGGGGTGGATAAAAGGGTTGTATACTGAAGCCTTGAAAGAGGTAGTAAGGGAGCAATGGGGAGACAAAGAATATAGGAAGGGTAGAATGACAAGGCAGCAGGGGTGGTAAAGAGAGAAGAGAAGGGCTGAGGGACATGGAGGCCTCAACCATAGACAACTAGGTCCTTTTGTTTTGGATGTGACTATCAGTATGAGTATGGTGCTGAAGACAGTAGGGCAAATATGTATTTGGTACATGGGATGATGATGATGATGATCACATAGCTGGATATTACTTATTTGTTTCTTCTAAGTATTTCCTTTCCCTCCATTCAATCAGGTAGCCTAGTCAGTTCTGGATCACTGCTTCGGGGGCAATGCGGAAAGTAGAGAAAGACCATCAGACTTACTGGATTTTGTCTTTGAAAAGCCTAAGAAGATCACTGGAAGACAGTTTGTGAGAAGATGCAGAAAAATGTGGAAAAGAGGGAGGGGGATAGTGATTCTCTTCAGATTAGAAAGGTTATTTCCCTGGGCTGGCAGAAAAGAGAGAAGTTTGTGGGTTCTGGAACAGTTGGGATCCTGGCCTGGCTTCCTGGGAGGAG
This sequence comes from Phoca vitulina, assembly GCF_004348235.1. NCBI lineage: Eukaryota > Metazoa > Chordata > Mammalia > Carnivora > Phocidae > Phoca > Phoca vitulina. Next base: position 44,298,414 of record NW_022589710.1, on the reverse strand, counting down.
GTAAGATCCAGAGAAGTCTGGGAGGGACTATTATCATTTTCAGTTTTTAGATTACAAAAGAACAAGGCTTGGTGAAATTAATTAACTAGCAAAATGACAAAAAAGCTATTAAGTGGTAGAACTAGAACTTGAACCCAGTCAGTCAGGGATATCTACTGACATTGACATCTATCTTAAATATTGGTTAACTAAAATTAGAGGGTAGGGGTAGAGAGAAAACTACAATTTTGATCCAGTTGTGAAAAAGCAACTGCTTACCATTTATGTCTAATTATTCTGCAAAATAATACCTTTGTGACTTGAGAACAAGCCTGGCTTTCTTAAAAATTTTTGGTCAAGGGATGATCTTATACCAGTCTAAGTATCCTAGGAGGTTTTCATCTCACCCAGACTCTAAAATTTCCTATGGAATGAAATGGCTTTGGAGATTAGAGACAACCTATTTCTTTCTTAGTTTTGCTCCTTTTCATGATTCCATGTCACAAATTCAATCCTTATGCCTAGAAAGCATTGCCCCAAACTAGCCCAGAATCACTCACCATCCAGCTTTTTCAGTTTGGGGACTCTCTTGGTCGCCTCTTCAATCCAGTTCCCGTCAGCAGAATGTTTCTCTTCCAAGGGATTGCCTACAAACACCAGGTCTTCCAGGCACGGCAATTCTGCCAGCTTCACAAATTCAGCTACAAGTACAAAGAATACATTCTATAATAAAATGGAAAATTCTCCTATTATGATTTTGGGGATTGAACTCCAGTATCACTAGCCCTCAGTTTGTGACTATTCAGAACAATTTGTTGTTTAAGATTTTGAAGAAAGTAAGGGAAATTATACCATATGAAGTCATTCTCTGAAGACATCACGGAAAGGGAAGGAAAAAGAAGACATACCTCTTCTACCTTTATGCTAGCCTAAGGACGGGATAAGAAAAGGAGATGAGGTTCAGAATCACAAAGAACAACATATCACTCTCCAGCGACAGGTCTTCTCTATGCTGTATTGCATCAGTATGGGTTAAATCAAATTTGTCTCCACCCATTCCCTCATCTTCGAATTCTTTATTTAAAAGAAGATTTATTTATTTGAGAGAGAGAGTCAGCATGGGGTAGGGGGCAGAGGGAGAGGGAGACACAGAATCTCAAGCAGACTCTACACTGAGCACGGAGCCTGATGTGGGGCTCAATCCCATGACCCCGAGATCATGACCTGAGCTGAAATCAAGAGTCGGAAGCTTAACCAGCTGAGCCACCCAGGTGCCCCTCATCTTTGAATTTTTTTTTTTAAGATTTACTTATTTATTTTAGAGAGAGAGAGAGCAGGGTGGAGGGGCAGAGGGAGAGGGAGACAGTCTTAAACAGACTCCCCACTGAGCACAGAGCCTGCAGGGCTTGATCTCACAACCCCGAGTTCATGACCTGAGCTGAAACCAAGAATCCAACACTTAACTGACCAAGCCACCCACATCCCTCATCTTTGAATTCTCAAAGCAACGCATTCACACACCTACTGAAGAACTCATTACACAGTTTATAAACTACTCTTTCCCCCTAAGTTGTGAATTCCTTGAAGGCATGGACAGTGCACTATTCAACTATGTATCTCAAGAGCCTGGCATAGCTCGTAACACTTAATAGGGCTTTGGTAAATGCTCAATGAATAATGTACTATAAAAAAACGAAGTCATGTAGATGGCAAATACATATTCCATCCAAGAATTATTAAATTTAAACTGATTCCATTCAGCCTTTGGACTATAATTTAATTTTTTTCCATGATGAAGAGGACCAGGATCTATTCAATATAATCATTTTAAGTAAATATTTAAATGTAAATTTCAAGCATTCAGCTGAAAGATAGGAACTCCTATAGCTATTTCCCTGTGTGCTTAGAAAGAAATGTCCCCATTTTGCATCTTGTTCTCTGTTGGGCTATTTTCTATAAACAGGAGGTAGAAGGTTAAAAAGAGCCAGCTTCAGCTTACCCCAGTCTTTCACTAGGTTATTAGACATGTAGAGAATCTTCAATTTCTTCATTACATGGATCCCTTTCAACTTCTCAATAAAATTGTAGGAGATCCACAGTTCTTCTAATGTGTCCCCTACTGCTTCCTGGAAAAGAAAGCAATTTTGGTTTACAAGCTTATTTTTCCTCTGTCCCCTTTCTTATAAACATAAAGACAATGGTCTTCAGAGAGAACTGAAACCCACCTGTCCATTGGCAGGGGGGCTGAGGCTATGTGGGAGTTTTTTCTCATTAAGGCAAGTACAACATTTTCTTCCTCTCTTCAAACTGATATGAACTAAGAATAGCTACTGAAATCACCAAAAGGGGAAATAATAGCACTATTTTATCATTTTTATTGAATTGTATAGATTTCAAATTATTTCCCTGTATTATATGATTTGATCCTTATAATATTTAAGATAGGCAAAGCAGCTTATTTGATTTCCATTATAGAGATTAAAGGCATTTTCTAAGATCACAACGCTATCAAATAATAGATCTAGGTCTAAATTTCAGGGTTTTTGTTTCAATATTTACTACAGAAACTTTCAAACACAAAAAGTTGAAAGAATCTTATAGCAAATATCTATGTATCTACTACCCAGATTCTACCATTAACATTTTACTATTCTTTTCCTATCACATATCTGTCCATCTATCCATCCACTATCTATCCATCAATTCCTCTTATTTTTTTGATGTATAAAATTCAGTTTAAAACCTACAGTCTTTCCATTACAGTATAAAGATCATGCTGGCTCCTAAATGCTAGATATAATCAATGTGGTACAAAGACTCTTCCTGCTTTTATAGACATAAGACAAAATGTAATGATTATTTTCTCTATAAAAAAGAAATGAGGGGGGCGCCTGGGTGGCTCAGTCGGTTAAGCAGCTGCCTTTGGCTCCGGTCATGATCCCAGGGTCCTGGGATTGAGCCCCACGTCGGGCTCCCTGCTTGGCGGAGAGCCTGCTTCTCCCTCTCCCTCTAACTGCTTCTCTGCCTACTTGTGCTCTCTCTCTGTCAAATAAATAAATAAAATTTAAAAAAAAAGAAATGAGGGGCACCTGGGTGGCTCAGTCAGTTAAGTGCCTGACTCCTGATTTCAGCTCAGGTCATGATCTCAGGGTTGTGAGATCAAGTCACGCATCAGGTTCCGCACTGGGCATGAAGCCTGCTTGGGATTCTTTCTCTCCCTCCCCCTTTGCCTGTCCCCCCCCCAAAAAAAAGTTCTAGGCAGGAACAATTACATGCTCAATTTCCTCCTATCCCAAAAGAATTTACCTACATCCACATGGTAACGTCTAGAATGTGGGGCCTAGGTCTATGTCCTGGTAACTTTCCCTTCAAAGACCACAGAGAAAATAAGTGTACCCTGGATAAAGATCCCTAATGGATTTTCCATACTGGTGGAACCAGGGGGAAGCCGAGAAGGGAGTGGCCTGAATTAGTCTGTGTGCCATCCCAACTCCCACAATTCATCATAGTTTCAACTTTCGGAGTTGAGAAGAAACACAATTCAAAGTAAAAAAAAAAAGTTTAAATCAGTATATCCTGGCACTCATATATCAGAACTTTGTGATTTAACCAAACCCCCTCATCTAGTAGTATTCTGATATCTTCTACCAAAGGACCTAATTAATATATCCTACCTTTCAGAAGAGGGGAATCAGTCTTCAAACAATTTAAGCTGTTTTGCATACATTTTCATCTCAATGCATCCCTAATCATCTCATGTTTCCAATTTAGAAAGTATGAGGTAGCAGGAAAAATACTGAGTAAATATGGATTAGAAGATTTAGGCTCAATTCTGGGTTCTGCTGCTTAGTTTTGTTTTAGTTTTGTTTTATGTGTGCACCTGAGGACTCTCGGTCAATTTCACATAGCCAATTTGATCAATTCTCCAAAGAGCCAATTTGCTGAATTTACTCGTTCACTGATTTACTGAAAAACTGTTCACTTATAAATTATAGCAATTTGTTTTATTTTTTTTTAAGATTTTATTTATTTATTTGACAGAGAGAGACACAGCGAGAGAAGGAACACAAGCAGGGGTACTGGGAGAGGGAGAAGCAGGCCTTCCGCGGAGCAGGGAGCCTGACGGGGGGGCTCGATCCCAGGACCCTGGGATCATGACCTGAGCCGAAGGCAGACGCTTAACGACTGAGCCACCCAGGCGCCCCAGCAATTCGTTTTAGATAGGATAAGATATGATATAAATTGGGGCGCCTGGGTGGCTCAGTCGGTTAAGCGGCTGCCTTTGGCTCGGGTCATGATTCCAGGGTCCTGGGATCGAGCCCCATGTTGGGCTCCCTGCTCAGCGGGGAGTCTGCTTCTCCCTCTGCCTCTGCCTCTCCCCCTGCTTGTGCTCTCTCTCTGTCAAATAAAGAAATAAAATCTTAAAAAAAAAAAAAAAGATATGTTATAAATTCCTTTAGACAGGGTAACTTTTGAAGATGTCTGTGATGTTTTATTCGAGTACTAATTTAGTTTTAGTTTAGTTTTCAGCCATTTGGATGTAACTGTTTTGCCATTACCAAATTGCAGTGCACTTGGGGACTTTGCTTGGCAATATGACTTTGTGGAATGAGAATTTCCTATGTATACTGACTTACTAATGTATAGATTTTGGATGCCCAGAGCATAGTTTTTTCAATATATTTTCAATCTATTCCACTGTCTATTGTACTTCTGTAAATGTAAGGATTTACTAACCAGCTCAATTAGATTACTATTTTTATGTGTTCTAATCATTTGAGAAGTGATTAGTGTCTAAATTATGAAACTGAATTCTACAAAGATGGACTGACAAAAACAATAGTTGAGATGAAACAGCTGTATATTAAGACTAAATTAAACCTTAAAGAAAAATTTTAAAGGTGTTGAAACCATTCCAAGCAACATAATTTTCTATATATTTGTAAGTAGGTAATAGTGATAAGATTTTGGTGAAGCAATCTGGTGACTATCAACTAGTAAACCTGGCTAAGTTTGTGTAAATCAGTTCAGTGGAATCTGTCATTAAATACACTGGCTCTTTGGAGAACTGGACATGGAGTAAACAGGTATTTAGCAAACTGGTCTGCTTCTGCATGCGAACAAATCATTCCTCCTCCTAGTTTCTTACTCTGTAAAATGAGGAGGTTGGCATATTGAGATACCATTTCACACTCATTAGGATGGCTACTATCAAGCAAATGGAAAGTAACAAGTGTTGGCAAGTATATGAAGAAATTGGAACCCTTGTGCACTACTGGTGGGAATGTAAAATGGTACAGCTACTACAGAACAGTTTGGTGGTTCCTCCAAAAATTAAAAAATATGATCCAGCATTCCCACTTCTTTTTTTTAAGATTTTATTTATTTATTTGCCAGAAAGAGAGAGAGCACAAACAGGGGGACTGGCAGGCAGAGGGAGAAGCAGGCTCCCTGCTAAGCAAGGAACCCAATGCGGGACTCAATCCCAGGGCCCTGGGATCATGACCTGAGCAGAAGGCAGCTATTTAATGAACTGAGCCACGCAGGCATTCTGGCATTCCCAATTCTGAGCATACACCCAAAAGAATCAGAAGCAGAGTTTTGAAGAGATATTTGGATACCAATGCTCACAGCAGCATTATTTACAATAGTCAAAAGGTGGAAGCATCCATTGGTGGATGAATGAATAAACAAAACATGGTATATACATACAATAGAATATTATTCATCCTTAAAATGGAAAGAAATTCTGATACACGCTACAACAAAATGAACCTTGAGGACATTATGCTAAGTGAAATAAGCCAGTCACATGAAGACAAATACTGTATGATTCCATTTACATGAGGTACGTATAGTAGTCACATTCATAGACAGAAAGTAGAATGGGGGTTTTAGAACTGAGGGGAGGGGACAAGGAAATTATTGTTCAATGGGTACAGAGGTGCAGTTTTACCAGCTGAAAAGAGTTCCGGAGATAGACAGCATTGATGGTTGCACAATAATACAAATATACTTAATACCATTGAACTGTACACTTAAAAATGGCTACCATGGTAAATTTTATGTTATGTGTATTTTGCCACAATAAAAAAAAGGAAAAGAAATGAGGAGGTGGGACAAGAAGTTCTCTAAGATCCCTTTCAGCTATTAAAGTTTATGATTCTTTGAGGTCAACAAACCACTATGTACTGAAAACAAAAAAAATGTCTGTTCCGTAAATAGTATTACATTGGAAGTTACAGGAATGGGAAGGGCTTAATGAAGTTCTGTAAAACCTCCATTTTGGACCACATAAAATTATGATGATGATTATTGTTTGCTTTTTATATAAAGTAATGAATTCAGATAACATAATGTTGCTTAGAAGTCTTTAGGAAGATCTGGGGGGCGCCTGGGTGGCTCAGTCGTTAAACGTCTGCTTTCCGCTCAGGTCATGATCCCAGGGTCCTGGGATCGAGCCGGACATTGGGCTCCCTGCTCTGCAGGAAGCCTGCTTCTCCCTCTCCCACTCCCCCTGCTTGTGTTCCCTCTCTGGCTGTGTCTCTTTGTCAAATAAATAAATAAAATCTTAAAAAAAAAAAAAAAAGAGGGGCGCCTGGGTGGCTCAGTCATTAAGCGTCTGCTTTCGGCTCAGGTCGTGATCCTGGGGTCCTGGGATTGAGCCCCGCGTCGGGCTCCCTGCTCAACCGGGAGTCTGCTTCTGCCTCTCCCACTCCCCCTGCTTGTGTTCCCTCTCTCGCTCTCTCTCTCTGTCAAATAAATAAATAAAATCTTAAAAAAAAAAAAAGTTTTTAAGAAGATCTGATTCATAAACAGTCAAGAACTGTTCGTAGGCAATTGATTATAAATATACAAAACAAATAGCTTTTATATTATAAACAGGAAGTGAATAGAGAGAAATTACCTCATTCATCGTAGCAACAAAAAATATAAATTACCTGGGAATACATTTTTGTAAGAAGTGTACAGGCCTTATAGGAATTAAAACTAAAATTCTACTGAAAGACATAAAAAAAATCTGAATAAATCTGCCTATGAGGAAAGTCTCATTATTATAAAGATATCAATTTTCTCCAAATCAATCTATAAATTCAATGTAATTCTAAGGCTTCCAAAGGGAATTTATTTTTGTGAACTTGATAAACTGATTTTCAAGTTTCTCTCGAAGAGTAAATGTCTAAGAAAAGCCAACAAACATTTTGAACAAAGAAAGAGGACTTATCCAAATAGGTATCAAAACATATTATAAAGCTAAAGAAAATTAAAGCAGCATGATATTGGAACTGGAATATATAAGTAAAACAACAAATAGAAAGAAACTTGGCCATCCAGGAACCCACCCATGCATACACAGAGTTTAGTAGGAGGCATTTACAGTGGGAAAAGGAGATTTTTCAACATATGGTTAACCATTTGAAGGAAAAAAAATAAGGTTTGATACCTGCCTCATACAACATATAAAAATAAACTCCAGATGGATTAAAGATATAAACTTTAAAAATTTACACTTAAAAAAACTACAGAAGTACTAGAAGAAAATATAACACTATATCTAGAAGTAAAGACCTTCTATACAAGATACAAAACATAGAAGTCATAAAGTTTGACAAATAAATTTGACAATTTTTTTTTTAAAGATTTTATTTATTTATTTGACAGAGAGGGATAGTGAGAGCAGGAACACAAGCAGGGGGAGTGGGAGAGGGAGAAGCAGGCTCCCTGCAGAGCAGGGAGCCCGATGCAGGGCTCAATCCAGGACCCTGGGATCATGACCTGAGCCGAAGGCAGACGCTTAATGACTGAGCCACGCAGGCACCCCAAATTTGACAAATTTTAAAATTCCATTTGGCAACTACAAATAAAGTAAAAAGACAAGGGACAAACTAAGAAAAATACATTTAATAATTCTGAAAACTGGGTTCCCTGGCTGGCTCAGAGGGGCATGTGGCTCTTGATCTCAGGGTTGTGAGTTTGAGCCCCTTGGTTGGGTGTAGGGAGTACTTAAAAATAAAATCTTAAAAAAAAATCTGAAAACTGTTTGCATTAAATTGAAGTGTGGAATCTGGAATCAGATTGCCTAGATTTGACTATCTTGGCCAAGTCCTCCACCCCTTCCCTCTTCTTCCCTCCTACCCTCCGCCACTCTTCCATCATTTTCTTTTTTGTTTATCTGTTCATCCATAGAGGTACACTTGGGTTGCTTCCATCTTTTGGTTACTGTGAATAATGCTGCTATAAACATGGGTAAACAAATATTTTCCTTGTATTTTAGGGGGAATCATCTGTTTGTTTCTTTTTGGGTAAAGAGTAACATACAAGATAACAACAAACAAACAAACAAACAAAAAACCCCACACAGTACAAATAAGCATAAAAAGAAAAGTGTTTCACACCCCACAACTCTTCCTTTCTGCAGAGGCAACAGCTATCACCAGAAATATTTGTGTATGTGTGTGTGTGTGTGTGTGTAACATATTTGGTCCAACATCTTTGTTCATGTATGTGAGTATGAAAAACTCCTAGATATAGAATAGCTGGGACAAGGTAAATACATATTGAAGACTGTGATAGCTACTACAAACTGCCGGTCTCAGCAACAGTGTTTAAGAGTGCCTGTTCACTATACTTGGGCACTTTACATAAATACCTGAGACCAAGTGTCTTTATCCTGAAATGAGGATTTTTTTTTTTAATCTTAAAATGAGGACATTATCTACTTGTGAATTTCAAAGGAGACAATGCATATAAAGAGTCTGCTATTACATAGTTAATAAATGTTAACAACAGTTACAGTAATAATATTCTCAACAATAGATATTAGAAATATTGAGAGTGCTTAGAATTCAATAAGAAAAAAATAAAGCCAATAGAAAAATGGGTAAAAACTATAGTTGGTCAATTTCCAAAAGAGGAAACATACATAACAAATACATAGGAACACGTTCAAAGTCACAACTAACTAGAGAATACAGATTAAAACAACACAATACTCCATTTTTGCCTATCATATTGGCAAATATTAAAAAAATGGATAATACTCATGGATATTAAGGGTGGAGGGGATAATCCTCACCCATATACCATTGATGGAAGTAGAAACTGGCACTAGCATTGTAAGAGCAATTTGAGGTACCTATCAAAAATTTAAATGCACACAAATATTCTCAGCATTTCTACTTTTAGCAATCTAGCGTATATAAACATTCAAATAACTGTTGAAGGATAGATGTGTGAAGATGTTCACTGCAGCATGATTTGTAATAGCAAAAAAAAGACACACCCCTGGGGCGCCTGGGTGGCTCAGTCGTTAAGCATCTGCCTTCAGCTCAGGTCGTGATCCCAGGGTCCTGGGATCGAGCCCCGCATCGGGCTCCCTGCTCGGCGGGAAGCCTGCTTCTCCCTCTCCCTCTGCCTGCCGCTCTGCCTACTTGTGCTCTCTCTCTGTCAAATAAATAAATAAAATCTTTAAAAAAAAAAAAAAAAAGACACACCCCTTCCTCAAGAAAATAATCTAAACACTCAGCAGTACTGGAATAAATACATTGTTATATACTGAAACTGTGTAAAACTATAAAGCTATTAAAAAATAATGCATGGGGGGGTGCCTGGGCGGCTGTCAGTTAAGCATCTGCCTTGGGCTTAGGTCATGATCCCAGGATCTTGGGATTGAGCCCTGCACTGGGCTCCCTGCTCAGCAGGAAGCCTGCTTCTCCCTCTGCCTGACACTCCTCCTGCTTGTGCTCTCTCCCTCTCTCTCTGACAAATAAATAAATAAAATCCTTAAAAAATAATAATAATGCATTTGAGGGGTGCCATGGTGACTTAGTCTGTTAAGCATCTGCCTTCAGCTCAGGTCATGGTCCAGTCCTGGGACTGAGCCCCATGTCAGGCTCCCTGCTCAGCAGGGAGTCTGCTTCTCCCTCTGCCCCTACCCCTGCTTGTGTGAGATCTCTCTCTGTTTCTCTCTCTCAAATAAATAAATACAATCTTTAAAGAAAAGAATAATGCATTGGGGCGCCTGGGTGGCTCAGTTGGTTAAGCGTCCCACTCTTGATTTTGGTTCAGGTCATGATCTCAGGGTTGTGAGATCGAGCCCTGCATTGGGCTCCACGCTCAGCGAGGAGTCTGCTTCTTTCTCTCTTCCTCTACCTCTGCCCCTCCTCCAGCACATGCTCTCTCTAAAATAAATAAATCTTTAAGAAAAAATACATTAGATCTTTATATTTTGACATGGAAGGATATCCCTGATACACTGTTGAATGAAAAAGCAGAAAAAATATGCCCTATATATTATCAGTACAAACATATATAACATATATATATACACACATACACATGCACACACACACAGATATCTGTAGGTAAAAAGAGGGAAGACTTTCACAGTGTATTTCATATATTTATGAATGGCTTGATTTGTTTTTTTATAATTAACATATATTACTCTTAGAATTAAAAATTTAACCTAATAGTTTTTGTAATTAGGAATATATTGAGTAATTCAGTAAATATTTACAGAGTGCCTACTACATGTATCAAGCACTAATACAGATGCTGATGAAAAAAACTAATGTACTCATTAGGATTCGTGTGCATGTGTGTGTGTGTGTGTGTGTGACATGACAGAAAGAGAGAGAACAAACAAATGAAAATTTCAGATAATAATAAGAAAGATGAAAAAAATTTTAAGTAGTTAGAGTTATTGCCTAGAGGGCTACTTTAGATATAGGGTAGCTGGGACACTTTTGTGGAGGTGACATCTAAGCTGAAGTGTGATGGCCAGTAAGGTAGAAATCCAAAGTAACAGAGTTGTTAAGGCAGAAGAAATAGCAAGTACAGAGTCTTCAGGTGGGAACAGACTTGGTGTGTTCAAGGAAGAGAAAGACCAGTGGCTGGAGATTACCAACTAGGAAGAAGAGTAATATGGACTGAGATCTGAAAGGAAGGCAAGAGGCCAGATCATATATACAAATGGGCTTCTCAGCTTCAGGACATTTACATTTGTTGCCCCACCTCAGTCTGGAGCACCAGTCCCTTGGTCAGCTCTGTTGCTTACATCCTCACTTCCCATCCATCTATGCTCTTGTATATGCCTTATTTTTCTTCATTGCCTTCGTCACCACCTGTATTATACAATCTATTGTATATGTACCATACAAATATTTTCTAGTCTGCCTCCCTCTACCGTAATGGAAGTTCTAGGAGAGCAAGGATTTCATTTCATATTCTTCTGTATCTCTAATGCCTAGAACAGCACCTGGCTTAAAGTAGGCATTCAGGAAACATACCAAATGAATTTGTTAAATGAATAAATAACATGAAAAAATGATCTTTACATATTAAGTAAAAAAAAAAAAGAGATGCAAAACAATATGTACATACCCACCAAAGAATAGAAAAAAATGCAAGAAAGATGACAATCAAAATGTTAGCAATATTTATGAGGTGCCTGGGTGGTGTAGTCAGTTAAGCATCCAACTCTCGGTTTTGGCTCAGGTTGTGATCTCAGGGCCGGGATCGAGCCCCCACCTCAGGCTCTGTGCTCAGCGCAGAGTCTGCCTGTGACTCTCTCCCCCTCTCACTCTGCCCCTCCCCCTGCACACTCTCTCTCTCAAATAAATAAATCTTAAAAAAAATAGTTACCAATATTTAAACTGTAAGTGATCTATAGGTACCTTTTACAGTTGCTTTTCTACTTTGTAAAGTTTCTGAAATGGACAAATATTACTTGTATATTAAGGAAAAAAAGTGCATGCTTTTTTAAGGAAATATATAACAACCTACCAGTCCATTTAAGTTCTTTATGTTGTTTCTTCCTAAAGACAATATCCTCAAGTTTTCTGCAGTGGAAAAAAAACAATTTTTTGTTTATGAGAATCATATTATAACAGTTGTAAATCTAGTATAATAAAGTATTAATAAATTTTATATAATAAATATACTTATATAGTAAGTAGAAAGGCTGTATTAATTAAAAGTGGTATTCAAGTCAATTCAATTCAAGAAATTGACTTACTTATCATCTAAGGCAAACACTACAACTATAATTTCACATCATGACAATATTAAATTTACAAACGGTTAGCTATTTTGAATGCATGGTTTTAAACTGCTGGCTAGTAAAAATATTTCAGGGCTAAAATAAGAGTAAAGAAGATTTGAACTTTAAATTTGGAAGCATATATATTTCAAATCTACTACAGTATAAGGACTCACACTAGAAAATAGGAACATATTTATGTATAGCCCACCTCACTCCACAAAGGATTAAAAGTGAAATCAAATTAATTAGTATTTAAAAAATCTTTTGCTTTCAATCTCTTAAAGAATTAGATTGTGATTTGCTTTAAAAATTCTTATTTGTATTTTTTTTTTTTTTTTTTTTTAAGATTTTATTTATTTATTTGACAGAGAGAGAGATAGCGAGAGCAGGAACGCAAGCAGGGGGAGTGGGAGAGGGAGAAGCAGGCTTCCCGCCGAGCAGGGAGCCCGATGTGGGACTCGATCCCAGGACCCTGGGATCATGACCTGAGCCGAAGGCAGACGCTTAACGACTGAGCCACCCAGGCGCCCTTATTTGTATTTTTTAAAAGGATGGTTCTATTTGTGTATCTGTAGGCTATTTCTAGAAGAAAAAAAGAAAATAGAAAAGTAGTTGCTTTATGGTCAGAGGAAAACTTAGTTTCCATTGTAACCTTTTTTGAATTGTTTGCATAAAACCGTGTGCATGTATTATTTTTCAAAATTAAAAAAAGATTTCTAGCAAAATAAAGGAAACTTCATTTCTGTTCTAAAAACCTGTTGATTACTTATGCATAAGTTATACACTTAGTTTTCACAACGTAACCTTCTGTAACTATGTTGTCCAATATGGTAGTTACTAGCCACATGTGGCTATTTAATTTAAATTAATTAAAATTAAATACAATTTAAAATTCAGTTTCTCAATCATACTAGCCACATTTCAAAAGCTTAACAGCTGTATGTGGCTAGTGGTAACTATACTGGGACGGTGCAGACAGCTCTATTGGATTGCACTGTTTTACAAAATCCATAATTGAATGGTTAAGAACACAAATTCACTCAATTGAGTTCCAATCCCAGCTCTCTAGGGAAGCAACCAAACTTCTTTGAATCACAGTTTCATCATACATAAAATGAGGAAATATAATATCTACCTTATAAGGATATCAGGATTGGGGTGCCTGGGTGGCTCAGTCAGTTGAGACTCTTAGTTTCAGCTCAGGTCATGGTCTCAGGCTCAAGAGATGGAGCCCTGTGTTGGGCTCTGTGCTCAGCACAGAGTCTGCTTGAAATTCTTTCCCCTCCTCCTTCTCCCTCCCCTTCTGCCCCTCCCCCCAACCCCCACTCACGCTCTCTCCCAAATAAATAAAATAAATAAATAAAATCATTATAAAAAGAAGAATATCAGGATTAAATGAGATAATTTTCTAAAACATTCAGCATAATGCTTAATCCATGGTAAGTACACAATAAATGATGTCTGTGTGTATGTATGTGTTTGTGTGTGCATGTGTGTATCAGGCGTACACGGTTATATAAACTTTGTTTTAATTTATTTAATTTAATGAATTATTTTAAATTCTGTTATGAGAAACATTTAACTTTCAGGACAAAGTATTTTAAGAGTGATCTAATTCATGCAAAATGCTTTAATCGTTGAAAGAAGACCCCTTGTTATGGACTGAACTGTGTCCCCCTACCCTAAAATTCACAGTTGTAGTCCTAGCACCCAGTACCTCAGAATATGACTGTATTTAAACACAGGATTTTAAAGAGGTAATTAAGGTAAAATGAGATCATTTTAGGTAAAATTCAATATGACTGGTGCCCTTATAAGAAGAGGAGATTAGGACACAGACAGAAACAGAGAAAAGACCATTAAAGACCAAGGGAAAAGATGGTCATCCATAAGCCCAGGAGAGAGGCCTCAGAAGAACTCAATCCTGCCAAAACCTTGGTCTTGGACTTCTAGCCTCCACAATTACCAGAAAATAAATTTCTATTGTTTAAGCCACCTAGTCTGTGGAATTGATTATGGCAGCCCTAGCAAACTAACACATCCCATATAACTATAAATGTGTGAAAATTAAATATTTAAGAAAATCACATAATCAATTATTTTTTAAAGCTTCTCGATATGGAAAGATTGGCATTTTATTTTTTCTATAAAAAAAGCTTATTCAAAAAGTTATTTGGAGCGCCTGGGTGGCTCAGTCGGTTAAGTGTCTGCCTTCTGCTCAAGTCATGATCCCAGAGTCCCAGGATAGAGCCCCTGGGCAGGCTCCCTGCTCAGTGAGGAGTCTGCTTCTCCCACTCCTTCTGCCCCTCCCCTCTTCATATTCCCTCTCTTGCTCACTCTGTCTCTCTCAAATAAATAAAGTCTTTAAAAAAAAAGTTATTCACGTAATTATTGAGCATCTACTATATGGTAGGAACAGCTATAATCACTCATGATATAACAATGAATAATACAGATAAAAATTCCCGCTGACATTGAGCTAATAACTTGCCAGATGATAAACAAAATAAATAAGTATATTAGATACTGACAAGTGTGAAGGAGAAAAAAAGGAGGTAAAAAGAATGAAATGTCAAGGGGTTGGGAGCAGTTGACATTTTGGATAGAGGGTGACTTCTAAGACTTAAAGGAAGTGAGGCAGCTAACCATGAGGATCTGTGGAGGAAGAACATTTACAGGCAGAGGAACTTCAAGGACAAAGGCTTTGAGGCAGGACCACATCAGAAGTGTTCACAAAACACAAAAAGCTGGCTGAGAGAATGGGAGGAGAGTAATAGGAGATAAAATTAGAAAGATAATGGGTCTTGGGGATGTGTGAGAAAGGAGTTAAGAAATTACCAGGGAATTTGGCCTAAGCAAAGAGAAGAATGGAACTGTTGCTATCTGAGAAAGACATACAAAAAGTTGGTTTGGCTGGGGCTGGAGAAGGATATCAGTACTTAGATTTGGACATGTTAATTATGAGATGTGTAGGGATGCCTGGGTGGCTCAGTTGGTTGAGCGACTGCCTTCGGCTCAGGTCATGATCCCGGAGTCCTGGGATCAAGCCCCGCATCGGGCTCCTTGCTCTGCAGGGAGCCTGCTTCTCCCTCTGACCTTCTACCCTCTCATGCTGTTTCTCTCTCTCTCTCAAATAAGTAAGTAAAATCTTTAACAACAAAAAAATATTAATTATGAGATGTGTATTAGACATCCAATGGAAATATCAGGCAACTGACCATGAATCTGGAGTTCAGAGGACATGCCTGCGTTAGAGGTACAAATGTGAGAACCATCAGCATATAGACAGTAAAGCCATGACCTGGATGAAATAATCCAAGGAGTAGGTGAAAATAGAAAAGAGAACAGATCCAAGAACTGGGTCCTGGGGTACTCTAACACTTAAAAGTCGGGGAAGACCGGGAAGGAGCAGTCTAAGAAATCAGGAGGGTACAGCATCCCAGAAATCAAATATTGAAATTGCTTCAAAGAGGAACAAAATCATCCATGTCAAATATGCTGCTAGGTCAACTAAGATGAGGACTGAGAAACAACCTCAGGAACTGGAGATAACAAATATATGCAACTCTTCCAAAGATAATATCGAACTTAACATGTAAAACTCCTTTAAAAAAATACAACTCCTTAAAAAAAAAATACACATGAAAATGGTGACGGAAGGCTAAAAAGATCTTACTTATTACTGTATAAGGAAAGAAATTATGATATCAAAGTTAATGACAATGAGAATAATATTTTTAGAAAGAAAACTCTGGGGGCTCCTAGGTGGAGCATCTGACTGTTGGTTTTGGCTCAAGTCATGATCTCGGAGTCGTGGGATCGAGCCCCGAGTGGGCTCAGTACAGAGTCTGCTTGGGATTGTCTCTCTCCCTCTCCATCTGCCCCTCCCCCAGCTTGTGCACTCGCACATGCGCTCTCTCTAATAAATAAATAAAATCTTAAAAAAAAAGAAAAGAAAACTCTGTTATTAGTATTGAAGGTCAACTGAAGAGCAGAAAGATAGGAGACAAAAAGATCAATTAGGAGGCTATCACAAAAGTCATAAGGTACTGTCTTTCAAACTATGGGTGATATGAAATCAACTTAGTGGGTTATGACAAGCAATTAAAAAAAGTATATTGTCTCATTATCATTCCTCCAAATCAGAGATCTTTAGTGGTTCCTCTTTGCCCAGTGAAGACCAAATGCCTTAATGTTGCATTCAAAGTCATTAAAAGCTGTGCCACCCTATTCACACCTGAACACATCATTCTTTTTTATGACTCTTTGCATTCATTAATGCAGTGCTTTTTTTCTTTGAGAACAGCCCCTTCCTCTAACAGGAAAATCCTATAAGAAACAAGATTAAGAATGTCAAGTTTAGGGGCGTCTGGGTGGCTCAGTAGGTTAAGCATCTGCCTTCAGTTCAGGTCACGATCCCAGGGTCCTGGAATCAAGCCCTGTGTCAGGCTCCCTGCAGAGCGGGGAATCTGCTTCTCCCTCTCCCTCTGCCACATGCCCCCCACTTGTGCACGCGCTCTCTCTCTCTCAAATAAATAAAATCTTAAAAAAAAAAAGAATGTCAAGTTTAAATGTCATTTCTCCCTCTAAAGACTTCTCTAGTCATCATCATAATTACACTTTCTTTAGGAACATGGCATTGGATTATAATAATAAATATCCACTTCATATAGTTATTGTGAAGATTAAATGAGTTCGTATATATAAAGTGCTTTGAATAATGCCTGGTGGATATATGCTCAAGAAATACCAGCTATTATTACAGTTAGTGAGGAATATGTTCTATCACTTTAGATAATGAGTTCCTTGAGGGCAAGCATTACATCTTACTACCATCTCTTCCAAATCTCCATCCCCCTCCCAGGACCCTACTCAAAGTTGGCATTCAGTATCTATGTAGTCCCGGAGAGGGAACATTTACTAACAGAGCTATGCATAAGATGAGTCAATCTATTCCAGTTAGGTTTGTAAAAAAAAAAAAAAGAAAGAAAGAAAGAAATCTTTTAAAAATTTATACTGGAACCTATGCTATAAGGGTAAATATTGTTTTACAAACCTATTCCACTTCATGTGTGTGTATATATTAGATATGTGTATTCATATGAATATATGTACTGAGTCATGAATTCATATGTATTCCTTACTGTGGAAAAGTGGTCAAAAGTGTTTGAAAAACACAATCTAAGGGAGAGATAACATGGGTCTAAATTAAAGCTGTAACTTCTGGAAATGGAAAAGCAACAAATTATTTGAGAGCTCTTTCAAAGAGTAGAGTTAACAAGACTTCATGATGGACCTGGACGTAGGTCTTAAGGGAAGTAAAGGACGAGGATGGTAGGTTAAATAATGACTCTCCAAAAGATACCTAAATCTTAAACCTTGGAGCCTGTGAATGTTACCTTATATGGGCAAAAAGTACTTGCCAGATGTCATCAAGTTAAGGATCTTATTAAGATAAGGACAGTATCCTTGATTATCCAGGTATTCCCTAAATGCAGTCACACATATCCTCATAAGAGGAAAGCAGAGAAAGACTTGACACAGACAAAAGAGGAGAAGTCAATCTGACCACAGAGGCAGAGATTAGTGATGCCCTCATAAGCCAAGGAATATGGCAGCCATCAGAATCTAGAAGAGGCAAGGAACAGATTCTCCCCAAAAGCCTTCAGAGGCAGCGTGGCTCAGTCAAAACCTTGATTTTGATCCACTGAAACCAATTTTAGACTTCTATCCTCCAGAACTGTTCTTTTGTTGTTCCTGTTGTTTTTCAGAACTGTTGCTTTAAGCCACCAAGTTTCAGCAACCATAGGAAACTAGCAGGAGTCAGAACCCTTGGCAACTGGGATGGTGGCAATGTCATTAACACAGATAAGGAGCACAAGAAAAACAATGATGGTGAAGAATTAAAATTTAAATACAACAAGTATGAAACACAAGACAAATTTGAACAAAAAATATATAATTTAAAAATCTAATTCTATTTAATTCTAACTCTATAAAAGCTTTAAAATGTCTTTAAAATGTTTAGATCTTGTGTTCTAATTTTCTTTGGATAACCAAATTTAAGACACATGGTTTATATATTCTCTCTGTCATCTAACAATTACTGTGGTTAAAACAGGTGCCAGCTTCTGGGATTACATAGTGTCTCTGGAATGTTTATTCCAATAACGAGAAAATCCAAGAACCATCTGTTACTGTGGATCACTTACTTAAGCCATTGAGGTTGGCAATTTTTTCAATGCAGTTTGTAGACAGTGAAAGCTTCCTTAAAAAGAACAAAGGAAAACTTGAATTAATACAAAACAATTTTAAATGGTGTAGCAGATAAATAAATAAATAAATAAATAAATAAATAAATACATGGTGTATCAGAAATTATTCCTCAAGTGCCCATACAAGATAATATTTAAGTCATGTTTTCTTTTTACACTGAATCCTTTTTTCCCTCTCAGACATGGCATGTATTCTTTCATTTTGAAATCCTCATACTTTTTTTCTGATTACAGAAGTTAATACATATTCATTGTAGAAAATTAAAAAAAAAAAAACTTTCTGAAGTAATTTGGTGTTTTCTATTAAATTTTTTAAATGCATGTGTTCTTTGACCCAGTGATTCATTTCTAGGAATACATCCTACTGAAATACTAATACCAATGCCAAAAGATATATAAGCTAGATTATTTAGAGTATTATTGTAACAAATAAAAATGGGGAAAAAGTCTATAAACATCTAGCAACTGAGGGATAGATAATGGAAAAACTATGCTGTCACTAACACAGATTAAATTGGGCTCCAGATACCAGCTTGGGAAGATGTCCATGATGTGCAGTCAAGTTAAAAACCACCTAGCAGAACAATACATTTTATAAGATCCCTTTTGATAAAAAAGCAGATATATGCATGTGCAAAGATATTTATTTGCTCATGTGTTAAATCATTCAGAAATGTATACTGAAGAAGTCATGTGTAATCCTAACCACACAGATTCCCTCAGAGAGAACTACTTTTAATGGTTTGTATATATTTGTCTAGGTTTTTTCTACTCATAATTTAATTATGTAAAAAAATTTTAGGGGTTCCTCGGTTCTCAGTTGGTTGAGCATCTGACTGTTGATCTCAGCTCAGGTCTTGATCTCAGGTCATGAGTTCAAGCCCCGCATTGGGCTCCACGCTGGGTGTGGAGACTATTTACCAAAAAAAAAAAAAAAGAAAAAAATATTTTACAGGGAACATAACCACACATTCTTAGTCTTCCTTTCTTGACAAAATATTTAATATTTTAGAATATTTCATGCAAAAAATATAATAAAAGCTAATTTTGTTGAACACAATCTGTGCTCAGTATTCTTCCAAGTACTTTACATAAACTGTTTTAACCATCACAACAATCCTGTGAAATAAGTACTATTATTATCAGCCATATTTTACAAATGAGTAAACTGAGGTACAAAGATGTTAAGCAATTTGCCTAATATTACATAGCCAGAAAGGGGCAGAGTCAAATTTAAAACCCCCCAAAAACTGACTCTAGAACGTGTGATCTTATCCTTTCTGATATGACTTGAAGAATTATTCATTTTTTTACAAAAGCAATTACTGTACAGTGTAAATTATTGGTCAAATTGTATATTTTCTAGTAATCCCCAACTCCTGACAACTACCAGTGAAAAATGGAGTGCCTTAAAACTGGGAATATGACTGGGGATGAATTCTTTAATTGTTGTTTAGGCAACCTGCCCAAAGAGATTGTCAGCAAAAATATGAACAGGCTGACTCTTTCCAAGCAGTTTCCAAGGTACTTTGGTACTAAGAACAATACCTTCTCAAATGTTTGCCTTTGAGAAGGCTTTATGATAAAAAGATATTTGACCACTTTGAAACAGTGCTCTTTGAAATCATGTTTTTGAAGCAAAAAAAAAAAAAAATCTAAGGTGGAGTTTTATATAATACACTGTGCTGTCATCATAAAGGACAAGTTGCATACAATAACTATGTTTGCTTTTCCCATTTCCCTAAGGGAAATGAAACATAGACAGATATTAGTCTAATTCATAGGTTCACAAATTATGTGTCTAAGAGGTACTCAAGTTGCTTATTATAAATACAGATTCCTATATTTCATCAGTAGATATTCTGTTTCTATAAATTTGGGGTGGGGCTTATCTCCTGCATAAGGAGATTCTTATGTAGGCAGTCAGTGCACTACACTTCGAAACACACAGGGTGGAGAAATCAAAAAGAACCCCAAGTGATTCTATCACATTCTACAGCTCTGAGAAGAGACACTGCAGCCTGAGAGCATGGTCACAAGGTGTCATGGTATAATTGCCTCAAATTAGCCACAGAACCTTACTAAAAAGTACGTAGAGTATTTAGAAAATAAGAGGAATTAATAAAGATCTGATACTTAAAGTCACAGGAAAATAGAATTACAAAATAATAAGTATAATTTGATCCCAATTAGGAAAAGAAATTAGAAGGCTCTATATCAAAATGCTAACACTGGTTCTCAAGAGGTGGTGCAATTTTGGTTGATATTAATTCCTTTCCTTTGTGCTTTTTATATTTTCTGGATGTTTTACAATGTATTTTTATAATTTGAAGAAAAAATTTAAAGCAGCATCTCTTAGGCTACTGGTAAGTATAGTACTGACTGGCTAATTTTATAAGAGAAAGTATTAGATTTTATGTCAGAATAATAGTCTTATTGTGTTATTTAGTTTCTCCCAAGAGACAAGGAAACTTCTATTTTTCAGGCACATTATACAAATTCTACTGTAAAAAAATACTATATTGTTCAGGGTTACTTTATTAGTAGTCCCATAAACCAATAATCTCTTATGTTTGGCTTTGCCAAAGGGGGAATTACATTAACCAAACAAACAAACAAAAAAAGAGAAATGAAGATCACAGGAAACAAACACATTTTTTCTAGTTTGTGTATTTAGAAAAGAAAGGGAAAAAAGACGAGAGAACTTACTCGCAATTAGCAAGTGTAGACAAGGATGCATCCATCTTCTCTATAGGGGGAATCTGAGCATAAAGCTTTATCTCTTTGGCTTCGGATGGCTTTTGACTGGTTTTCTCTTCCTATGATAAAAATTAGTTTGGAAGAAAGTGAACCCAGATTATAATACAGAACTAAAAAAGTCCAGAATATCCTAAGGCTTTTAATGTTTATTTCAAAACAATTATTAGAATTTCCTAACTCTGTGCATTCTTTACAATTCACTTGCTGACATTTACTAACTGACCCTGATAACCAGGCTTCTACATGGCTGGTTCAGATAATTTATTGTTAGGTCCCAACCAAATGGAAAGGAGGAGGAAAGAAAATAACTTTCATTTCTGTAATATTTAAAATCCTTGGGATGCCAGGGTGGCGCAGTCAGTTAAGCATCCACCTCTGGCTCAGGTCAGAATCCCAGGGTGCTGGGATCGAGCCCCGCATCAGGTTCCTTGTTCAGCAGGGAGCCTGTTTCTCCCTCTGCCTGCCACTCCCCCTGCGTGTACTCTCTCTCTCTGACAAATAAATAAATAAATAAATAAATAAAATCTTAAAAAAAATAAAATCCTTTAAGAGTCTATCAATAAACAAAAACAAAAATACAACAACAATAATAACATTTTCTTGGGAAGAACTCTTTTTCTTTTTCTTTTTTTTTAAGATTTTATTTATTTGACACAGAGAGAGAGAGAGCACAAGCAGGGGGAGCAGCAGGCAGAGGGAGAGGGAGAGGCAGGCTCCCCGCCGGGCAGGGAGGCCGATACAGGGCTCGATCCCAGGATCCTGGGATCACGACCGAGCCGAAGGCAGTTGTCCAACAAACTGAGCCACCCAGGCACCCCATCTTGGGAAGAATTCTTTGTCCCTAAAAACCCTTTTCTTAAATATCAGATTTAGATCTATAAGATCAACTATTTTGTCATCTCGTCTTGCTTTTTCTTTTTTTTTTTTCAATTTTATTTATTCATTTGCCAGAGAGAGTACAAGCAGGGGGAACAGCAGGCAGAAGGAGAAGCAGGGTCCCTGCTGAGCAATGAGCCCCATGCGGGACTCAATCCCAGGACACTAGGATGATGACCTAAGCCAAAGGCAGACGCTTAACCAAATGAGCCACCCAGGCGTCCCTCTTCTTGCTTTTTCTATACACAGTTCAGTCTGAGATAGAACCCCAAAATGCCAAGAATTCTGGAAGATAACATCCTTACAACACAGCTGAGGTCAAAGCTATTTGCTCTACTATTACTTAAACTCTATCGCAGATTTTCAGTACTATGTACACAATTTAAAATTTAATTACCAATATATGCTGCCTAATAATATTTTTGAAGTACCTCAATACTTAGTTAGTTCTCTCTCTCCAACAAAACAGGAAGCTCCTAAAGTGAAGGGCCCATTTCCTTTGCTTTCCTGTATTTTCTATAACATAGTGCACTTCTAAGACACACAGAGGCTTGTTTTTAAAAATCAAATCATAACATGTCAATACTAGAAAATACATAATTAAAAAAACAGAAAAAGAAAATACACAATAAGTTGAAAGGAAAATATCTAATATACATCCACTCAGTACTTATTTTTCTGTCATACATTTGTAGGTTATAAGAGGGGAACTGATACATAGTAGATCCTCAATAAATGTTAGCTTAATCAGTGAAAGAGTGAGCTTAATGTCTTCAAATAATCTTAAAGTCAATGATTTATGGCCACAATATAATCTAGAAATAGAACCTACAATGCAAAACAAAAAAGCAACCACTTATTATTTTAAGTAAATAAAGACCTAAAATCTGATTCAAAGAAAATCTAATACTAAATTTATTCCATATTTACTTTTCTTCTTTAACAAAACAGATTTTTCATTAACCAAACAGAAATAAATTTTTTTTTTTTTAAAGATTTTATTTATTTATTTGACAGAGAGAGACAGTGAGAGAGGGAACACAAGCAGGCAGAGTGGGAGAGGGAGAAGTAGACTCCCCGCTGAACAGAGAACCCGATGCGGGGCTCGATCCCAGGACCCTGGGATCATGACCTGAGCCGAAGGCAGACGCCTAACGACTGAGCCACCCAGGCGCCCCCAGAAATAAATTTTTTAAATGCAAAGTACAAAGAAGTTTATAAGCACTAAAACAAGAATTCAAATATTTCATTATCCTATCCACCCTATTTTCCCTAGACACCAAGCTTCTGAAAGACTTTTGATTCAAAGCTCAGCCTCAAAAGCAAAAGATACATTATTATACAAAAAACTATTGATAATATCCACAAAAAAGTTATCACTTGGCATAGAAATTAAGGTGCTATCTCTATACTCTATGGAAATTCTATTTATGATGCTGAATTACAACTGTTCAAACTTTATAGAATGTTTTATTCAAAATATTTATAGTTTATATTCAATTCATGTTTTTTATAATGCAGTTTCCTTTCTTATGTTAGTATATGCTGTAGTATTTTTTTCCAGCTTTAGTGACATGTAACATTGTATAAGTTTAAGGTGATGATTTTATACATGTATATATTATAAAATGATTAACACAGTAAGGTTAGCTAACACATCCATCACCTAATTTTTTTTTTTTTGGTGCTAAGAACTTTTAAGATCTACTCTCTTAGCAGCTTTCAAGTATATAATGCAATATTATTAACTATAGTCACCATGCTGTATATTAGATCCCCAGGACTTGGCTTATAACTGGATGTTTGTACCCTTTGACCAACATCTCCCCATTTCCCCCACACCCCAGTCCCTGGCAATCACCATTCTACTCTTTGTTTCTGAGTTCAGCTTTTTTAGATTTCACATATGTGTGAGATCACAGAGTATGTGTCTTTCTCTGTCTGATTTCATTTAGCATAATGCACTCAAGGTCCATCCATGTTGTTGTAAATGGAAGGATTTCCTTCCTTTTTTGTGGCTGAATAATATTCCACTCTGTATATATACAATTTTTTTATCCATTTACACACTAATGGACATGTAGGATATTCATATTGATATAATCCACTGATTTTAATCAGACTTTCCCAGTTTTACTAGTACTCATTTATACACGAGTATGAATGTGTTTGTATGTGTGTATTAAGTGTATATAATTTTATCACCTATATAGGTTCACGTACCCAACACCACAGTCAAGACAGCTAAATAGTTCCAGGACCCCAAAGATTCCTTGTACTGAATGGTCAGGTTTAAATAACTATCCAATAATTCTCCTTGTATGGTTTCTAAAAGAGGTAAAAATTCATATACTCACCCATCTGGCTAGAGCTTCTTTGATTGTTGTTGCTTTTGCCTTAAAAAGAGAAGAAACAAGAGTGTCTTTATTGGTATGATTTGTTGATTCAGTTTTCATGCAATGATTATTAGCCTCAGCATCTACCATTGAAAAGATTAACTTTTTTCTTTGAGACTTTATATGCAAACTGAGTGTTTTAATTTCCTGAAATCAGGATGATTTATTTAAATGCCTCTCAGAGAAATTAAGGAAATCATGATGTAATGCCCATATACTTCACTCCCACTTGGTTTACAAAAAAAATATAGCTTTCAACATTTGATATTAAAATAGATCTCATTTCATTGATTCTAAGATCTACATCTTTTACATTTTAACATCTTTGAAATTTGGATGCATTTTAAAACCAGGAACAATTTACAATTACTATGGCCAGGTGGCAGTGGTGATGACCTAGAAAAATATTAACCATTTTATTTCATATACATAAATTCCTTTTTATGTTTGCAAAGAATGACATATGATAAAAATCTACATGCCTAAATACATTTAAAAGAACTCTGTCGTATATATATACCACATCTTCTTTATCCATTCATATGACCTCACTGATATGAGGAATTCTTAAAACTGAGGGTTGCTGGAGTGGTGGGGGGTGGGAGGGATGGGGTGGTTTGATGATAGACATTGGGGAGGGTGTGTGCTATGGTGAGCGCTGTGAATTGTGCAAGACTGTTGAATCACAGATCTGTACCTCTGAAACAAATAATACAATATATGTTAAAAAAAAAAAAAGAAGAATATAGCAGGAGGGGAAGAATGAAGGGGGGGATATCGGAGGGGGAGATGAACCATGGGAGACGATGGACTCTGAAAAGCAAACTGAGGGTTCTGGGGGGGCGGTGGGAGGATGGGTTAGCCTGGTGATGGGTATTGAGGAGGGCGCGTTCTGCATGGAGCACTGGGTGTTATACACAAACAATGAATCATGGAACACTACATCAAAAACTAATGATGTAATGTATGGTGATTAACATAACAATAAAAAAATTTTTTAAATTAAAAATAAAATTAACTTATGATCCAGTGGGAAAAAAAAAACCTCTGTCAATAGGTACAAAACAAAAATTCTAAGTGATAAGAAATTACTTGTTATGGTTTAATTCCAACTTCTTATTTTTCTTTCTTAGAACATAAAATAATGTTGCACCTTATAATCAATAGTATCTTAGATTCAATTTAATATGACACTTAAAACTTTAAATGTGAGAAAAGGAAGACATCCTTTGAATTACGCTAGAGTTCATTTAAAAAAAAAAATCCTAAACAATACCAAAAGGAAAAGTTTAAAAATACAGTTGACCCTCCAACAAGACAGGCATGAGGGACACCAACCTCCCCACCCCCACCCCCTGCAACACAGTCAAAAATCTGAGTATAACTTCTGACTCGCCAAAAACTTTACTAATAGCCTACTATTGACCTGAAGCCTTACCAATAACATAAACATTTGATTAATACATATTTTGCATGTTATATGCATTATATACTATATTCTTACAATAAAGTAAACTAGAGAAAAGAAAATATTATTAAGAAAATCATAAGAGGGGTGACTCGGTGGTTCAGTAGGTTAAGTGTCCAACTCTTAGTTTTGGCTCAGGTTATGATCTCAGGGTTGTGAGATCGAGCCCCATATTAGGCTCAGTGTGGAGTCTGCTCAAGATTCTCCCTCCCTCTCAGCCCCTCCTCTGGCTCACATGCTCTCTCTCTCTCTCTAAAATAAATTTAAAAAAAAAGAAAAAAAATCATAAGAGAAAATACATTTACAGTATTGCAGTGTATTTTTTTTTTAAAGATTTTATTTATTTATGGGGCACCTGGGTGGCTCAGTCGTTAAGTGTCTGCCTTCAGCTCAGGTCATGATCCCAGGGTCCTGGGATCAAGCCCCACATCGGGCTCTCTGCTCAGCGGGGAGCCTGCTTCTCCCTCTCCCACTTCCCCTGCTTGTGTTCCCTCTTTCGCTGGGTCTCCCTCTGTCAAATAAATAAATAAAATCTTAAAAAAAAAAAGATTTTATTTATTTGAGAGAGAAAGAGAGAGCACAGGCAGGGGGAACAGCAGAGGGAGAGGGAGAAGCAGGCTCTCCGCTGAGCAGGGAGCACAATGTGGGGCTCGATCCCAGGACCCTGGGATCATGACCTTAGCCAAAGGCAGCCGCTTAACCGACTGAGCCACCCAGGCACCCCTGCAGTGTATTTATTGAAAAAAATCTGCATGTAAGTGGATCAGTGCAGTTCAAACCTATGTTGCTCAGCTGTATATGTCATTATGTCTAGAAAGCAAAGACACAGTGATAAATAATCCTTGGGTTAAAAAGTAAACTATAGGGCACCTGGGTGGCTCAGTCAGTTAAGCATCTGCCTTCAGCTCAGGTCATGATCCCAGGGTCCTGGGATCGAGTCCCACATCAGGCTCCCTGCTTGGCAAGGAGTCTGCTTCTCCCTCTACCCCTCCCCCTGCTTGTGTGCTTGCGCTCTCTCTCTCAAATAAATAAATAAAATCTTTAATAAAAAAAAAACTATAAACTATAGTAAAACAATAAAATAAAAGAAAAAATATCAAAATTTGAGGAATATAACATTTAAAAGGAAAGTTATAGTTTCAAATATATTTATTTATTCAAAAATAAGAGAAAATAAGAGACAGAAAACAAGCTAAGCATTTATTTGAAAAAGCATGTCATTGCTAACACAAAGAAGGCTAAAGAAAATACAAAGGAATAAGTCAATGAAAAACAGACCTGAAGAAAAAAAAGATTAACAAAACTAAAAGTTGGTTCCTAAATCTCTAGGAAGCCTGACTGAGAGAAAAGAGAGCTAGCTGTACGACAAAAACACAGAATCAGAGGAAATAACAGATACCACAAGGACTTAAAAATAAAATATTATAAGCAAATATATGGTAGTAAGTTTGAAAACCTAGACAAAGAATGCATTTCTAGAAAATAAAACACAAAAGTGCCAAACTGTCATAGGAAGAATCAGAAAATATGAATAGACCAATAACTATTTTAAATGTTAACAAGATAATCAGAGATTTACTCTTACTCTCTTCTCCTACATCTCTAAGCCTAGATAATTTTACAAGTAAATTCTGCCAAGTTTTCAAGGAACAGATATTCCCTGTTAGACAAGTTATTTCAGAAACCAGAAAAGGAGGGAAAGCTGCCAGTTTATTTTATGAGGCTAGAATAACCTTGATGTCATAAAGAGATGAGGCCCTCTTTACTTCTCAACACAGATTTGAAAATCCTAGATACAACATTAGATCTCCAAAGCCAATGGTGAATAATAATCGTGATCAAGAATGGCTGATCCCAGGAGCATAAGGATTGTTTAACAAAAAAAACCTATAAATGTAAATCATCTATTAATGGATTAAAGAGGAGGAAATCACATTTATTTCAGTAAAGTGAAGAAAAAGTACTTTATAAAATAGTTCTACATCCGGGGCGCCTGGATGGCTCTGTCAGTGAAGCGTCTGCCTTCAGCTCAGGTCATGATCCTGGGACCCTGGGATCAAGCCCTCCCTCTCCCACAGGCTGCTTCTCCCTCCCCCTCTGTCTGCCGCTCCCCCTGCTTGTGCACTCTCTCTCACTCTGTCAAATAAATAAATAAAATGTTAAAAAAATATATATATAAAGTTCTACATCTAATATTAAAAGCTCTCAACTAAGAGTTACAAGGAAATTCCCTACTTGATAAAAGCTACATACCAAAAAGCTATAGCAAACATCATACTTAATGAAGAAATTCATTCATTTCAGCAAATATTCATTAAGGGTCTACTATGTACCAATCATACTTTTACATGCTTGGGATATATCAATGAACAAAACAAAGATCCCCGCCTTCGTGTAACTTACATCTACTGGCGGGAGACAGATGGTAAATAATATATTTAATAAATAAATAAATTATATAGTATATTAGAAGGTGACAATTACTAAGGAAGAAGAAAATACAAAACAAAAACAAAAATGTTGAATTTGGTAAGAGGTATCAGGATGTGTGTTTATGTGTGTAGAGTATGTTTATTTTAAATAAGGTGGTCAAGAAGAGCCAAATTGAGAAGATAACACTAGAAGTATTCTCTTTAAGATCCCAAATATATCAAAGATCCTTACTATCATTGCTACTGTTTAACATGGTACAAGAGATCTTTATCAATGTTAAAATAAAAGAAAATACAAATTGGAATGATTAAAAGGAAGAAATAAAACTCACTATGCTCACATGATCATCTACACAGAAAACACAATAGAATAAACTGACAAATAGAACAAATGGAATTCAGCAAGTGAAGAACACTGTTGAGAGAGTTAACAAAAAAGTTGGGAGAAGATATTTACAACATAAAGCCAACAAAAGACTAATAGAGAATATAGAAGGAACTCCTAAAATTCAAAAAACAAAAACATCGAAAAAATTAGCAAAAAATATAAACAGAATTCACAGAAACTGAAATCCAAATGACTAACAATATCATGAGGTATTGGAACTCACTGAAAATCAGAGAAATGAAGAGTAAAACAATGGAATACTAAAATACATCCTCAGATTGGCAAAAGTTAGAAATTTGGTGAGAATGTATAACTCTCATGCATTACTGAACGAAGTAAAAACTAGCAGAGCCAGGGGTGCCTGGCTGGCTCAGTCAGCAGAGCATACAACTCTTGATCTCAGGGTGGTGAGTTCAAGACCCATGTTGGGGGTAAAGCTTACTTAAAATCAAAACAAAACAAACTAGCAGAGCGATTCTGGAAAGCAGTCTGAGAGTGCCTAAGGAAATTAAGTATGCATAGGCCCTATGATTCTGAAATCCCACCTATGCGTAGATTTCCCAGAAAAATCCCTTTATGGGTCCATGAAAAGATACATATAAGAATACTTTCAAATTGGAAGCAATCTAGCTGTCTACAAGTTGGTTTATGAGGTTTCTAGTTCCCCTAGAGATAGCAGGAGTCAAAAACTGAAATGCCTTGGGGCGCCTGGCTGGCTCAGTCGTTAAGCTCTGCCTTCGGCTCAGGTCATGATCCCAGGGTCCTGGGATGAGCCCCGCATCGGGCTCCCTGCTCCGCAGGAAGACTGCTTCTCCCTCTCTCACTCCCCCTGCTTGTGTTCCCTCTCTCGCTGTGCTCTGTCAAATAAATAAATAAAATCTTTAAAAAAAAAAACAAAAACTGAAATGCCTAGGGAACCAATGGACATCTTTAATGGGTAAAGCTGGCCATATAAAGAGGATAACCTCTACTCTGGCATTAGAAAACAGCGGGCAGGTGGGACTTGGGACAAGATTTCTTCAAATATTAAAACTCCATTATTGAAAATAACACCCTTATTTTATGTACCACTAAGAATGAAAAGATGCTGCCAATGATATGACACCACCATATTTTAGTAATACAAAAATGGGGCAAAAATGTGTATAGTGGTGAAATATGGTATTTCTCATTTTTCAGAGAGGCCATAAATCTGGGTTTTGATGTGAAATACAAAATACAATCATTTAAAGACAACGAAAGCTAAGGGTTTTGTTTTTTTTTTAATAAAGATTTTATTTATTTATTTATTTGAGAGGGAGAGAGAGCAAGAGCACAAGAGCAGGGGGAGGGAGAAGCAGACTCCCTGCTGAGCAGGGAGCCGACACTGGGCTTGATCCCAGGATGCTGGGATCAAGACCTGAGCTGAAGGCAGACGCTTAACTGACTGACCCACCCAGGTGCCCCAGAGGCTAATGTTTTGTTAATTAAAAAACTATGTTGGCCTGATTTCTCCAGGGCTCTGGAACTACCAGTTTCCAGACTTAGCTAGCTTCATCTAATTACTGGTTCTGATTCTCTATTTGCAGATTTTCAGTAATTCTCCTGGATCATGCTTTCAGAATCATTTAGGGCTGATTATTTCTTCACCTGAGTATAAACCTAGGTTCCAGAACTTTTTATTTTCTTTGGCAGTGGTTTTCAGATAAATGCCTGTGGAATAAAGTAAGGAAAGTGTGGGGGGAAACTTTTAAAAGAGTGGTATTTATGGGGTGCCTGGGTGGCTCAGTTGGTTAAGCGACTGCCTTCGGCTCAGGTCATCCTGGAGTCCCGGAATCGAGTCCTGCATCAGGCTCCCTGCTCAGCAGGGAGTCTGCTTCTCCCTCTGACCCTCCCCCCCCCATGCTCTCTCTCTATCTCTATCTCATTCTCTCTCTCAAATAAATAAATGAAATCTTTTTAAAAAAATAAAAGAGTGGTATTTAATCTTGTGGTTGAGGGCAGGCACAGACTTCGTCATCATTTCAGTTTCCTGGGCTCAATTTCTGCTCACTTAAACAGCACTGGAATCACAAAAAGAAGACAACTAATTATACTTATTCTTCATAAACATCCCCATCAGGCAGGACAATCACATACATCGCTAAAACAGCTTTGACTGGGTCTGTAATCAACCAACAACATCCCTTTCAAACTACTAGGTGGAACTACCAAATCTGTAAGCAAAACTGCACATTTTAAGTAGGAGTTGAGGAGCATCAGTAGGTAAAAATCACTACTTCATAAAAGGCTTTGATTGGATAGATCACTGATAGATTTCAAATCCAAGGTAGCAGTATTTCTCAAAGTGTGGTGGGACGCCCTCCAATTTCTGAATCACTTGAGGTGCACTGTCGAAATGCACGTTCACGAATCCCATTATATTAAAATTTCATAATCTGCATTCCAGCAAGCTCAATCTTCAGCCGACTATACTTACCCATAAAATCTGAGAAACGCTATCCTAATATATTCTATCCGAGTGGGCTTTACAATGCTACCTAATAACTGCACTTACAGTCATTCAGAGGACAACTTGGGCACCTCACAGGTTAGGAATACAGCTGCACTCGGTGTTACACACACTCCCCGCGCCCCATCTCACCAGGGGGAAAATTATTTCCATGTCCAGAAATATCCTTATTCACACTCTGCCTTCCATCACCTTTCCCACTCTAATCCGCTCTTTTTGGAGAAATTTCTGCTCTTTGCGCCCCCTTTCTCTGTCAGAGTCCCTCCACATGAACCAACCCCCAATCCGCCCCAGGCCGCCCTCACCCCAGACCACCCGGTGCCAGGGCTTCTCTTTCGCCTCAGGCCTCTCACTGCAGAGCTAGCGTCCGTTACCGGCTTCCTTCCGCTAATCGAGAACCCCCCCAACCCTCAACACGCCACAGTCACCCTTTTCCACCTCCAATCTCCTCTCCTCTTTGACTATGAGGCCTAGAAGGTACTCACCATTCCGGCCGTTGCTACTGTCACTGCTCTGGTTGCTAGGGCCCGCCGAGATCAGTGCGCGTGCGCACTTCTCGGAGCCCTCCGCGGATCCCACCCCCGGCAGCGGTCCTTTCTCTCCGCCCTCAGGGTGGCGCGTGCGGGGCATTGTGGGACCGCGCGGCGGCCGCCTCGGTCCTCCGGCCGATCGGCAGCTGGCGTCCCAGTAGCTGTCGTTCGCAGGATGCGAGAGCTTAACCGCGCAGAGTGGTCAGGAGATGCTTTCTACCGAAAGCAATTTCAGCTGATCTGCAGTGAGGTATCTGCCTAAAGTTTAAAACTTTAAAACCTCGCTATAAAAATTGTCTTTCGCATAAAATAACTTTAAAAATTCCCTTCTCTTGCAGATTGCCCCTCCGCATCCCCTCCACCTACTGTGATTCACCTGTAGTCTGACTGAAACTAAATTCAGCTGAATTTCCTTGGTTGCCTTCCCCCAACCCCTCAAGGGAGCCAGAGGCGAATTAAAGCATAAAATGCTGGTTTTATATAACCGAGATGTCTCCCTCTTCCCCTTCTCGTATTAAATTAGACAAAAATATTGAGTTGCTAGAGGTATGGATAAATGCGGATGCGTATATACACTGCTGTTTATAATTGACAGCCTTTCTGGAGAGCTGTTGGCAATCGTATTAAAAGCTTTAAAAACGTGTGCACCTCTGTGACCCAGCAGTTCCACTTCTAGGACTTCATCCTGAAGAAATAATCAGACAAGTGCACAGAGATTTATGTTCAAAGTTTTAATAGCAAAAAGAAAACCCAAATGTCAAGGAAAAAAAGAATTGGTATTATCAAACACCCAAACGATGAAATAATATACTTCCATTAAAAATGTTGCTGAAATGCATCTATTCACATGCAGTCATGATGTACTAATTTAAAATGCAAGTTACCAAACAAAATAGTTGGTATAATCTTCTTAAAAATGATATAGGGGTGCCTGGGTGGCTCAGTCCGTTAAGCCTCTTACTCTTGATTTTGGCTCAAGTCATGATCTGGGGTGCTGGAGCTCATCCTGGGCATGGAGCCTGCTTGGGATTCTCTCCCTCTCCCTCTCTCTCCCACTGCCCCTCCTCCCACTTGTGCACGAACTCTCTCTCTCTCTCTCTCAAATAAATAAATCTAAAAAATATATATACTGTACACACATTTATACATAACATATATCTAAAAGAATATTATGAGGGTCTAATGTTTGCTGCAGATTGAATTGTATCCCCCCCCATTCAAATTCGTATGTTGAAGCTCTAACTCTAATGTGACTGTATTTGGAAAAAAGGGCTGTTAAGGAGGTAATTTCAGTTAAATGAGGCCATAAGAGTGGGGCCCTAATCCAATATAACTGATGTCCTTATAAGAGGAATAGATATACTAGGAGTGGTGGTCACAGAGGAAAGGCCATCCAAGGACACAGTAAGAAGATGGTCATCTGCAAATCAACAAGAGAAGCCTCACCCAAAACTAACACTGTCAGCATCTTGATTTTGGAATTCCAGCCTCCAGTACTGTGAGGAAATAAATTTCTGTTGTTTAAGCTACCCAGTCTGTGGTATTCTGTTATGGCAGCCTGAGCAGACTAATACAGTGTTCATTTTGCTTCTCTATTTTCTGATTATTCTATTCTGCAATGTGGAAAAAAAAATATGTATATAAATATAAATATAAATATAAATATATATATATATATATATATATATTTTTTTTTTTTTTTTTTAAGATAGCCTCCACACCAGGCATGGAGGCCAACATGGGGCTTGAACTCACGACTCTGAGATCAAGACGTGAGCTGAGACCAAGAGTTTGACCCTTAGCCAACTAAGCTACCCAGGAGCCCCTGCAATGTGGATATTTTAAATTTTGAAATAACAAATTCCATTTTGAAAAAGGTAATTTTATCATATTTATTAAAAAACAGGAAAAACTAAATTGTTTATTAAAGAAAATTAAAATGGGTATTCATAGGGGTGCCTGGGTGGCTCAGTCAGTTAAGCATCTGCCTTCAACTCATGTCATGATCCTAGGGTCCTGGGATCAAGTCCCTCATTAGGGCTCCTTGTTCAGTGGGGAGCCTGCTTCTCCCTCTGCCTGCCACTCCCCTTGCTTGTGCTCTCTCTGACAAATAAATAAATAAATAAAATCTTTAAAAAAAATAAAAATTAAAAAAATAAAATGGGTATTCATAATATATCCAGCCTTTTTTCTTGTAGTGTTTTATTTTGTTTTGTTTCAGATCTCCACACCTCCACACCTCTCCAAACTAGAATTTATCCTGGCTGCCAAAATCTCCACCAGTTTTGTTGATGTGGCTGAAATGGGAATTTAATCCTTGAACATATCTTATAACCTAACAGAGTATGCCTTTTACTCAAAACTGTGGATTATGGGCACCTGGGTGGCTCAGTTGGTTAAGCAACTGCCTTCGGCTCAGGTCATGATCCCGGAGTCCTGGGATCGAGTCCCACATTGGGCTCCCGGCTCAGCAGGGAGCCTGCTTCTCCCTCTGACCCTCTCCCCTCTCATGCTGTTTCTCTCTCTCTCTCTCAAATAAATAAAATCTTTAAAAAACAAAACAAAACTGTGGATTATATCATAAGGCATTGGCATTAAAGATGAAATATCATTAGTAAATCAATTTTACCTTCATGCTTGCTCAGAGTGTTACTTTTACTTCCTCCTCATCATCGGAGGAGTAAATGACTATGAATGTCTTATTTACCTCAAAATAAACTATTTACCACTATATAAGCAGACATTTGCTGAGTTTCAAATTCTCAAAGGTTAAAAATATTCACACAGGAAAAGGAAGAATTATATAACGTGGATCCTTTGTTCTTTTAAGTCCTGCAAAATGGCAAAATAGATTTGAAAAGCTGTTCACCAGAGACTATGGCTTTGGATCTACTTGCTCTTTCTGCAGGCCTAGAAGAAAGTTGAGAGAAAGGTTAAAAAGATTATTGAAACAGTTTCCCCAAATACAGAAAATCTGGCAGACCCGTTGAAAAGTAAAAGTAAAATAGTGTGAAATGATAGCAACCAAATATGTTAAGGAATCTTTAATTTTCTAAACAAGAATATGGGTTGAATAAAAGAAAAAAAATGTCACATTTAACAGCTGATTAGAGATTGAGCAAAATAGCTAAAAGTTACATACCCTAAAATTTAAAAAAATGTAATAACTTAAAGCCTAAGAGAGTCATTAATCTTAAGGTTATTTATACAGTCAAAAGGTTTATCAGTTCAAATTAGAATGAGCATTGTAACAAATTTCAATAGTCAATTTCCCAGATTATTATTCTCATTATAGTTATTTGATAAAAACCCAATTTCCCCCCTCACTATGTTTTTGGTCTGTTTTTTAAAAAAAACATCTTTTAAAAATCTTACATGAATGGGGCACCTGGGTGGCTCAGTCAGTTAAACCTCTGCCTTCAGCTCAGGTCGTGATCCCAGGGTCCTGGGATAGGAGCCCCACAAAGGGTTCCCTGCTCAGCAGAGAACCTGCTTCTGCCCCTCCCCCTTGTGTTCTTGCTCTCTCTCTCTCAAATAAATAAATAAAATCTTAAAAAAAAAATCTTACATGAATAATCCAAAAATCAGGAGGTAATACATATGTATGTAGGTATATATATACATATGTATGTAAAGTATGACATATATACTTTCTTGTCGATGTTAAGAATTTGAAACATGGGGCGCCTGGGTGGCTCAGTCGTTAAGTGTCTGCCTTCAGCTCAGGTCATGATCCCAGGGTCCTGGGATCGAGCCCCACATCAGGCTCCCTGCTTGGCGGGAAGCCTGCTTCTCCCTCTCCCACTCCCCCTGCTTGTGTTTCCTCTCTCGCTGTGTCTCTCTCTCTCTCTCTCTGTTAATTAAATAAATAAAATCTTAAAAAAAAAAGAATTTGAAACATGTATTACATTTTAAAAATAATGTTAATTTGGGGGAGGGAAACCATTAATACTACAAATTAGGGTGACAACACTTCATCCTCTGCCAAGACCCCAAAATATAGTTCTGACAAGATCCACTGATCAACCAAAATCAAAGGCTGATAATTAATACTTTCATCTTTCCCTTCAATTATGTGGAAGAAAAAAACACTAAACTGAAACTAAATTATGAGAAGGCCAGAACTTTTAACATTTTCTAATTCCACACATATTTTTAAAGTTTAAAATCAAATCTCAGAACTTCAATTAAAATTATTTTAATATATTAAGGCTCATCCACAAAGTGCAATTAAAGTTTTGGTGAGGGTGGTGGAAAGTCAAAGGGATGAACTCTGTCTTTCCCTCAGATAATTACATTGTCTACTTGTGTAATTATCAACTTGGGAGGAGAACTGGAATGTGCCTATTTTAAAATATATTTTTGAAGCAAAGTGTGAAGGAAAGTTTTTTAAAGTACAGATACAGAGATAAAGGAACTGTAAAGAATCATTGTTTCTCAGTAATTGGTCGGCAGTTTTAAAGCAAGTATTTTAGGATTTCTAACTTTCTTTAAAGATCCTAGAACAGATGGCAACTAGAAAAAAAAAATCAAAACCTGATTAACAACAGAAAGGATTCTATGACTTCAGTCTACCACAAATTAGCCTCTGCATCATCTTGTTAGAATTCACTCCAGCCTCTATTATGAGAAAGTTATCATAGCCCAGTGGCTCCTCATCATAAAACCAAGGACCTATATTCATGTATTCACCCCTGTTCAAAACAGTTTTGAACCTCTGGGACACATAATAGCAAACTAATTATCATACACCAGTTTTTAAAAACCTTTGGAAGTACAGGTAACAGGGAGGGTAGGTGGGAAGGGTGGGTAAATGACAGATTGAAAACTGGTTTTCGGGGCGCCTGGGTGGCTGTCATTGAGCGTCTGCCTTTGGCTCAGGTCATTATTCCGGGGTCCTGAGATCAAGCCCAGCGTCCGGCTCCCTGCTCGGCAGGAAGCCCACTTCTCCCTCTCCCACTCCCCGCTGCTTGTGTTCCCTCTCTCGCTGTCTCTCTCTCTGTCAAATAAATAAATAAAATCTTTTAAAAAAAAAAAAAGAAAGAAAGAAAACTGGTTTTCACTTAGCAATTACCTTGAGTTCAAGCTCAAACAAACCAACCATGGAGAAACATGGATAGTAACCAAAGTTACAGGCTCCGATGAACTTGAAGCAAATATTCTTACTTCTTTTAAAAGCTTGCAGATGCCCGCGAGAAGTCCAGATTTCAGTCAGCACTTGTTAAAAATATTCAACCTATCCCTTAATTCATTCTGTGCATACTCTAAACTTAACTGTCTAGTTTGTTAGACTTTACCCTAGATGCAAGTGCAAAAACTCCAAGATCTTCTTCCAAGACTCAATCTGAGCAACAGCATGAGCTTTGAGCTGTCCACCTCCCAAAACAGGCACTCCCAACACGGGATCCAGTGATACAGAGAAAAAAGGGCTGTAAGGGGCATCTATTCTGTGGCCAGCGTTAGGGTAGCTTAAAAGAGTGAAATCCGTCTTCCCATGCTCTGTGAGGTGCTTCACAGCTAGGTCCGCATAAACAGAACTCTTCCAATGCCTGTCATCCTCTCCAACTATGACAAGGAAATGGGCATTGGCTTTTTCAAGGGGGATACGGCTTTCCCGGTAGGCTGGGTCCAAGGGGTCCGCCAGTGCTTCTTTAACATCGTAAACCCCTGAATCCATGGCAGAGATTTTGTCTAGGTTGAAAGGCAGTCCCGGCAGGATGAATCTACCACATGTAAGGGCAGTAGTTGTGTTAGAGATGCAGCCATTGATGCTCACAACTGCAGCTATATTTGGGAGAAAGCTAGCCATGGAAAATGCCAACTCGGCCCCTTTGCCAGAACCAATCACTCCAATGTTTGGACCTTTAACCTAGAGATTGAAGAATGAGAAGACAAACAAGGAGAGAGAGAGAGAAAGAAAAAGCATGATTGTTAATGGCGTCGCAAAGCCCTCAATAAAGAAAAAACATTTATGTATTTATCAGATGGCTTATTTATTCATTTATTTATCCATTCATTTATTCATTCAACAGGTATTTGTTATAGATGTTTTCCAGCCCATTAGTACCACTTTCTTTATTCACTCTCTCCTGGACCTAAGGAGTTAATTTTAAATACATTTCTCTCTACAATCCCACTCACCTTTGGGTGACTTTGCACAAATTTAGCTGCCTCCTCAAAGTAATCTAAATTTAAGTACTTCCTGATTGGAGGTAGATCTTCATAGCCAAAAAATGGCAAAGCCAAAGTAGCAAAACCTTGACAAGCCAGGAGACTAGCTCGAGATTCATTTAATCCTCCATCACCAAATATATCAATCAAACCAGGAAAAGGACCGTCTCCTATAAACCAGCAAAGAGGATTAATCTGGGATTAGATGACAGGACATTTAATGGACTATGATACCTCGCTAATATTTTCTAAAGCAAATTCTAATTGTATAATTTATATTTAAAAAATTATTTTTTAACTTTAAAATTTTTTTAATCTTTTTTTTCTGTTTTAAAACATTCACCTATTTGCCTTGGGAAAAAAAACATCTGTTTTGGCTGAAATAGGTTTATTGTTGTGGTTGAAATAGATACGTGTTTCGGCTATTTTGAAGCTATAAATATAAGAATGTTTTTATCTTTTTTTCCTATGAGAAAATCACTCGGAAATGGGAAAAAATATGAAAATTTGCACCAAAGATATGGAAAATGTTTTGGTTTGAAGTGTAAATCCTAATTAATCTAAGCAAATAGTTCTGGCAGTCTTGGAGTTATGAAAGTATAATACCTCATTAAAAAAATCCAACTCTAAAGGGCCCTTTGAGTTCTCATTGAGCTTAAGAAACAAAGTCACCAAAACCCCTAAATAAACAAAGCTTACACTATTTTAAAGGTCTAATGATGGTGTAATATAAATGAACAACATGTGCGGTGTAGGGGTCAAGGACAGCCTGCCCCTAGATTAACCACTTTGGTATATAATGATTATTTTGAGTTTGAAGGAATTCAGGGGAGTTCCCCTCAGAATATGCCACTTTGGCATGTGGATTATTTTGAGCTGAAGGCAATTGAGACCCTGCAGGTTCAAGAGAAACTTTTGCCCTCCCTTAATGACATGGAAAAATCTAAGTTGGGGGTCTTTCTCAGAATGAGGGTTATTACCAGAGATAAATTTTATCTGAGTGCCATCTATATGGCAGGGCAAAAATCTAATTTCCAAACATCTGCTCTTCTTACTGCCCTGTGAATTGCATTCCTTCCCTTCGAAGTCCTAGACCCCTAACCTTTTCTCCTTAGTTCAGGATGACATATATACCTCGTTTTGCCTGACTGTCTTTGGAATTTCCATGTCTGTGGATTCCCCATACATACAAAATTAAATTTCATTTTCTCCTCTTAATCCGTCTCATGTCAACTTGATTCTTAATCCAGCTAGAAGGACCTTGAAGGGGACAGTAAATTCTTGCTCCCTCACAGTGGAAAGGGAGTAAAATGTCAAACTATTTCCTTCTAATGTTGATGTTATTTCTCTTTCAACATTCCCATTGTTCACCATTCCAAGAGAAGAATGTCTCAGCTAATTGCCTCCTAGTATTTTTCAGATATATTCTTCTGTGTTATTCCAATAAAAGTCTCAGATAAATCTATAAAAATGGATTAAGAGGCAAGACCATTAGAACCTAAACCAAACTAAGAGATCTAAAATTCCAGTGCCAAAGGCCGTTTCTAAATTTTCAAATCTAGAAACAAGTTAAGGTACATCTAGCCACCAAATTGGAAGCCAGGGTGTATATATCAAGGTAGTGATTTTTACAGGGTGGTTTTCTTAACATTCAGATATCTTGGCATATCTTGATCTGCTCTTTTTAAAATTAGATAAATCTCAAGCATCTCTGGA
The DNA here is from genome assembly GCF_004348235.1 of Phoca vitulina. Classification (NCBI taxonomy): domain Eukaryota; kingdom Metazoa; phylum Chordata; class Mammalia; order Carnivora; family Phocidae; genus Phoca; species Phoca vitulina. Next base: position 44,258,886 of record NW_022589710.1, on the reverse strand, counting down.
TTCAAGATTACTTTCAGAAAGCCTAAAGCAAACCATGAAAAAGACATAACACACAGATCCTCAAATTATTCCAGCAATAGATTTTTCCAACCACAGGTCTACCACATTAAAATAACTGAGAATTTGTTTATTTTGTTTCAATTCAGTAACTAGATCCCCAGTATGTAAATTTGCTAGTACCTTATAGGCTCTAAAAAAAAAAAAAAAGCCCACCCACCCTCAACAATGAAAATGTTTTAAATCTCTCATTTAAAAGATTCTTAGTTGGTCCTGAGGATCCTGAGAGTGAGAGTAGAAAATAAGCCAGACTATTTTGTTGTTTGTTTTTTTAATAAAAACCTCACTATTTCACTCATTCACTCAGCCCGTTTGTGGTCAGTGTGGCTCTCAAAGAATTTGACTACACCCTGATTTTAGCACCATCTAGCTGTGTGATTTGGTTAAAACACTTTAGGCCTCAGTTTTCTCATCTATAAAGAAATTGTTCTTTGATCTATGAAATGAGCAACAGAACAGTTTCTTCATCATGATGAAGGTCTCCAAGGAATCAGAGTATGTCAGAATTAACTACAAAAAGATCATCTGTATCCTAACGTAAAACCAGTATAAAAAAAAGTGAACAATACATGTAATAGGACTTCAGTTATGTTGGAGCTTGAACGGATACCAGTGAAAGATTTGTATCCACTATTCTCGTCATTTTTACAAGAAATAACTGAAAAAGTCAAATTACCACAAAGCTCTGCCTACTAGAGAGGCAAACAAATACTTCATGCTAGAAACTATAGCAAAGATGCTCGCAAGGAAAAGCATCGGCAGCACTAGGAGTTTAAAGAGGGCGGCAGCTGGCAGAAAAGAGGTACCCGAGCAGATTAAATCTACATCCCAGTCACCATTTAGGAGAATGACTGTCCCACCTGGTGTCTAGGGCGACAAAATAAAGGAATTAAGGCGCCCGCTTTGTTTTCAGAAGATAAATTAGCCAGCAAAGCAAGTCAGCTTTCATAAATCGACTTCCTAAATCCATGCAAAGCCCTCTGCGGAAAAGACCTCACGCACCCGGGGGCAGCAAGAAGACGCCCCGCAGGCGGCCGGCCTGCAGCCGAGCACGGCGCAGCTCAGGGCTGGAGAACCAACCAGCGCTGCACCTGGGCGGAGGCCAGCGCCGGGCCCAGCGACACTGCCGGCTGCCGCGGCGCGTGGTGGACGGTCACCTCCACTTTGAGGGGGCTTTTCATCACGCCCCTCGGCATCTGGTTGAAGCAGGGATCCTCTGAGCCGACCGGCGTGAGGCTCCACAGGAGCCCCAAGGGCTCCACGCCCGTGAAGTCGCCGCCCAGAGCAGCCGGGTCCCTGGCCAGGTCCAAGCCCCCGCGGCCGTCCGCCTCGCAGTGGGCCAGCGAGTGGAAGAGGCGGCCTCGGTAGCTGACGGCCGACGCTCGCAGGGTCACCCGCTCCCTCGGGCGTAAGCCTTCCACTTTAATGTCCAGGAGCTCGTCGGCCAGCCCCGTCGTAGGCGTGACGGTCAGGGTCGCAGCCTTCTGGAAGAGAAGGGCCGATGTGGACATCGACCTCCGGAGTGGGAGGGGGATCGCGGGGGTTCTGAGCACGGCCTGGGCAGCCTTCCACATGGCCCCGGGATCTTCGCGGTTCCGGGGAAAGACACGCGGCCGCGCGGCGGCCGGAGGCAGAGTCAGACGTCCCCGCCCGCAGGGCAGGCGGGGGCCGGGCCGGGCGGGGCGGGGCGGGGCGGGGCGGGGCGAGCCGGGCGGGGCCGGGCGGGGCGGGGCCCAGCGGGGCATCCTCGGGTCCGGAGGGCAGTAGGGCCCCCGGCTGGTCCCTGGGGCGCCACTCAGCAAAAGGCTGCAAGAAGAGGCGACTTTTAGGAGGGCCCGGGGTCGGTTATGCTTTTGGGGTCCCTGTAGTGGGACCGCTTAGAAGAGGCAGGAGCTCATGCCCTGCCTACCGCTCGACGCGGTGAGAGAGAGGTTACTGATCTGACAGAATGCTGGCGGGTCTCTTTCTTTAAAGTCCCTCCCTGGCCACCAGGGGTCACAATTCCCTAAACCTAGTTGAAGGAAGCTACGTGTAATAGGCTTCTGCCAAATTCCTTCCTTGAAGTTATTTTTGCCTGGGATTAAGAAAGACTGCCAAGGTTAAAGTTTAAACGTTTTAGATGAGGCAGCACTACAGATGTATACACTATGGAAATAATTTTTATTGTCTTGGGGCCTGGCACAAGTATTAAAAATGTGTTTTTATATGCAGAAAAAAATTACATCATGACTTCCCCCCCCACAAGAAAAAGTCATGGGACTCACAAAATAAAACCATATTTTTTACATTCAAACAAATATTTGTATGTACATGCACATAAAATGGTTCTGGAAGGGTATACTTCAAGTTGATAACTGTAATTAGCCCTAGGAGAAGGCTGGAATAGGGTAATAAATTAAGAGGGTTAAATTTAATCTGTGACCGTCATGTCCAACCTCAGAATGCAAGTACAAGTCCAAAGTTCTGGAATCCAGCACCTCTGAGAATCTCAGAGTTGAAAGGCACCTGAAAGGCACTTAGTCCCTCTCTCTTAGGATCTTTCAAGTTGGAATCCTCACTTAGATTTTGTAGGATCCATTACTTCTCTGTAATGAAATTTAAATGTTATGTTTTTTAAAAGACAAATTTTTTAAATGCTTCACCCGGATTATCTAATTTAATCACAACAACCCAGAGAGGTAGTTTCTATTATCATCACTATTATTATCCCCATTTTATAGATGAAGAAATAGAGGCTTAGAAAGGTTAATAACTTACCCCTGGTCACATGGCTAATAAGTAGTGGAGCCTGGAATTTATATCTACCTCAGAGGAATCATTGAGGATACTACCATTTACATCACTTAATGTTTCTTAGCATGACAACCTTTGGAAGAAATTAATTGCTAAGCTTTGCTTTTATTTTATGAATGCTGTAAAGTTTGTGTAACTGATTAGATTTCCTTCTTTGCATAAGCCATTGGAAAGCATATGACTGAATGAGTGGCCCAGTCAAGGCAAGTATATAGGACTTCATAATAAGCGCTATTGTGCTTATTGTGCTTATTATTATAAATGAGAAGCCTCATTTCTGGCTTCATTTCATGGATACCTTTTCTCTTCCTGCCTTCCTTCTTAGTCACAATTACCATATTTTAGGTAGCTTTTCAACAACCTGAAACTTTAGGTAGCTTTTCAACAACCTGAAATTCCTTTTGAAATCTTAGAAACAGGTGGCCATATATAGAGTTAACTCTGAGGGGAAAATGACCAAATATCTTTAGTCAGTGTAGGGCATTTCTAGGCTATTTTATCAGTAAGGAAATCAAGGTGGAGAGCTGTCCCTATACCTAGAAATTTAGTACCTGGAGATGGTTAGTTGTCATCCTTATGCTTAGCTTCTGGAGCTACCTTTTGGCTCTCACATCTCTCATACCCCCAGCCATGTTCCTTATAACTTTTTCCTGTGATTCCCCATCCCAAAGGCATCTGTAGCAGGACCACCTGGCAGTGAGTTAAAACAGAGGCTCCAAGAATTCACGTCATAGTAAATTATTATACTACATAATGAATAACTACACTCAACACATATTTTTAGCAATTGGTCAAAGTTAAGTTACCTCTAAGGAATCTTTCTTTTCATTAGTTAAGAACTAATGGGCAGTTGTTTGGATAGACTGAAACTGGTGAAAGATTTTGTATGTGCCCAGCAAACCATGTGATGTGTCTCAGGAAAATTTTCTTGCACTCAGGGAGGACCCTCTGCTCTGGTCTCTTATGAATCTAGACAGTGCTCAGTACATTGCAATGAGTTGAAGCAGACTGATCCCAGTACTTCCCAGTAGGAAGGCAATAGGAACAGATGATGCTGGGAGGAAGTCTAATTTGGCAAGTATATATGACATCCAAGGATTAAGGCCGTGGCCCACACGGTAGTCTTAAAAATCTGTTGTATCGGGGGGCACCTGGGTGGCTCAGTCGTTAAGCATCTGCCTTCGGCTCAGGTCATGGTCCCAGGTGCCTGGCATCGAGCCCCACATTGGGCTCCCTGCTTGGCGGGAGGCCTGCTTCTCCCTCTCCCACTCCCCCTGCTTGTGTTCCCTCTCTCACTGTCTCTCTGTCAAATAAATAAATAAAATCTTTTAAAAAAAAAATCTGTTGTATCGGGGTGCCTGGGTGGTGTGGTCGGTTAGGCATCTGACTCTTGGTTTTGACTGAGGTCATGATCTCAGGGTTGTGGGATCAAGCCCTGCATCAGGCTCCATGCTGGGTGAGGAGTCTGCTTGGGATTCTCTCTCCCTCTCCCTCTGCCCCTCCTCTATCTTTCTTTCTCAGATTAATAAAGAAATCCTTCAAAAATTGGTTATAGGGGTGCCTGGGTGGCTGTCGGTTAAGCGTCTGCCTTCGGCTCAGGTCATGATCTCAGGGTCTTGGGATTGAGCTCCATGTTGGGCTCCCTGCTCACCAGGGAGTCTGTTTCTCCCTCTCCCTCTGCCCCTCGCCCCTTATGCTCCCTCTCTCTCAAATAAATTCTTTTAAAAAATTGGTTAAATCAGTATATCAATACAGTTTTGCTTACAATAAATTTTGCTGTAAAGAATTCAGCTTTACTTTGTAAAGTTATCCTTTATAAATGTTGAATTTTGTAAATGATACATTATCAGTAAGGAAGAAATTGAGGTTTCATTCGTAGAAAAAAAGCAAAGCTTTGCATTCATAAAATAAAAGCAAAGCTTAGCATATGAAAAATATCAATGCCCCCAATCTTCAGAGTGGGGTTCCGAGACAAGTCTTGAATACACATTCAGGAACGTGTACTGGCAAGAAAGAAGCAGAGTCCATTCCTTAAGGGATTCAAGTGGGTATGTTCCCAAGGTTCAGACATGGTCAGTTAGGGTCCAAAGGGGATATGGAACTCTCAGCAATACAGAAGCTCAGTCTTCACAACCAGAACACAGGTCAAAGCTAGGCCAGCAATTGAGAGTTGGGTAGGCACTTCTTACATTTCTCCTATTTCAGGTTAAGATGGATCCTATGGATAAAATCAGGGTTAAGCCTATATGGTAGGTAAAGTTCAGGGGAGAGAGGGGTGGCAGTGAAGAAAGGAGGGTTGCAAAGCCTTGGAATCCAATAGGACCTGACAAGGAGCTGAGATAATTATTTTGTTACCAAAAGTCCCCTATGTGCTTTGGAAAACCCAACACATGTTGTATGAATTAGATTTTTATTAATAGTATCTGGTCTATGATTACAATGTTATATTTTGCTGGACTGGACAGATTTTTTACCATTGAGATGTTTATGGAAGAAAGTTTGAATTTGCTGCCAGGCATCCACCTGTGCCCTTGATTGAGCCTTTGGCTCACCTCCATGGAATATTGGCTGGTGTAACACTGTATGTACAGAAGCTCTACAAGGAGGAAAATAAGCTGGTTCAATACAATGACCAGTTCCTGGGTAGTAGATTATCTGGGGTCTGTCTTTCCCATGGGCTTGTAACCGTTCAGAGGCTATTTGAGCATAGAAGTCACTCCTCCAGTTATGATCATCCATGCCAACAAGAAACAGGAAGGGCCCCTGGGCCCTTTCCAGTGGAATAATACTTGGGTGATTGCGTTCCTCCAGTGGATTGTCCCAAACATCCAGAAAATTCCAAAGTCCTGATTCATTAATTGTACATCTTCCTATGTCACTGCCAAGACTGGGAACAATCATATCCTTGTAATGCAGAGCAACTATTGTGTTGGCCACACAGGAATTGATAAGTACCGTGGCAGTGATGCCTTTCAAGAAAGAGGCCATGGAGAGACACAGGTCACCTCCTTTGGAGAAGCCAAGAAGTCCAACATTAGGGCCTTTCACCTGAAGAAGAGAAACAGAACAAGCTTAGAATTTGTAAGTGGAGGACATAAATGGTGATTTTATATTCTCTAGGTAGCTTTCTTAAATTTCATTTGCTTTCTTTCCTTATGCAACAATCCACAAAGCTCAACTGTCTTCTAATAAGCAAATCAATTGATTTCTTAGTATACAGGCCTTCCACTAATATTTATGGTGACTGGGTCAAGAGTACACACAGAGACCCATACACCCCATACCTAAATATTTAAACGTTATAAATCAAATGAACAAACTCTTCAAATATATTCTTTTTTCCCACCTTGATAAATATACCTCCATAACAGAAAATTTGAAAGCTTGGGAATCCCTGAAGTTCTGTACTGGAATGTGGCCTGGGGGAGAGCTAGCCCCAGTCCTTGGTCCCTGGTCCACCTTCCTTCTTTTCCCATCCCCAGTTCCATCATGTACTTTAAGGGGCCTCTCACACATGTATGTGGACACCCCAGCCTACATGGTGAAGGCCTAGGTGTATTCACATTGATAGACCAGAGAAGCCTGGAAGCAGGATTAGTGCTATTTGGCAAAGAATTCTGGGGTTCCATATCACAAGGGCATGGTGTGTGTGTGTGTGCGTGTGTGTGTAAGGCACATGAATTCCAGGTGGATACATTCCCTGGGTCCCTTGGATTCCTCACCCTGTGGGCAGGGATGCAGCCTAAAGGCAGGCCAGAATGTGGCCATCTAAAACAAAAGGTCCAGGACAGAAGCCCCTCTTGCCTAGGTCTAAGGGCACAACTGAGTATATACTGGTCTCTTCTTTTTCCCTGGGGCCTTATCTCCTCTAATAAACCAATAATCACAGTTCAAGATCATCTAGGTTGTAGCAGCTCTGCTAAGAGACCATTCCCTGAATTCTGGCAGTGTTAGACTATCCTATAGAACTTATAGAACATTTTATTACTTAACATTAGAATATTTGGGTTTCTTTAAGTCTAGATAGTTGCAGAGTATGTATTCCATTTATAATCAGACCAAATGTTTTGATTATTTTTTTCAGTCTCAGATAAGAACTCTCTATAAAAACATAATACCATTATCACATTTAACAAAATTAATGATTCCTTAGTATCATCAAATACAGTCCCTATTCAAATGTCCTAAAAATGTCTCTTAATAGTCAAATGTTTTCCTCTATACATTTACATTAGCCTTATAAGTGAGAAAAACTGAATCTCAGAGAAAGCAGTTGCCTTGTTCAGGATTATAAGGCCATGTGGTGGTAGATGGAGAACCAGCATTTAAGGTTAGTAACATTTTAGTAGAGTGCTTTGAATTATGGTCAAGAATTAAAGGGAAATAAACAGATGAGTCTTAAGAGATTGGAGAGAAATGGGTAGAAATGAAAATAATAATCCTAGTAACTTTTGAAGGAACTTTGGTGTTCATGACATATTTCTAGCCCCTGGTGTCCTGGGAAGGTTTTTGAATCCAGTCCTGTGTCTGCTCTATCCCCTCTCCTCTGCATTCAGGCAAACACTAGAACCCACCTTTGGATGCTGCAGCATGAAGTCCACGGCTTCTTCAAAGTACTCCAGGTGCATATCATCCAAATATTCAGGGAGGTCTTCAAATCCGAAATAAGCCAAAGCAAGCACAGCAAAACCATGTCCAGCCAGGAGGCTGGCCCTGTATTCACAAAGGCCACCACCACTTCCAAACAGATCGATGATCCCAGGGAAGGGTCCTGCACCTAGAAAGCACCACAAATCATAAGGAGCTTTAGATTCTCAAAAGACAATCTCGAGTTTCAGATATTGGCAGTCAGCAAAGAGAAGTTTCTGAAGCAGGGAAGGTTGGGGGTGGGGGAGTGAGTGGAAAAAGGATCCTTTTTTAAAAAATTTTCCTTTTTTCTTCTTTTAGTAACCTTCAGGGAGAAGGGAGGGGGAACAAAATTATTTATTTTCTCCAGAATTTTTCACATATTTTCATATATATACATATATATATATATATATATGGTATATGTATGGTAGTGTATATATACACACCATATATATATTTATACCAAATTAGAAATAGCACATGATGAAATGTACATTTCCCACAAAATTTTCCTCAAAAAAAAAATCTATTTGAGAATACTTTGAGAGCTGTAAAATGTTCTACATACATAAGGGTTTATTAGATGTACTCCGCGTGTCCTTGCACTCTCTGCTCCAGCCTTAAATAACACCATCCCTAAATGTGCTATTCTCTTTGGCTCCTGAAAGTGGTATACACTAGTCCCTTCCCCTCTCTAGTTTTTATGATCTGGTTGACCCCTCAGTTTTCAAACCTAAATTTAGATCTCCCTTCCCAGAAGAATTCCCAGATCTCCCCCAAGGCTGAGTTGAGTCAGATAGCCTTTTATATGTTCCCACCAGCACCCTGGGCCTCTCCTTCTCCCTATCACAGCACTTGCCACATCTATAAGTGCAAGTATAGTTACCTGGGTCCTTTATTAGGCTGTAAGTACAGTGAGGACCATGTCTGACTTTGCTATCTATTCCATCCCAGTATGTAGCATGGTCCTTGACTTAATATGTATTTGTTAAATGATTGAACTCTTCTACATTATTTACAAAAGCCTTTGAGACAGAAAACAATTTTTAAATGGACCACATAGTAGACACTGAAATAGTTAACAGAAGATTGACTTGACTGGGATATCAGATACCGTGATGGGTGGTGAAAGGTTTTTTTGGGGGGAGATTCTTTTTAAATGTTTTTTTTTTAAGCTTTTATTTATTTGAGAGAGTGAGCAAGCGCTCACGTGAGGGAACAGGGGAAGGGGCAGACGGAGAGGAAGAGAATCTCAGGCAGGCGCCCTGCTAAGTGCAGAGCCCGAGACAGGGCTCCCTCCATCCCAGGACCCTGAGATCACGACCTGACCTGAAATCCAAGAGGTGGTCACTTAACTAACTGAGCCACTCAGGTGCCCCTGGGGGAGATTCTTACTGAATCAGTCGGTATGATTTATTGAGCTCCTACTATATCCCTGGGCAAGCCTCTAGGAATATAGATATACAGAGATGTGTTAAATCTGATCGCAGCCGCAGGAGTTCACAGTTGAGTGTGCAGCCACTAGTTAAGGTTGGGAATTGCTGACGAGCTGTAAGAATAAAGCAGGGCCTCTTGTTTTGGAGAATGACAGAATTGTTTAGGGATTCTGTGAGATGTGGCAACTCCAGCATTTCTATATAGGAGGGGTTTCAACCAGGAATTTGGTTGTAAAAGTTGGGTCAAGGGTCTTGTTTCCAGGCCCCTTTTACCTAGTAAGCACCTTTTTACTTAGACCAGGGTTTCTCAATCTCAGCACTGTAGACATTTTGAGTAAGATATTTCTTTGTTGTGTGGGCTGCCCTGTGCATTGTGAACGTTTAGCAACATCTCTGGCCTCTACTCACTAGATGCCAATAACACCCCCCGCCCCCACCCTTCAGTTGTGAGAACCAAAAATGTCTCCAGATATTGCCAAATGTCCCCTGGGGTGGGGGAAAATCAACCGAGATTAAGAATCACTGCCAGGGATGCCTGGGTGGCTCCCTCGGTTAAGGGTCTGCCTTCAGCTCAGGTCATGATCCCAGGGTCCTGCTCAGCAGGGAGCCTGCTTCTCCCTCTGCCCTTCCCCCCTGCTTGTGCCCACTCTCTCTCTCAAAAATAAATAAAATCTTAAAAACACAAACAAAAAGAATCACTGACAGACTGTTTATGATGGGAGAAGGTGACCATCAGTTTGCTTTTTAGGATAATGGGGCACTGCCTCTATCTGTGGGTTTTAGCTTCCTTGGAAGTTTCATGTGAAAAGAGGCAAAGCAGCGTAAGTCATTACTTAATACTGGTATCTGACACAGCCGCCTGGCGGGCACTTGAAATAAATGCACTTTTTAGCATACAGCTAAGGAGTTCCGGTAGTGACTCTAGGAAGTGCCATGAAACTTAGAGGAAAAACGTCTATCCAGAATCCATGATAGGCTCTGGAGTGCGGGGATGAGCTTAGGAAAGTTCCACAACCACGTGGTTCCCCCCCCGCCCCCCCCCCGCCATGCAAGAGGCTGCCCAGGGTCCCGGGACTCCTCCACCCGGTTCTCCAGAACAGCCTGGGACCCGGGGCGCTCACCTGGGGGCAGGAAGAGCGTGGCGCGCACCCGGCCCGCGCGCACCGGCTCCCGCCGCACGCCCGGCCGCAGGAAGTCGCGCTCGTGCACCGCCCGGCCCAGGACGCGCCCGGCGTCCGGCTCGTGGCCGTCGAGCACCTCCAGCTCCACGGCGAAGGGCGTCTGCACGTCCCGCTTCACAAATCGCACCAGGGGTTTCTCGGGCTCCAGGGCCCAGAGCAGCCCCATGGGCTCGAGCCCCGTGAAGCTGCCGCCCAGCGCGGGCGCGCGCGCCAGGTCCAGGAGGCCGCCGGCGTCGGCTTGGTACCGCGCGTGGGCCCGGAAGAGCGTGCCCTTCTCGTCGCGCAGGGACGCGCGCAGCGTGACGGGCTGTCGCGGGGCCAGGCCGCGCACGGCGATGCGCACGGGCTCGTCCCAGCTGCAGCGGCCCGCGGGCTGCAGGATAACCGTCGCCGCCATCTCGATTTCTGCGGAACAGGGGAGTCAGCCCTCCTCGGTCAAGTGTCCAGCCAGGCGCCTTTCCACCTTCCTGGGAAGCAATCGCAGTTGGAACCTTTGCGCTTCTTCTTTTGGACTCACGTGAGACACTCTAAGCCGCTGTGTGAGGTCTCCTAGTGTTTGTGCAAATCCACTAGCGTCTGATCGGAAGAAAGTAGCTGCTAAAATAAGAGTTCATTATTAATTGTGCAATCCAGCGCAGTGAGTGTGAAATAGAGGTACAAAGACGGCTGAGATTGGGAAAGATACTGGCAGTTCCAAGAATCTGGAGGTCGATAAAGCATCCCAGGTGATTGTAATTCAGATGATCAGTGGGGAAACAGCCTAATCCTTCCCTTGCCTCAATCCTTTACCGAGCCGTTTCCCTAAAAGCTAAGGGTACCAAGGGTGGCTTTCAGAGCAGGTAGATGTTTATGGAGTGAGATCTACCTGAGTTCCAGTCTGATCCTGCTCAATAGCCTGGTGATCCTTAGCAAGATATGTAATTAAGTCTCTGAATCCAGTCTCCTTGTCTGTAAAAGGCATATTGTGATGATTACATGGGCTAATATAGTTAAAACACCGCACTGATAAAACTATATAGCAGGTGCTTAGTAAGAGTTTTGCTTTTCTTAAGACTTATTATTTTTATTATTTGAGAGAGAGAGAGAGCACAAGCAGGGGAAATGGCAAGCAGAGGGAGAAGGAGGCTTCCCAACTAGCAGGGAGCCCGATGCCCGATGTGGGGCTCCATGCGGGGCTAGATCCCAGAACGCTGGGATCACGACCCTAGCCAAAGGCAGACGCCTAACCACTGTGCCACCCAGGTGCCCCAAGAGTTTTGCTTTTCAATTCACAAATCTGGTCACTGGCAGTGTCAGTGTTGTTGTGTCAGAGTTCTGGCAGGAAACAAGTGGCACTTTCCAATTGGGTAATTTGTGGAGAGTTTCATAAAGGGACTATTTACAAAGGCATTGGCAAGGTCAAAAAACAAACAAGGTTGGGTGCAGAACCTTGGACCCTGAAGGCTCAAGGGCAGAGGGCTGCCTGGCAGGAGGCTGGTAGCCATGGTGGTGTGGTAGGAGGAGTGGGGAGGGAATAAATACCTTGACCTCACTCTCCTCTTGCCCTTCACATTTTTGCCAGTGCCTTTCTTTAGCTGAACCTGACCATTCAGCTCAGCCTACTTGGTTACACAACAAGGTGGATGGAACACACAGAAGATGCCCAGCAAGTGGAAACTCAATACATATTTTTAAAAACTGAACAAAAAGAAGCCAGACTAGGTCCCAGATCTCAGAATTTCAGTGAGCTTTGACAGCTCTACCTCCTGAAGTAACTGCTGTTGGGTATTTAAAATACCTGTTGTGTAAAGTGTTGCAGGCTGGGGCGCCTGGGTGGCCCAGTCGGTTAAGCATCTGCCTTCGGCTCCGGTCATGATCCCAGGGTCCTGGGATTGAGCCCTGGGTTGGGCTCTCTGCTCAGCGGGAAGTTTACTTCTCCCTCTCCCTCTTCGTGCTCTCTCTCTCAAATAAATAAATAAAATCTTTTAAAAAATAAAGTGTTGCAGGCTGTGCTCAATCTAGGAACACTCAGCTTACAAAGAATTTACCTGGGCTGCAGCAGCCACCAGCACAGTTGACATCTGCCCTCAGGGGCGCCTGGGTGACTTAACAGGTTAAGTGTCTGACTCTTGATTTCAGCTCAGGTCATGATCTCAGGGTCATGAGATCGACCCACACATCAGGCTCCGTGCTGGGTGTGGAGCCTGCTTGAGATTCTCCCTCTCCCTCTGCTGCCCGCCCAAAGAAAGAGAAAGAGAAGAAGAAAGAAAAGAAAAAGGAAATTTAAAAAATGATATCTGCACTCAGATTTCAGAAAGGCAAAGAAAAAGGTGGCGTCTCCCTCTCCCTTCCCTGATACCTAGGTTGCTGTGAAGAGGCACAGAAATGGCACATGAGGGAAAAGCAGCTAAGAGGGAGGCCTTGGGTCCTGGGATCGAGCCCCACGTTGGGCTCCCTGCTCAGTGGGGAGCCTGCTTCTCCCTCTTCCTCTGCCATTCCCCTGCTTGTGCGTGCTCTCTTCTATGTCTCTGTCAAATGGATGAATAAAATCTTAAAAAAAAAAAAAAAAAAAGGGAGGAGAGGCTGGGCCATTCAAAATGCCTTCCTGTGGGGAATTCTGCACTTAGGAACTCTATGGAAGAAATAGGTACTTTAGAGGCCAACTGCCGGGGTGGGTTGCCCATAATCTGAAAAAGAATCAGTTGCTATAAGAAAGGGGGGTGGCTTCATACAAATTCTAATGTTTGTCTAGTGACTTGATGAAGTAGCTGTACCTTAAAACCCAGATATGTAGCATACTATCTCCAATATTAAACATAAAAATTAATTTTTGTGTCCCTATTTTAGGGGTAGGGACTTTATGGGTAACATTTGCCTGATATAGAATCTCTCTGGTTACCCCCAGATAATTACACTCCCAGAAAGGGTTCTGTCTGAGAAGGCCCCTGACCTTTTCCATGCATAATAGTCCGCTGACTTTTAGTTATAAACTCAATATGGAAAGGCTGAACTTCAGAAAGTTACTTCAGTGTCACCTGATCAGTATGCTATCAATATAATGAGTAATTTCCTATCTGAATTAGGCTTAGGACACCTGTTTAAATATCACCTTAACAGATTATGTCAAATGTTAGAGAGTTGAAATATCTTGGAGGCAAGACTGTAAAGGTAAATCACTGGCCACCAGTGACAGCAAAATGTTGTTGATGTCTAATATGTAAAAAAAAAAAAAGTATTGGGATTAAAAACAATGCCCTAGTAAGATCAATAAAAGGATACCAATCAAGGGATGATTTTTTTTTTTTTTTTTTTTTAAAGATTTTATTTATTTATTTGAGAGAGAGAGAATGAGAGAGAGCAAGCACATGAGAGGGGGGAGGGTCAGAGGGAGAAGCAGACTCCCTGCTGAGCAGGGAGCCCGATGCGGGACTCGATCCAGGGACTCCAGGATCATGACCTGAGCCGAAGGCAGTCGCTTAACCAACTGAGCCACCCAGGCGCCCCGAAGGGATGATTTTTTTTTTTTAAAGATTTTATTTATTTATTTGACAGAGAGATACAGCGAGCAAGAGAGAACAGTGGGAAAGGGAGAAGCGGACTTCCCACCGAGCAGAGAGCCTAATGCAGGACTCGATCCCAGGACCCTGGGATCATGACCTGAGCCAAAGGCAGACACTTAACGACTGAGCCACCCAGGCGCCCTGCAGTTAGGGATGATTTAGAAAGATCTTCCTATAGAAAAACAGTTACAGATTCATTACATTAGTTTTCTGTAATCCTCAATTGACATCTGAGATCCATCTATTTTTCCAGTAACCCAACTGAGAGTTGAAGGGGAAAAGGTTGGAAGTGGGAATGGATTCCCAGTTACCCCAGTATCAGCTATGATTTCACTCATGATCTGGCCTGGTACTATTTCCTGTTTACAGTTTTGGTGGGACAAGAGAGCTCCACATTTCCATTTTTTAGCAGCCAGTATACATTTGAGGAAGTCCTTTCTCCAAGATAGCAATAACTTAATTGCAATAATAGTCTCATGGTTACATAGTATTCTATCAATGTTCACTTCCTGACTTCTATATTTGTGGTATGGTTATGTAAGGTGCTAACATTAAGGAAAGGGGAGGAATGGTATAGGGAACCCTGTACGAGTTTTGTAACATTTCTGTGGGTCTAAAATTATTTCAAAATAAAAGGTTTAAACAACAAAGAACAGTATTAGGGCCTGATGAAATCACCAAAAAGAATACCTTTGATCTTCTGTGTCCCACTTTGGAGTTAGGAAAACCTGTCCACCTCAGGCCCTTCCTCGTCCGTATCCTTGAACATTTAGTCTTTCCCATTTGATTGAGGTTTCCAAGAATGCATTATCTCTGATTCTGTATCTAAATACCCTGAAATACTTGAATATTTCCCTTGTCCAAAGCATCTGGACTCAGGCATATGATTTCTCCAGAGGAATCTGATATTGTAACAGGTCTAGAGAGAAAGGACATCAGGGCCACATGTCTCTCCCTTTGAGGGGCCTTGTCCTTAGTCTTTAAGGAAAAGTTCCCTACATTCAGAGAGATTAAATGGAAAGCATAGTTTTCAAAATAGCTACTTGCTGTCTGGATACAAAAACAGCTTTATTCTTAGCCTGGTGAGCCTGCTCTTGGCTCAGTTTCCAGAACTTTGAATTACAGAAGTTATGTTGAGTGTTTGCCAGGAGTGTTGCCCTAGTGGCAGCTGTTACTGGGGAGTTTGAGAGATTAACTCTTTCAGGTGCTACATCACTTACTGTTGTAATTTTATTAAATCACTAGTAAGCAATAACCAGATAGTTTGACAAAGAAACAGTTGTATGAACAGAATGAAACACTAGCTCACAAAAATACACTCTTTAAAGGATCTTATTTTTTTAAGATTTTTATTTGAGAGAGAGATAGAGCATGAGAGAGAGAGATTACGAGCAGGGGTGTGGGGTAGAGGGAGAAGCAGACTCCCCCCCCCCCCCCCCCAAGCAGGGAGCCTGATGTGGGACTGGATCCCAGGACTCTGGGATCATGACCTGAGCTGAAGGCAGATGCTTAACTGACTAAGCCAGCCAGCTGCCCTTAAAGGATTTTATTTTTAAGTAATCTCTACACCCAACATCAGGCTCAAACTTACAACCCCAAGAGTTGCATGCTCTACCTACTGAGCCAGCCAGGCACCCCACAGAAATACATTTTCTATTTGCCCAATTCTCCAGCTATTCACCACCAACACCATCCATGCCCTGCAATAGCTCTGCTTCTAACTGTTTGGAAGAGCAGGATGTAAATCTTTGAGAAAATAGGAATGCCAGTTTCTTTGCATTTTAGTGAAAAGCAGATTATTTGGGCAACTGGGGCAGCCTGTCTCAGGCTGATTCAGATGGCCTCTTTCATCATTCCTGATTCCTTCTGTTATAATTTTCCAAGACTGCAGTTGTTCTCTAACATCCCATACGAAGGATCATGGTAATCTCCATAATCTCATCAAACACAGAAACAGCATCTAACTCTTGGAACATCATATTCAGAGGAGAGTGCTCACTGTGAGACCCCCTCTCCCCCAATTCAGTCTGGTCAATCTGAATGTCCTCTGCCCTTATCCTATGATCCTAGTAGCCGACATAGATTTTCCAGAAGTCTGGTTCTATATTATAGTGAGAGCTGGATTTCTGGTGAGTCATTGGGTCTCTTCCCAATAGTGTATCTATTCATTGGCCCTTGGAAACCTTCTTCTTTTGCCTCTATTACTGGGTAAGTTTGTGGTGATCTATGGAGGACTAAATAAATTTGCCCTTCAACATCCTGAGAAGAAAAGTCAGAGAATCTGGTCTGGGGAGAGACCAGCTGAATGCTTCCTGCCTGTTCTGATTTCTTGAAAGCCCAGGAAAAACAGCCAGAAGACAGTGCTCTCATCCCCTCATCTTTTTACCCTAAGCTTTAAACTCCAAATCTTCTCCCCAGATAGACTTTCCTCTTATAATATCACAATTTTCTATTATAATATTGTCAATATCAGTCAGACTCAGGTCCTGCTAACTGGAATTATCTTTCCTGCCTAATGTCCTGTCAGTATTTCCTCCAGCTGCACAAACTAATTCTGCCCTACCCAATGGACTACATAGATTTAGACTACATAGCATTGTTTCCACTGGTGGTCCTTCACATCTTGAGTGTGGTCTCTAATTAGGACATCTGGAATTTCTACCATAGGACCCTGAACTTGTCTAGGAGGTGATAATATCCTTGGATAAACTGAATGGCATTTGCTGGGTCTTAGAAGAATGTCTTATGCTCAAATCATCAAGAACAACATGTAAAAACTTGGACCTTCCAGCAAGAATTACTAGGAACTAGTAGAAACATCAATATTGGCTTAGGATACACAGTGACTATGCAATATTTACTTTAACCAATGCCAAAGCTCATATAGCTCCAGGCTTTGGCCATACCTGAGACCAAATAAAAGCTATAGTCAGAATCCTGGGATTATGAAGAAAATCCAAAAAAAATATTGATACTTTCATGCAGATTATATATAGTTAGTTCACCTTAGAGTAGACCAAAGCCTTCTCATTTCTTTCTGAGCATGAAGTGAGGTAGATATATAGACGCTGATTGGCATTTCTGTGATCGGTGAAGATCTTAGAAGGGATGGCATAATATGGGAGACACTCCTTCTGAAGAACCCCGTTGTCCCTTCTCATCTCTTTATGTGATTAAAGTTTAATGGTGTCGGGGCACCTGGGTGGATCAGTTGGTTAAGTGTCTGCCTTTAGCTCGGGTCATGATCCCAGGGTTCTGAGATCGAGCCACATCAGGGTCCCTGCTCAGTGGGGAGTCTGCTTCTCCCTCTGCCCCTCCCCCTGCTCGTGCTCCCTCTCTCTCTCTCTCAAATCCATTAAGTCTTGGAAAACATTTTTAAAAATAAAATTTAAAGGTCTGAAATTATAGTTGTAATGGGCAAGATATTGTATCATATATATGTGTGTATATATATATATAAATATAAATATATATATATATATATATACACACACACACACAAGTTAGTAGAGAACAGCATCATAAGACAAGAGAACCATTCTGTATCAAGAGCACCACCCATTCATGTATTTATGAGATTAAAATGGGAAGACGGGTGCCTGGCTGTCTTGATCGGTAGAGCATGCAACTCTTGAATCTCGGGGTTGTGAGTTTGAGCCCCACCTGGGGTGTAGAGATTACTTGAAAATAAAATCTTAAAATAAAGTAAAATGGGAAGATGTAGGGGCACCTGGTTGGCTCAGTCAGTAGAGCATGTGACTCTTGATCTCAGGGTTGTGAGTTTGAGCATTTTCGGTGTAGAGATTACTTAAAAAAAAATAAAATTTAAAAAAATGGGAAGATGTAGAGGAATTGCAATGCTAATGGATACTTTTTTAAAATAAGATTTATTTATTTATTTGAGAAAGAGAGAGAGAGAGCATGCCGGGGGAAGGGCAGATGGAGGGAGAGAGAGAGAATTCCAAGCAGACTCCCCACTGAGTGCAGAGCCTGACATGGGGCTTGATGTCACCACCCTGAGATCATGACCTGAGCTGAAATTGAGAGTTGGACACTTAACCACCTGAGCCACCCAGGTGCCCCATTTTTGTATCTTTAAACAATATATTTTTTACTTTTACCAATTTTTGAATCTTACATAAAACATTTAAGTTTTTATTCAGCTGAAAGCAAATCTTATGAGTGTATTCTACTTAAAAGAAAAACATCTTTATGTAGTATGATTTAATTTACATACCATACAACTCACTTTATTTAAAGTGTACAATTCAGTGGTTTTAGTATATTCACAAGGTTGTGCAACCACCACCACCACTAATTCAAGAACAATTTTATCACCCCAAAAAGAAACCCTGTACCCAGTTTCTCCACATCCTCACCAACACTTGTTTTTATCTTTTTTTTTTTTAAGTAGGCTCCACGCCCAACATGGGGCTCAAACTCACAACCCCAAGATTAGGAGTCACATGCTCTACCGACTGAGCCAGCCAGTTATCCCTCTGTCTTTTTCATTATAGCAGTTCTAGTGGTGAGAAGTGGTATCTCACTGTGGCTTTGTTTTTTAAAGATTTTATTTATTTATTTGAGAGAGAGTGAGAGCCAGAGAGATCACAGAGGGAGAGGAAGAAGCCAACTTGCAGCTGAGCAGAGAGCCCGATGCGGGGCTCGATCCCAGGACCCTGAGATCATAACCTGAGCCGAAGGTGGACACTTAACCGGCTGAGCCACGCAGGCGCCCCTCATTGTGGCTTTAATTTGTATTTTCCTAATGATACTGAGCATCTTCTCATGTGCTTATTGGCAATTTGTATATTTTCTTTGGGGAAATGACTATTCAGAAGCATTGCCTATTTAAATTCCCTCAGCCTGAAGTTTGACTCACTCCCTCATCCTCCAATCAGGACTCTGCTCAAAGACTACCTATTCAAATACTTCCTTCACCAGTCTATTTAAAATATCACCTCTCGGGCACCTGGGTGGCTCAGTTGGTTAAGCGACTGCCTTCGGCTCAGGTCATGATCCTGGAGTCCCGGGATCGAGTCCCACATCGGGCTCCCTGCTCAGCAGGGAGTCTGCTTCTCCCTCTGACCCTCCTCCCTCTCATGCTCTCTGTCTCTCATTGTCTCTCTCACAAATAAATAAAATCTTAAAAAAAAAATAAAAATAAATAAATAAATAAATAAATAAAATATCACCTCTCTCATCATGCTCTAATATTTTTTTTATTCTTCACAGCATTTATCATTTTATTTTCTCACTTCCCAACTAGAATAAATGCTCTTGACAGCAAAGACTTTGTTATCTTTGTTCATCTGTGCCAGGAGCTTAGAACATTGCGTCCCACGTAGCAGGCTTTCAATAAATATTTGTTGAGTGAAGTTGAATGACTGAAGGCAACAACAGAAAATAAAAGCTTTTCTGTTTCTTTTGGAGTTCCTTTCAACAAGGTACTCAGCAGGTTTATTTCCCCTTGAAAAAGTAAATGCTATATAATTAATACCTAATATGAATCCATTTTGAATATACATAGGAGATAGAGTTTAAACAGATTGGTTAAACTGACTTTAATTCTCAGTAAGATTTTATTTCATTATTCATCGATGACAAATTCTTAGAACAAGGTTTAACTGTTATAATTCTGTTATTTTATACCTTTACTTTATAACCTGTACATATACCTACTCTCACTTGAGGTTAAGGTGTCCATCTCTTACTCTCTGACAGGAAATCAATACTATATATGATCTAAACCCATTTTTTAGAGCAGAAAATTGAACATACTAGGAAAATCAACCTGATATTTTGTTCTTTACTGGAATGTATAGTCCATTTACATTTAATATAATTACTGATCTATCTGTTTGAGTTTAAATTATTTATTTTCTATCTGCTTATTCTATATTTTTTATCTTCTTTTAGCTTTTTAAAAATTATTCAGGATGGCCTGGGTGGCTCAGTTGGTTAAGCGGCCGACTCTTGATTTTAGCTCAGGTCATGATCTCAGGGTTGTGGGATCAAGCCCTGCATGGGGCTCTGTGCTCAGCATGGAGTCTGGTTGAGAATCTCTCCTTTTCCCTCTGCCCCTCCGCCACTCATGTGTGCTCTCTCTCTCTCTAAATAATAAAAACTTTATATAAAAATTATTCCATTTACCTCCTGTATTAGCTTATGGTAATAACTCTTGATTTATTAACATTAAATAAAAATTAGTATTTTTACCACCTTGTGAAAAATGCAGTGATCTTAGAACATTTCCACTCATTTCCTTCCTACATATGCAATTTAATCCTATGTGTATTTTAAACTCCATAGTATATTATTTGTAAATATTTATTGGGGCACCTGGGTGGCTCAGTTGGTTAAGAGTGCCTTTGGTTCAGGTCACGATCCTGGGGTCCTGGGATCAAGCCCTGTGTTGGGCTCCCTGCTCAGTGGGGAGCCTACTTCTCCCTCTCCCCACCCACTCCCACTTGTGTGCTCTCTCTCTCAAATAAATAAAATCTTAAAAAAAAATTTATTTAGATTTCTCTACATATTTAACCTCTTCATTATATTCCATTTCTTCCTTCATCTATGTGGTCTCCCCTGGAATCATTTTCCTTGTGCTTGAAGAATACTCTTTAGTTTTTCCTTTATTGCAGATATGCTATATTATCTCAATTTATATTTCTCTGAAAATGACTTTATTCTGATTTCATTCATTTTTTTTCAATAACCTTTATGAAAAATAAATGCTTTCATATTTAAGTATCTCTTTTGCTAGTATAGGCTTCTAGGTTGTCACATATTTTCTGTCAACACTTCGAAGGTATCATTCCAGTGGTTTGCCGTTTCCATTATTGCTGTTTTTAAGTCAGTTGTTAGATTTATTGTTGTTCCTTTGAAGGTTGTCTTTTTTCTGTGGCTGCTAGTAAGGTTTTTTTTTTTTTTTTTTAAATATTTTATTTATTTATCTGACAGAGAGAGACACAGCAAGAGAGGGAACACAAGCAGGGGGAGTGGGAGAGGGAGAAGCAGGGTTCCTGCCGAGCAGGGAGCCTGATGCGTAGTAAGGTTTTTTTAATCTTTAGCTTTCTTTTCAGCAGTGTTCCTACATAACAAACAATTCCGTGGACAGATTGCCAAGATCACTGCAAAAACAACTCCCATCTCAGATGCTCTTCTAGGAATCTTGCAATTCCCTTATCAGGAGATAAGAGTCTATAGCCACTTTCCTTGCACCTGACGTCTTTGTGTTTACCCTCGAACAATGGAGTACAGTTGAAGTGATGCTATGTGACTTCCAGAGCTAGGTCATAAAAAATGCCATGTATTTCTGCCATCCTTTCTTGGGACATTCATTCTTGAAAGTCAGATACCATGCTGTGAGAAAACTCAAGCAGTCCCTGGACCTGCACATTTACACAGGAATCACAGTTGCCTTTAGGACTAGGTGGCAGGTGGAAGCTGGAAGGGCTTCAAGGAGACTGTTAGTGAAAGCCTAAAGGACCCCATGGAGGCTATTATTGAGGGCCTAAAGGAAAGCAGTAAAAACTTACTGGAAGCTGAAGGCAACACTGACACTTGGCAGTCATGTGAAAAATGGAAAATATACCTAAATGAATTCAATAATCTGGCTGAGGGGATTTCCCAGCAGAGTACTGATAGTGCCATCTGGCTTCTGCTGCCTATGATAAAGTGCAAGAGAAAGAGAATGAACTGTTACATGTGAAGGAACCAGGACTTGCCAAGTTTGACAATAATACTATTTCTCTTTCCCAGCCTCCCCATATGGTAAATTAGTCTTTAATTAAGACAGGACCTCAGACCAAAGTCAAATCCAGAGTGGGTCTATGGAGGATACTTTGTAAAGACCTCAGAAAGATTCGAGGTAGTGCTTCATAGAACATTTCAGACTGAGAGAAGGCCCTCTGAAGATTTTAAGGTGTCCCCAGCAGATCCTATCTATTAAATAATAGATTCTAAGAATCTTAAGGGTATTACCCTCCGCATACTCACAGGGAGCCCCAGGTAGAGAACTTCTTGCCTCAAATAGATTTATAGTGGTGTGTTTTATCTAATAAAGTGAACCTCACTAAGGTTTTTAGAAAACCCACATAGTTCTTAAGAGAATTATTCTGGTAGCAGTACAAATTTGAACTAAAATAGAAAAGTGCAGAGAAGAAAAGAACTTTGGACTCCTGATCTTTTTCGTCTAAGAAGCTGACGGAGGAGGTTTTGTTGTTACTCAACAAAGGTTTTTTTTATGGAAAATAAAGGTTTTAACTCCGAGGGCAGAACCAAGAGCTACAGAGAACAACTTACAGAGAGTGTATGGGCACCACAGAATTGGCAAAATGTTGTCAGCTGGATTTCAGAATTGCTAGGGGCCAGTGACTGTTGTGTGCCTCCCATTTCCCCCATTTTTTTTTTCCTTTTTTTCTCCATTTTTTTTTTTTTTTAAGATTTTATTATTTGACAGAGACACAGCAAGAGAGGGAACACAAGCAGTGGGAGAGGGAGAAGCAGGCTTCCCGCGGAGCAGAGAGCCCGATGTGTGGCTCAATCCCAGGACCCTGGGATCGTGACCTGAGCTGAAGGCAGACACTTAATGACTGAGCCACCCGGGCACCCCCACTTTCCCCATTTTTGAACAAGAATGTAAGAGTTATCTTATACTTATCCCACCGTTGTATTCTGTGTGTGTGTGTGTGTGTAGTTGTTTCTTTAGTTCACAGATTTTCACTTTGAAAATGATACTCGAGGAGCTATACCCAAGGAACTATACCCGAGGAGCCTCATCTGTACCTAGATGTGATATAGATGATGCAATCTTAGACCTTGAGCCTGAGCATGACACTAGAATGGAATGAGATTTTTGAGGAGCCTTGAAAGAGGGACGGGTGTATTCTAACTATGGGAGGAATGCGAACCACTGTGGACAGAAGGCAGATTTTCAAAAAATGATTACAATGTTTCCCATCCTATATTCTTCTAGAACCTTGCCACTCTCCTTTTAAGAGGTGGACTCTATGTTCTCCTTGAACTTGGGTGGGGCTTTGGGACTGCCTTGACCACTAGAGTATGGCAAGAGTGATGCTATGTAGCTTCCAAGACTAGGTCAAAAGAATGCCATGCAATTTTGCCTTGCTCTTTTGGGATGCTCACTCTTGGATCCAAGCCCAAGTAGCCAGTGAAAAAACCCATGTGTAGAGATATTGGGAGACCCTCCTAACCCATAGGACTGTCTGAATTCCCAGATGATGGCCACTACCAACCTCCCTGCCATGTGAGTGAGAAAAATAAATGGTTACTATTTCCCCTCCCCCCCCCCCTTTTTTTTCCCGGAGAGTGTATGCAAGCACACTGGGGAGAGGCAGAGGGAGAGGGAGACAGAATGTTACGTAGTTTCCATGCTTGGTAGAGTCCGATACTGGGCTTGATCACACAACCCTGAGATCATGACTTGAGCCAAAATCGAGAATGAAACGCTCAACCGACTGAGACACCCAGGCACCCCAAATGGTTACTGTTTTAAGCCACCATGTTTTTGAGGTAGTTGTTACATAGCAACAGCGAACTGAAACATACCCCAAAACATTGTCACATGAAATAATCATTTTGCTCACAAATACACAATTTGGACAGGGCTTGACAGGTACAATTCTTCTCTGCTTCAGATAATCGAAGCCTTTGTTGGCTTCAATTTTAAATGGCTTAGGAGTTAGAATCACCTGGAGGTTTTTCACTCACATATCTGGTACCTGGGTGGAAATAACTTGAAGGCTGGGCTTCATTGGGACAATCACAGGGAATGTCTACAGTTGGCCTCTCCATGTATTTTTGGCTTCCTAACATTGTCACAGCCTCAAAGTAGTCAAACTCCTAAAGGTGGCTCAGGGCTCCAAGAGCAAGTGTTCCCAGCAGAAAAGGTGGGATCTTCATAGCCTTTTATGATCTAGCCTCTGAAGTTACATAGTACCAGTTATGCTCCACACAACTGATTGAAACAGAAGCACAGCCAGATTTGAGAGAAGAGTATAGATCTCCCACCTCTTGGTGGGAGAAATGTCAAAGATTTATGGCTATGTTATAAAACTGCCACAAATGATTTTTCTGTGGTAAGTATGGCATTCTTTATACTTGTCTTGTCTGAAGTTTATAGTTATGAACCGAATGTGTCACCTCAAAATTTGTTATTTTGAAATCCCAACCCACAATGTGGTGGCATTTGAAGCTGGGGCCTTTGGGATGTTATTAGGTTTAAATGAGGGCATGAGAGTGAGGCCCCCCATGATGGAATTAGTGCCCTAATAAAAAGAGGAAGAGAAACCAGAGCTCTCTTTCTTTGCCACAGGAGGACATGGGGAGAAAGCAGCCATCTGTAAGCCAGAAAAAGGCCATTACCAGGAACTAAATCTGCTGGAATCTTGATCTTGGACTTCCCAGCCTCCAGAAAAAAATAAATGTCTGTTGTTTCAGTCAACCAGTCTATGGTATTTTGTTATAGCAGCCCAAGCTAAGATGTAGTGCTCCTTGAATATGTGGCTTGATGTCTTTGTCAGTTTTGAAACAATTCTCAACTATTATCTCTTCAGATACACTTACACAATGCTTTGCAGCCCTCAAACAAAATGAGGAATGAGGCCTCTAAGAATGTCACACTATGATTTTCCAAAGTCTATTCTTAAAGCCAAGGAAGCAGGAAAATAAGTCAGTCATTCATCCTTGAAACAGAGTTTAGACTTACCTATTCTAGAGATGCTCCCCATCTTTACCCCAACTCCTCCTCCCAAAGGATTCTTCTCTGATCTCCATGAGGAAAAGGTCAGCCTGGCTTCCTTATACCAACACCTCTCTGTAGGTTTGGCCAATGAAAATTCTACCCTGCTACCAGTATTTGAACCAGGAACAAACATTTGATGGCAATTCTCCCACAGTGATTAAAAAAAAAAAAAAGTGGGGCACCTGGGTGGCTCGGTCATTAGGCGTCTGCCTTCGGCTCGGGTCGTGGTCCCAGGGTTCTGGGATCGAGCCCCGCATCGGGCTCCCTGCTCCGCGGGAGGCCTGCTTCTCCTTCTCCCACTCCCCCTGCTTGTGTTCCCTCTCTCGCTGTGTCTCTCTCTGTCAAAGAAATAAATAAAATCTTAAAAAAAAAAAAAAAAAAAGTGACCTAGTATTTGTTCAGCTTTAAATTTCATCCATGGCTCAAAGTGTTAAGTAAAAAAAATCTAGAAGAAAATACAAATTTTAACAGAGGGGATGCTTTTTACTTTTTGTGTTGTATACCTCTAATTGAATCTTCTACGATAGGCATGTGTTACATTAGTAAAATTAATGAAAACATAATGTATTAAAAATGTTACCTAGAATACATCATTAATATCCATGACATGAATTTAACATTATCCAGGGGACAACTGATTCACATATGATTATTAAATACCAGAATCTGACCTCGAATTTCTCATGTCAACAACAGACCAACACATTACAATTTAGGGGAAGCTATATTCTGGGTACCTCCAAGATGTTTGCAGAAAAAGGTTAGAATTTGTTTCCAAGCATCTTCCTGAGCCTTAGAATGAGCCCTGGGCTCCCCACCCCAGATTATGGGTTTGTTCACTAATGTATGCACAGAAGCTGGGCATAGGGGGAAGTAAGGAGGCTCAATAAAATGCCCAGTCCCAGGATAAGAGATGATCTGGGGTTTTTCCCTTCCATGGGCCTGTAACCGTTCGGAGGCTATTTGGGCACATAACTCACTCCTCCAGTTATGGTCATCCTGACCAACGATGAAGAGGATGGGCCCCTGGGCCTTCTCTATTGGAATCATGCTGGGGTTCTCATGCCCTCCTACAATATCATTCCGAATATCCACAATGTCCAGGAGGCCTGAGAAAGCTACCTTGATTCTCCTAAAATCATGGCCCAATGATGGGATGCAAGTCTGCTTATAGTATATGGCTCTGTTTCCACTGAACCCAGATCCATTGATGGAAACTGTGGCTGAGATGTTCTTCAAAAATGAGGCCATGGAAAGACAAATATCAGCCCCTAAAGAAATGCCCAGAAGCCCAATGCCCGGGCCCTTTACCTGGAAAAAAAGAAGAAAGAAGAGTCAAGAACGTATCTCATAGAAAAATGTTCTACAATGATGGCAATATTTTTCATCAACATCAATTCACCTAGTGAGTGTTGATACTTTGGGTCTGAGTTAAGCTGAGGGTAGAGGGAAGATGGGGGCTGGGAAGAAGCTGTCCCTTTAGAGGCTGACAGAAAAAAAATAAAATGGGGCTCCTGGCTGGCTCAGTTGGTAGCACACATGACTCTTAATCTTAGGATTGTGAATTCGAGCCCTACACTGGGCAGAGATTACTTTTAAAAAAATAAAGGCATTACCTATTAAAACACTTTTTTGGGGGGCACCTGGGTGGCTCAGTCGGTTGAGTGTCTGCCTTCAGCTCAGGTCATGATCCCAGAGTCCTGGGATCGAGCCCCGCATCGGGCTCCCTGCTCCGTGGGAAGCCTGCTTCTCCCTCTCCCACTCCCCCTGCTTGTGTTCCCTCTCTCACTGTGTCTCTCTCTGTCAAATAAACAAACAAAATCTTAAAAAAAAAAAAAAAAGAATAAATAAAACACTTTTTTTTAACGTAACTAGAGATGCTAACTTTAATTTGTGAGTTGTCCACAAGAGTATCAACCTCAGCTGACAGGAGTTTCTTCCCACATAAAAAATATCTGGGTGAACACATGGCAAATGAATTGTGAACTCACTGGCAAGTCTGGGTATTGATTACAAATGTTCCAGACTATCATCCACTAGAGAATGCTGAGTCACGGAGCCTGTCAAGTTCAGGTCCTCATTTGGGTGGACATGATCTAAGTCTCACTGTGCCAAGGTATCTAACTCTGTGGAACCAAGTTCTGTTCTAAGTGAATGACTCACCAGACCCCATCTAAATATACTGGCAAATGATTAACTTTATAGAAACAAAGTAAGACTTCAGAGTCAAATTAAGTAGTTCTTAGCTTCTGAAATATGTGGGCAAGTTCTGATCAAAATCTAAGAACACACTGATATCAGAAAATTAAAGATTAAAAAATCAGAAAGAGTCTGCACAGAAAAGTAAACAATCAACAAAACTAAAAGACAACCTAAGGAATGGAAAAAGACATTTGCAAATCACATATCTGATAAAGGGTTAGTATCCAAAATTTAGAAAGAATTTATAAAACTCAACACCCAAGGCACCTGGGTGGTTCAGTGGGTTGTGTCCAACTCGTGATTTTGGCTCAGGTCATGATCTCAGGGTCCTGGGATCAAGCCCTGCATCGGGCTCCCTGCTCAGAGGGGTGCTTCTCCCTCTCCCTCTGCCCCTCCCCCTGCTCATATTCACTCTTGTGTGCACTTTCTCTCAAATTTTTTTAAAAATCTAAAAAAAAAAAGATGTTCAACATTACTCATCATCAGGGAAATGCAAATCAAAACTACAATGAGATAGTACCTCATACCCATCAGAATGGCTAAAATCAACAACACAAGGAACAAGTGTTGGCGAGGATGTGGAGAAAAAGGAACACCCATGTACTGTCGGTGGGAATGTAAGCTGGTGCAGCCACTGTGAAAAACAGTATAGAGGTTCCTCAAAAAGTTAAAAATAGAGCTACCCTACAATCCAGTAATCACACTACTGGGTATTTATCCCAAAATACAAAAACACTAATTCAAAGGGATACACGCCCCCCTATGGGTATTGCAGCATTATTTACAATAGCCAAGATATGGAAGCAGCCTACGTGTGCATCAATAGATGAATGGATAAAGATGTGATGTATATATATACACAATGGAATATTATTCAGCCATAAAAAAGAATGAAATCTTGCCATTTGCAACAAAATGGATAGAACTAGAGAGTATAAGGCTAAGTGAAATAAGTTAGTCAGAGAAAGACAAATACCATGATTTCACTCATATGTGGAATTTAAGAAACCAAATAAAGAAAGGGGGAAAAAAAAAGAGAAATCAAGAAGCAGACTCTTAACTACAGAGAACAAACTGATGGTTACCAGAGGGGAGGTGGATAGGGGGATGGGTTAAATAGGTGATGGGGATTAAGGAATGCACTTGTGATGAGCTGTTGAATCCCTATATTGTACACGTGAAATATAACACTGTATGTTAACTATACTGGAATTAAAATTAAAAACTTAAATAAAGAAAGCATGTAGGGGCGCCTGGGTGGCTCCATCAGTTAAGCCTCTGCCTTCAGCTCTGGTAATGATCTCAGGGTCCTGGGATCAGGCTCCCTGCTCAGTGGGGAGTCTGCTTCTCCTTCTCCCTCTGACTCTTCCCTTTGCTCATGCTCTCTAATGAACAGATCAATCTTTTTTTAAAAAAAATGTTAAAACTAAAAATTAGAAACTCATTTTGCATAACAAATGCAAATTCCTGAATAATACCTTTAAATAAAACTTCACATGGATTTTTACAATTAATCCTGTCTTACTAAGTCATCTGACAGAGAAAGTGTAAATAGGCACCTAAAGCTAAGGAAGTCTCCAAAAGATATTTCTGTAAAAGAAGAGTCGAGCAGCAACAGGGCACCTGACACAGGTGAGTGCAAAGTGACACCCTCCCTGGATGTATTTCTAGAGAGAATGATACACTAAAGGACATTAGGAGAACCTTGGAGTGTTGAAGCATGTAGCACAGGGCTTCTTCAAAGTAGTCCAGGTATATGCCATCAATTTCCTTGGGGAGATCTTCAAAGTTATAATAAGCTAGAGCCAACGTGGCAAAGCCATGACCAGCCAAAAGGCTGGCTCGATATTCCATGAGGCCCCCTCCAGTTCCAAAGATGTCAATGATCCCCGGGAAAGGTCCAGGTCCTAGAGAAGAGATTATAAAGGAAAGGCATTATACAATTTAAAGAATTTGCTTTCCTTTTAGAGATCTCTTTAGTGGGTTCCTATGAATCAAAGGGAAAAAAACACAGCTCCCTGAGTTATGATGCAAAAGGAATACAAATACCTTGTAAGGAAAATCTACAAGGTACCTTCTCATTAATGAGTTTATCCTCCATATGATTCTATAAATTATCTACAAGGTTCTAAGAATCTTTAGTTATCAAGGGCTAACTTGAGTTACAAAGTCTTTCATTACTGACTACATCATGGAAGGAGGAATTTCATGTTTTAGACAGTGTTGATTCATAGTGTTCTGTTAGGGGATTGGACATAAAATTAAGAATCTTGAAATAAAGCTTTATGTTGTGTTGCATTGACCCTTGGCTTTGTGTGTGTGTCTACTGATATTTCAGATGTCTATTTAGAGATAGGAAAGAAAAATAAATATCCAGAGATGGCTTCAGGTGAGAAAACCAGTAGAATCTAAAGTGTGATCTGTGGTACAGAAGGGCATGAAGAAGTGGAGAAGAGGCCCAGTGTACCCAGGGCGCTACAGAAGGGTGACATGGCAATAGCTTCCTTGACTGATAGGGCTGATGAGATCTATAAAGTAGTTATTAAAGTGGACCACATACCTACCCATCCTGACCCTTTTTATTTTAATCTGCCGAATAACAGTACTCACCTCATTGAGATATTATGGAGATTAAATGAGATAATGCAAGCAAAACGCGTAACACAGAGCCCAACACATCAAAATACTCCATTTTGGTTGTTTGGCTACTGGCTTAGTCATTGTCAGCTTCTCTGTCCTAACGGATGAGCTAAACTCTGCCTGCGGTAGTACCGGAAACCACTGGCCGCCACGGCACCCAGCCGCGCGCCCCCTAACAGCCCACACTCACCAGGGGGCAGGAAGAGCGTGGCGCGCACGCGGCCCGCGCGCACCGGCTCCCGCCGCACGCCCGGCCGCAGGAAGTCGCGCTCGTGCACCGCCCGGCCCAGGACGCGCCCGGCGTCCGGCTCGTGGCCGTCGAGCACTTCCAGCTCCACGGCGAAAGGCGTCTGCACGTCCCGCTTCACAAACCGCCAAAAAGGCTTATCTGGCTCCAGGGCCCAGAGCAGCCCCATGGGCTCGAGCCCCACGAAGCTGCCGCCCAGCGCGGGCGCCCGCGCCAGGTCCAGGAGGCCGCCGGCGTCGGCTTGGTACCGCGCGTGGGCCCGGAAGAGCGCGCCCTTCTCGTCGCGCAGGGACGCGCGCAGCGTGACGGGCTGTCGCGGGGCCAGGCCGCGCACGGCGATGCGCACGGGCTCGTCCCAGCTGCAGCGGCCCGCGGGCTGCAGGATAACCGTCGCCATCCCGGCTGCACGCGGCTGCCCTCTGGACCTGGAGCAGGGAAGCCGCAGGTCGCGACCGGCCGAAGTCTGGCGCAGGCGGCGGAGTGCGCTGCGCAGGCCCGACGGGGTCAGGCGTCCCCTGGCGCAGGAACGGTGGGTGGCGGAGCCGCGTCAGGAGGCGTCTGGGCGCTGCAGACCCGTGGCCTGCGCACCCGGGACTCGCCTGAGTTAAAAGCAGCAGCAGGTCGTTCTCCCAGCCCGGGGGGTGGGGGGTGGGGGGCGCACGGAGCGTCCTGAAAACTGGGTGTGGTGCTGAACCCTCCTCCGAAACGCTTCTCTCCCTCCGGCCGTTCTCAGTTGTTGGAGTGAAAGTTGGGTAATCGATTCGTGTTGAAACCAGAACTGAATGAGTTTAGGCAGAATTCCAAGAATCCCAGGCCCTCCGTGGAAAAGGGTAACTTTTTTTTTTTTAACTTTTAGTGAATTATAACATACGTACAAAAAGCGTGCAAACCCTAAGCGTACAGTCCAATGAATTTTTACAATCGGAACATAGCATACCTGTGTAACCAAGCACAGGAATCCAGAACCCTCATTACCAGCACTCCAGCAGCCACCCTCATTCCTGCTCCAGGCATTTCCCTTGTCCCCAAAGGTACTCTATCCTATTCCAACAAAATGAGTTATTTTATGGGAATGAATCCTTCGGTGCGTCGTTTTTAGTGTCTTTCTGCTTTCAACAGTGTTTATGAGATTCATGTCTATTGTTGGGTGTAGTTGTACATCTTTTATTATCACTTCTAAGAGGTTCCATTTTGTGATAGGACAAGTGTTTGTCAACTTTACTACCAATGGACAGTTGATAGTTCTCAGATTGGGACTATCTGGTGCTATGAACATTCAAGAACCTATCTTTTGATGAACATACATGTGCATTTCAGTGGGGTAAATACCTGAGAGTGGAATTGCTGTATGATAAGGAATGCATATGTTCAGCCTTAGTAGACACTAAAAGTCAACCTTTTGAGTGGGACCCTAGAAGCAATATCGATATAATGTTCAGAGATGCCCAGTGTTTTATTTATACATACGACAGTAAAAGCTACTCTTTATCAATATCCAAATGCTTTACATACAAAATTCAACATATTCACAAAACAATGGGAGTATTTTTAGAATATCGCTGAGGAGGATCTTGAGGCTTGGAGAATATTAAGCCACTGAAGTTATCTAATTAGAGCCTTGACTAACTCCAGAAGTGGAACTCAAAGGTAACAGCAGCATTGTGGTGAGGTGTAATCAGAGTTCTAGCTCTGGCTTTATTAACTAGTTCTGTAGCCTTCCAACAAGTTTTTTATTTCTCTGGGTCTCAGAGTTCTTGTTTGTAACATAGTAAAAGTCTCTCATAGAGGATCAAACATGATAGTATATGTGAAGTCTTAGAGTATGTGAAGCAAAACGTAAGGTTTGATTTCATAATCGCCAGAGACTGGGCCCATGTGTTTCATTTCTCATGGTCTCCAGATAGTTGCCCTAGGTTTGCATATGGCTTTCTAAACTGCTCTTATAAGAAAAACCAAAATAAAGATATTCTTTTTTAGAGAAAAAAATACATATTTTTTGAAACAGATGTAAGCAGTTCTGAAAAGTTTAAAATGTGAAATGATAGAATCTCTTCTCTTTCCAGTTCCCCTTTTCCCTCAAAGGTGGTTGCATACATCTTGATTTTTTTCCTGTATGTTTGCAGTATGTAAGCATATGGGAGTGTAAACCTACCAATCCACTGTTCTGCAAGTTGCAGACCTATGTTTTCATTTTTCTGTATATACAGGAATAGAATTGATGGGTCGTATGGCAAATCTATGTTAAACCTTTCGAGGAGCTGCCAGACCATTTTTCGAAGTCGCATTTGAAATCCCACAGCAGTGTATGAGAGTTGCAATTAATCCACATCCTTGCCAACACTCGTTATTATCTTTCTCATTATAGACATCCTAGTAATAGTCTCTTTGTAGTTTTGATTTGCATTTCCTTGGTGGCTAATGATGTTGAGCATCTTTTCTTGTGCTTATTGACCGTTGTATGTCTTTGGAGAAATGTCTATTTAGATCCTTGTCCTATTTTTTTAAGTTGGGCTGTCTTTTTATTATTGAGTCAAAAGAGTTATTTATATATTTACATATAAGTCCCTTATCAAATATGTGATTGACAAATATTTTCTCCCATTCTGTGAGTTGTCCTTTTATTATTTTTTTAATTTTTAATTTTTTTTTAAAGTAGGCTCCATACCCAATGTGGGGCTTGAACTCACAACCCTGAGATTAAGAGTCCTATGCTCTACTGACTTGAGCCAGCCAGGTGCCCCTATATTTTTTAATGGTATCCTTTGATACATAGAAGTTTTTAGGCTTCTTTTGTCTTTGTTTTTTTAAGTAAGCTCCATGCCCAGTGTGAGGCTTGAACTTGTGACCCGGATATCAAGCGTTGCATGCTCCACCAACTGAGCCATCCAGGTGCCCCTACTCCTTTATTTTCTTCTAGGAGTTCTGTAATTTTAGCTCTTATGTGTAGGTCTTTATTGAGTCAGTTTATGTATGGTTTGAGGTAAGGATCCAAATTCATTATTTTGCATGTGGTTATCCAGTTGTCTCAACACCATTTGTTGAAAAGATCATTCTTTTCCCCATTGAATTTTCTTGGCATCCTTGTCAAAATTCAATTGACTATAGATGTGAGGGTTTATTTCTGGACTCTCAGTTCTATTCTGTTGATTTTTATGTCTGTCCTTATGTGTGTGCCATGTTGTCTGATTGTTGCTTTGTAGTAAGTTTTGAAACTGGGAAATAGGAATCTTCAACTTTACTCTTTTTCAAGATTCTGGGTCCCTTGAATTTCAATAGGAATTTTAGGATCAGCTTGTCAATTTATGCCAAGAAGCCAGCTGGAATTTTGTTGGAGATTGCATTGAATCTGTAGGTCAATTTGTAGTCTGCCAAGGTGACCATAACAAATCCCAGAGACTGGTGGCGTGAACAACAGAAATTAATTTCCTATAGTTCTGGAGGATAGAAATTCAAGATCACAAGGTGTCAGCAGGGTTGTTTTCTTCTGGGGACCAGGAGGGAAGAATCTGTTCCAGACCTCTTTCTTAGCTTATGGATGACCATCTTCTTGTATCTTCACATGGTTTTCTCTCATACATGTTTGTGTCCTAATCTCTTTTTATAAGGACACTAGTCATCTTGGATTAGGGCCCCTTCATATGACCTTATTTACTTTAATTACCTCTTTAGAGGCCTTGTCTCCAAATACAGTCACATTCTGAGGTGCTGGGGATTAGAATTCAACATGTGAATTTTGGGAAGCCACAGTTCAGTCCATAACAGGGAACAGTGCCATTTTAACTAAACTGAATTAATTAAGACTTAATATTAAGTCTTCTGATCCATGAAATGGGATGTCTTTCCATTTACTTAGATCTTTATTTTCTTCCAACAATATTTTGTAGTTTAGGGACTGCGTTTGAGGAAACTCAAATATAGATACTCTGAGTGGGAAATAACTTCCTATATTTTCTTCAAATACTATTATCATTTATATTTTGAAGTGATCTTATTAAATGCAACATGTTTAGTGTTTTATCTTCTTGGTGAATTGAATTTTTTTTTTTAAATCATGATCTTCTTTACTTACAGTAATACTTTTTTTTTCCCCCTTGAACGGATGTGGACTGATTAATACAGCTACATCAGTTTTCTTTTTTGTTAGTATTTGTCATGTGTATCTTTTTCTCTGTTTTTCCTTTTTTTTTTTCTTTCTAATATTTTTAAGTATTTGGTATGTCTCCTAGAAATAACTGTAATAAATTAAAAAAAATCAAGCCTGGCATTTCATTTATGTTAATAGGCAAGTTTGATCCATCAGTAATTATTGATTACTGATATATTCAGATGTTTCTATCATTTTATTGTGTGCTTTCTCTGTGCTTCTTTTGTACTTCTTTCTTGCCCTCTTTTGGACTGATAAAATTTCCTTTTTTGGCAAATGGGGCTTGATTGGCTTTTGCCTTTCAAAAATGGAGGGCTAGGGGAGGGGGACTACTAGAAAAAAATAGAAACTCTAAGATTTAAAAAAAAAAAAAGTCCTCCTGTACATAACAAGCCAGCATCCGCTCTCCAGGGCCTGAGACTGAGAGCAGGGGCCTCAGGCAGGCCAGAAAAAAAAAAATTAAAAAGTAAAGAAACAAAACAAAACAAACCCCTTTTTTTCTTATGTCTTTTCTTTATACAGAAATCAAACATTCTTTTTTTTTAGTGGTTACTCTTGAATTTTTAAAAAGGTAACTGTTGTTTCAATGGTTACTGTTAAAATATTAACAAAGTGAAGAGTTAATATATTTACTTTTCTCTCAGAAAATGACAAATACCTTAGAATACTTTAACTGTCATCAACTTTTTCATCTTTCATATGTTTGTTGCTCTTTGTTTCTGTTTAATATCTACTTTGATTTTTTTTATCAGTGCTTCTTTCCTGTGTTTATATGGCTATATTTTTATCTAATTTATTGAGATAAATTATTGGTTCTTTTATTTTTCTTATATTCTAATAAGTCTATTTAGGACTGTACTTTTCCTCTGAAGAGTGTTTTCATTATTGTTTCATCATAACTAATTTTTTTTAAGATTTATTTATTCAGACTCCCTGCTGAACGCAGAGCCCATCACAGGACTCGATCCCAGGACCCAGAGATCATGACCTGAGCTGAAACCAAGAGTCAGACGCTTAACCAACTGAGCCACCCAGACAACCCATCATAACTTTTAAATAGTTTTTAACTTTCTACAGCTCCTTTTTAATGAGTTATTTGGAAGGAACTTTTGTTTTAATTGAAAACTTAAATTTTTCCCCAACTAATTTCCGCATTGTAAAAATCTAAGAGTAGGAAAGAGCTTAAAATGGAAATCAGCAGTCTTTTCTCCCACCCCTCTTCTGTCACCAAGTTCCCTGTCCTTCAAGCAGCCTTTTTTTGGGGGTGGGGCAGGGGGGCAGAGGGAGAGAGAGAATCTTAAGCAGGCTCCACCCCCAGCACGGAGCCATGGGCGGTGGAGGGGGTAGTGGATCTCAGGACCCTGAGATCACAGCCTGAGCCAAAATCAAGAGTCTGACACTTAACTGACTGAGCCACCCAGGCACTCCTAAAGCAACTTCTTTAACTGGCTCTATTTTCACTTGCTTTTAGGGTTATCTCCATTTACTAGATACTATGCCTAGCCCTCTCTTTCTTAATTTTTGCATTTTAGAATTATCTATTGACTCAGGAGTGTTCAACTTACTCTTTCTTCCCCTCTCAGTGTTTGATAGATGTATTATTACTTTTGGTTATAATGTTGGTTATTTTTGTTATTTATTTATTTGTTTATTTGACAGAGACCGTGAGAGCACAAGCAGGGGAGCAGCAGAGGGAGGAGGGACAAGCAGACTCCCCACTGAGCAGGGAACCTGATGCAGGGCTCGGGTTGCAGGACCCTGGGATCATGACCTGAGCTGAAGGCAGATGCTTAATCGATTGAGCTACCCAGGTGCCCTACTTTTGTAATTTTAAATAATATATTTAAGTCTTTATTTCTAGTTCCATAAATCTA
Source organism: Phoca vitulina (assembly GCF_004348235.1). Lineage (NCBI taxonomy): Eukaryota > Metazoa > Chordata > Mammalia > Carnivora > Phocidae > Phoca > Phoca vitulina. Next base: position 44,223,379 of record NW_022589710.1, on the reverse strand, counting down.
CAACTTTTAAAGATAAAGACTTTAGCAACCCGTATGTTTTCCTAAATGCTTCCTTCCACTTTTCTTGTCTCCCAGAAAACTGTTAATGCTCCAAGTAGTTAACTAACTTCTTGTTAATTTCTGATTAAACACCTTGCATAGTGTTTAGAAAATAGAGTCTGCATCATTTCTACTCTTGGGACTTTATTGAACTTTTTTATGTTCTGCACATTGTCAACTTTTATATATTCCAAGAGTATTTGAAAAAAATGTGTTATCTGTTGCAAAGTTCTCTTCTCTCTCTGACTAATCAAATTTATTAATTATGTAATTTAAATCTTCTATATCTTTACTTATGTTTATCTTAGATCTGTTAGTTTCTGAATGGTTGAAATACATAAATGATTATTGGAGGTCTGTAAGTTTCTTCTTGCATTTCTAAAATGTTTGCTTTATAGGGGCACCTGGGTGGCTCAGTCGGTTAAGTGTCTGCCTTCAGCTCGGGTCATGATCTCAGGGTCCCGGGATGAGTCCCGCATCAGGCTCCCTGCTCAGCGGGGAGTCTGCTTCTTCCTCTCTCTCTGCCCTTCAACCCCCCGCCCCACTCGTGTCCTGTCTCTCTCTCAAATATATAAAATCTTTAAGAAAAAATGTTTGCTTTATGTATTCAAAACTATATTGAATAGCTATATAGACATGACTGTTCTGTTGTCTTGCTGGATTGTGTATCTTATTGATACTTGCCACAGAGAATAAAGACTATATTTCCCCACCTCCCTTGCAGCGAAGAGTGGACATGTAACAAAGTTCTGGCCAACAGTACAGAGGCAGAAGTGGAATGTGAAACCTTAGGAAGGTATTCCCAAGTGAGAGCATGCCCTTCTCCTGCCCTTTTCTTCTTCCTGCTGGCTGGATTTGTATATAATAGCTAGAGCTGGAGAAGCTAGCCTTCCTTATTGTAGAGAACAAAACGGAGTCTCCCATGTCAAGCAGGGTCCTGTGTCAAGCAATGACGCAAGCAGTTAAAGGTACTGCCCCTCAAGATATCCCCAGCATCAGCTGACACCTCAGAGCTGATAACAAGCAGAAGCACAGGAGGTCTGTAGGGGCCCAAGATCCATTAAATCCCTAAAAAATGTTTGCAGCAAACTGTCAGACTCTTCAAACTCTTCAGACGCTGACCCCTCTATGTCTGACCACTTTAAAAAGGCAGCTGCCACCAAAGGCCCTGCCCGGTTAATCTCTAAACAGAACTTAGATCCTTCACTGCTTAAACTTAAGAAGCAGTAAGTGCCGAGAATTGACCCAGACCAGACCGAGGCCTCATCTCAACCGTGTGCCCACAGACTGACTTTATGTTTGGTTCGTTAACTTCTGTTATCTTATTTATTGTGTGGCTTGTCTGGTGTTCTGCTCTGTGTGCTTTGAAAGAAGCCAGGTTCAGTCACGTGGTGAAATGTCATTGAATTTGAAATCTGAACCTGATTTATAATTATGATTTAGTTTGCTCTATGATTGAATAAAGCTGACATCGTGGAAGGACACAGCTCGTGTGTGCATCTTCATAGTGTGCTCATGACACTTTTACCATGATATGGAAGCTACGTAGTGAGGACAGCAGAGTTTGGGGCCCTGACAGTGTGGAAAATAATCCTTGTACTGTGCCACTTGCCTGGAATATTTGTGAGAGAGAAATCAGTGTTTATCTTATTTAACTGTTCGGGGGATTTTCTGTCACTAGCAACCACCTCTAAACCAAATGCTCTTTTTAACTTCTGTGGTGATAGTTGGGTTCTTATTTCAGCAAGTTGCATAAGACTAATGGGAAATTATGCTAATTTAGAAAGAAGGTTCAGGGGCAGCCTGGGTAACTCGATCAGTTGAGCATCCAACTCTTGGTTTGGCTTGGGTTGTGATCTTGGGGTCCTGAGGTTAAGCTCTGGGTGGAGATCTGTGCTCAGTAGACGTCTACTTCTCTCCCTCTCTCTCTGCCCCTCCCCTTGCTTGTGCTTGCTCTCTCGGAAAGAAGGAAAGAAAGAAAAAGGAAGGAAGGCAGGAAGGGAAGGAGGAAAGAAAGAAAAAAAAAAGAAAAAGAAAGAAATGAAGAAAGAAAGAAAAAAAGTTTCAGATGCTAGGCAGCCAAAGAAATGATAAAGTACCCATTTCATTATGATTGGTGCAGGGAGTTTGGAGCAAACTACCAAGTTAGAGGAAATAGTCCTTATAAGAGATCACCCTCACTTCTGATACCAACTGCAAGTTTGTCAGGAGGGCAGGGTGGTCCTCAAAACCACCCATAGAGTCAATAATATGCTGAAACAACCCAGAAAACAGACTGAAAGCTATTATATTCATGGTTGTGATTTATTACTAGAAAAGATTCAGCTTAAAATCATCCAAGAGAAGATGTGTACAGAGTGGCATGTCCAGGGAAGTTTCTAACATGTAGCTTGGGTTGTCCTCTCCAGTCAGGTCAAGATGTGTTATTCTCCTGACATTGATGTGTGATATTTGCATAACCAGAAAATTCATCTGAAATCTGGTGTTCAGAGTTTTTATTGGAGTTACATTACATAGGTGTGATTGCTTGACTGTCCACACAGTTGAATTCAGTCTGCAGTCTGCAGGTGGACTGAAGCCCAAAGCCCCCACCCTAATCACATTGTTGGTCTTTCTGGTATGGCCAGTTCCCACCCTAAGGTGTAGGCAGCCTCTACCCTAAATCATCCAGTGTGACCCAAGACCCCTAAGCAACGATACTGCTATCAGAGGTAACCATTTTAAGAGCCTACAATCACCTTCTAGTAGCTTAGGGTAAAGGCCAGATCTCACTTCTGTGCAGAGCCTTTAATCTGAAGCCTGAAGTTGTCTGCATATAATTAGCCTCATGTCATGTGACCACGTGCATCTTGAGTGTGGAATGACTTTATACTGTGGCTGTGTTTTCTCTTATCCTGAATTTTTTTTTTTTTTTTAAGATTTTATTTGTTTGAGTGAGAGAGATCAAGAGCCTGTTCTCTTTTGTAAATTTGTTTAATCCAAAGCTGAGACCACTGCTGCTAGAACAGTGTGCTGGATGTGTGGCGGTCTCCTTGCATGGAGGCCAGTGGCGCAGGTGGTGAAAGAGTTCACCCAAGGCACAGAACAAAGGAAGTTTACTGAATTCACGGCAGGGGAGCAGAGAGCCGGACAGCAAGGGAGAGACTGTCTGCAGGGCGCAGGGGAGGTGGGGGGTGGGACTGAGGAGGTATGGGAATATATGCAAGTTTCCTTTTTTGGTACCTGTGCCTGGTTGTAAGTAGCCCATTGGTCAGCTCGGGCTCACGGATATTTTGAGGTGGGTCACCTGACGGGCCTGTTGGTATTCAGCCAGGAGATCACTGTGGGCCTTTCTACCTCGCTCAGGTTTTCATTGCTCAGTTTGGTTGCCTAAAAGTGGCCTCTACACTGGGATTTTTCCATGCCTTAATTTTTTCCTCATACATTTCCCATCTCTTGTTTCAGCAAAATTATGAGAGATTTTCTTTTTTTTTTTAAAGATTTTATTTATTTATTTATTTGAGAGAGAGAATGAGATAGAGAGAGCATGAGAGGGGGGAGGGTCAGAAGGAGAAGCAGACTCCCTGCTGAGCAGGGAGCCCGATGCGGGGCTCGATCCTGGGACTCCAGGATCATGACCTGAGCCAAAGGCAGTCGCTTAACCAACTGAGCCACCCAGGCGCCCCAGATTTTCTTAACTCTTCCTTCCAAATTCCTAATTTGGCTATTAGCCATGTCCATTTTGTTTTTCAGCTTACCTACTGAATTGTTTATCTCAGCAATTATATTTGTAATCCCTTTTTTTTATTTACTTAAAATTTTTTTTCAAGATATATATATTTTTAAGGATTTTATTTATTTATTTGACAGAGAGAGACACAGCGAGAGAGGGAACACAAGCAGGGGGAGTAGGAGAGGGGGGAAGCAGGCTTCCCGCAGAGCAGGAAGCCAGATGCAGGACTCGATTCCAGGACCCTGGGATCATGACCTGCGCCAAAGGCAGACGCTTAACGACTGAGCCACCCCGCCCCCCCCCCCCTTTTTTTTAAAGATTTTATTTTTAAGTAATCTCTACCCCCAACATGCAGCTGGAACTCAACCCCGAGATCAAGAGTTGCACACTCCACCGACTGAGCCAGCCAGGCACCCCATATTTGTCATTTCCAATAAATTTTCTCTGATTCCTTTTTAACATTGCAACTTTTTCTTGTTTTCAGGTGAAATATTCTCAAATACCAAATCTGAGAATGCTGAGAATGTTTCTAAGTTATCTGTGGTTCACTGGATCATCTGTTTACTTTTGAGTCAGTGGTTCTGTTTGCTCAATGTGGTCCTTGTGATCCGTGCTGTTGGTTGTCCTCATGAACCATTTATATTTATAAGCAAAGAATTAGACTCATTGGTATTGGTAATTTGTAAGCTCTACCTGCAGGGGTAGAAGTCTTTTTTCCCAACAGGCCTGCCTTCTGAATGGGGAGTAACTGTAAGCTCTGTGTAAATGTGTGGGGTGTTTGTCATTAATCAGGTTTAACTTCAGGTCACTGAACAGGCTGGCTTGTTGGGGACAACTTCCCCCTCCTTTCAAAAAAAAAGAGGACCTTATTACTTACTACCTTCTTCTAGAGTATTCAGTATAGTGCTCCCTTCCCCCCGCCCCGGGCAGAGGTGCCTTTGTTCTTTTTTCTGCCCCTTGCTCTGTCTACTGTGGACATTTTAAGCCTCTATATTTATAACTTAGATCCTTCCCCTGGCCAATTCTTCACATTTTATTGAATGGATATTGAATTGAATGGAAGTGCAAGCTAAGGTTCATTGCCCCAGGGCCTGTAGTTCAGCAGGTGTTTGCAGAAGAGCCTGACAGGTTCCCAGTGCCACAGCCATCCCGAAACTGGTTTTTATTTTATTTATTTTATTTATTTATTTTTTATTTGAGAGACAGAGAGAGAGTGAGTGAGAGAGAGCATGAGCAGGTAGAGAGGCAGATGGAGAGGAAGAAGCAGACTTCCCCACTGAGCAGGGAGCCTGATGCGGGGCTCGATCCCAGGACCCTGGGATCACGACCTGAGCCGAAGGCAGACGCTTAACTGACTGAGCCACCCAGGTGCCCCCGAAACTAGTTTTTAAATTAATTAACATTACGGGTAAATTTCCTCTTCCTTCTGGAAAACAGTACGACAGTATTTCCCGGCCTCCTCTGTAGTTTTGTTGGGTTTGAATGACTAAGTTCTACTAATTGGGTGGGGGCTAAAATGATATACCCTGGGCTGGTCCTAAAACATGACTTCCTATTCTCTTTCCTTCCGATGGCAATTTTGGAAGCCAACCCAGTTGTTCCAAATGGCAGGGCTACATCATAGAAGCCTGGATCTGTAAATCAATGCTTGAATAAGAGTTACTGAAGATTGGTGCCCAGCTTGCTTCAAATTGTGAAGAGAGTGACAAAATAAACTTTTGTTGTATTAAGCCACTGAGATTTCAGTCATCAGGGCATAATCTAGCATAACCCAAATAACACAGTTGCCCTGCCCAAGGCAATTGGTACACAGAGCCTTCCTGTTCTTTGTGTTTATTCATTTTTTTAAAAAGATTTTATTTATTGGGCGCCTGGGTGGCTCAGTTGGTTAAGCGACTGCCTTCAGCTCAGGTCATGATCCTGGAGTCCCAGGATCGAGTCCCGCATCGGGCTCCCTGCTCGGCAGGGAGTCTGCTTCTCCCTCTGACCCTCCCCCCGCTCATGCTTTCTCTCTCTCAAATAAATAAATAAAATCTTTAAAAAAAAAAAAAAGATTTTATTTATTTATTTGAGAGAAAGAGAGCATGAGCAGGGGGAGGGGCAGAAGGAGAGGGAGAAGCAGGCTTCCCGCTGAGCAGGGAGCCCAACATGGGGCTCAACCCCAGGACCCCAGGATCATGACCTGAGCCAAAGGCAGATGCTTAACCAACTGGGCCACCCAGGCTCCCCTGTGTTTGTTCATTTTAAGTAAGTTTTTTTTGGTTGTTATTTGTTTGTTTGGAGCAGTTCATTTTTGAGTAGTCTGCCCGTATTTGGCCTATGGTTTCCTTCATTCTTATCTATCCCATTTCTTTTGTGCTTTTTACCAAGAAATCTTCATATTTTCTAGACCTTTAAATAGCAGTCATTTTTCATTTTCTAAGATTGTTACGGATTTTTAAAAAACATTTATTTATTTATTTTAGAGCGAGCACGAGAGTACAAGCAGGGGGGACAGAGGGAGAGGGAGAGAAAATCTCAGGCAGACTCTGCTCTGAGTGTGGAGCCTGACAATCTTACGACCCTGAGATCATGACCTGAGCTGAAACCAAGAGTCCGTTGCTTAACCAACTGCACCACCCAGGTGTCCCTGGATTTATTCTTTTAAAAAATATGTCTTGGAGTGCCTGGCTGGCTCAGTAGCTGGTGTGTGCCCCTTGATCTCAGGGTTTTGAATTTGAGCCCCACACTGAGTGTAAAGATTATTTAAAAATAAAATCGTTTTAAAAAAGTATCTTTTCTTTCCTTTAAAGGGATTTGGGAGAAGACAGGTTATGAATTTCGTCCATCAGGTTGAGCCATTTTTATTTCCTATATTTATTATCAATTTGTATTTTACCTTCTGAGAGCTGTCGTTTTATATCTTTTGGCCAAATTTCTTATTGGTTTGTAGAAGGACTTTATTTATTACCTGTCCATTATGTGTTCTATTTTCTCCTATTCTCTAACTATCTTTTAAATTTTTTGTCATATATTCACATTTTATGATGTTCAATCTCTTGGTCTTTTCCTTTATGGTGTTAGAAACCAAAATTCAACCAAAGAAATTTGAAGATCTAAACCCCCCCCCCTTTTTTTTTTAAGGATTTTATTTCTTTATTTGTCAGAGAGAGAGAGAAAGCATGCATGTGCAAGCACAAGCAGGGGGACAGGCAGGCAGAGGGAGAAGCTGGGTCTCCACTGAGCAGGACTCCATCCTAGGACCCTGAGACCATGACCTGAGCCAAAGGCAGACACTTAACAGACTGAGCCACCCAGGCGCCCCAGAAATTTGAAGATCTAAGTGACTTTATTAAGCATGATTCATGAATTGGGCAACATCCCATCTATCAAGCAGAGGGGAGCTCAGAGGAGTTGTACAAAATGGAAGGTTTTTCTAGGAAGGAGAGTTGGAACAAGAAGATACTTAGCAAAAGAAAAGAAAAGGTTTGTTTCAGGCAAGATAACCCTTCCTTAGGGAGAAGATCAGGGGGTCTTATAATGCAGATTACTTCATCTTCCTTTGGGGGTTGGATAGGGCCTTGTGACTGATTCCTCACTGACATTGATCAGAAAATTCCTGACTGACCAGTTAAGACTATGTATCTGGGAGAGGTTGGAATTGCGGTTAGGTTAGGTATTAAGCCCGGGTTTGGTGATTCAGCCACACCATTTTACGCCTGGTCTTTTCTTTTTAACAAGTTTTTGGGTTTTGTGTTATGCTAAGGAATACTTTCTCCTACGTATGATTATTATTGCATTTTCTCTCATATTTTTCCCTAATGCTATACTTGTATGGCTTTATTTTTAACAATTAAACTTTTATTCCCTCCAGAATCCAGTTGGTCTTTTTTAAGAATTCTGTAGCCATGTCAGTGAATTTATAGTAGTTGGGCTTCTTTAGATGGCAAGTAACAAAAACACACTCAAACTGGTTTTTAAAAAATAAGGAAATTATACATTGTAGGGGAGGAAAAATTATTTCCCTCTACCCTTCAAGGTCTCCTAGCTGGTCTAAGAATTAAATTGCCATGAGACAGGGGCGCCTGGGTGGCTCAGTCGTTAAGCGTGTGCCTTCAGCTCAGGTCATGATCCCAGGGTCCTGGGATCGAGCCCCGCATCGGGCTCCCTGCTCCGCGGGGAAGCCTGCTTCTCCCTCTCCCACTCACCCTGCTTGTGTTCCCTCTCTTGCTGTCTCTCTCTCTGTCAAATAAATAAATAAAATCTTAAAAAAAAAAAAATTGCCATGGGCACCTGGGTGGCTCAGTTGGTTAAGCGACTGCCTTCGGCTCAGGTCATGATCCTGGAGTCCCGGGATCGAGTCCCACATCGGGCTCCCTGCTCAGCAGGGGGTCTGCTTCTCCCTCTGCCCTCTTCCCTCTCATGCTCTCTGTCTCTCATTCTCTCTCTCTCAAATAAATAAATAAAATCTATAAAAAAAATTAAAAAAAAATTTTAAAAATTGCCATGAGACAAATTAACAGGAAAAAAAACCAAAGTTTTATTATGTGCATATGGAGGCCCAATAATGAAATTGAGACCCAAAGAAATGACCAAGGCAGGCATTTTTTAAAAAATTATTTTTACAGCAAGCAGTCTTTATACATTGTTGACAAAGAGACAATACGTTTGTGAGGAATTGACAGGACAAAGAAAACTTGTGTTTGGGAGCTTAAATCAGTAAGGAGTTCTGGGGGCGCCTGGGTGGCTCAGTTGGTTAAGCGACTGCCTTCAGCTCAGGTCATGATCCTGGAGTCCCGGGATCGAGTCCCGCATCGGGCTCCCTGCTCGGCAGGGAGTCTGCTTCTCCCTCTGACCCTCCTCCCTCTCATGCTCTCTGTCTCTCATTCTCTCTCTCAAATAAATAAATAAAATCTTTAAAAAAAAAAAAAAGTAAGGAGTTCTGAACAGAATTTGGGCTAAGGTAGTAAATTAGAAAAAGATAACAAAGTTGGTGTGGGGCAGTCTCATTGGGTGGAGGCCAGCAGAGCGGTGGTGAAAGAATTCACCCAAGACAGAACAAAGGAGATAGAAGTTTACTGAATACACAGCAAAGGAGCAGAGAGCAGGACAGCCTAGAGAAACTGTCTGCCAGGAGGCAGTGGGGGAGGGGGTGGGAGCTGTAGTTAAGGTGGGGGCTGAGGAGGTATGGGAATGTATACAGTTTTCCTTTTTTGGTACCTGTGCCTGGTTGTAAGTAGCCCATTGGTCAGTTAGGGCTTATGAATGTTTTGAGGTGGGTCACCTGTTGGGCCTGTTTGCATTCAGCCCAGTGGTCACTGTGGGCCCTTTTACCTCATTCAGGTTTTCATTGCTCAATTTGGTTGCCTAAAAGTGGCCCCTACAGTTGGTTTATACAGCCTTCTCAGCTCTAATTCCCTATCTCTGATGATAAGGATGTCTCTTTAGCTCCTGGTACAGGGAGAGTGCCTTTCACATGGGAGATTATTTCCTGCTTTCAGGAGGACAGAGGTGGTTCTGAGGGTCCTCCTTGCACAGGCTGTTTTTTAAAATAGTTTTACTTAGGGTGCCTGGGTGGCTCAGTTAGTTAAGCACCTGACTTTGGCTCAGGTCATGATCCCAGGGTCCTGGGATTGAGCCCTGCACAGGGCTCCCTGCTCAGCAGGGAGCCTGCTTCTCCCTCTCCCTCTGTCTGCCGTTCTCCCTGCTTGTGCTCTTTATCTCTCTGTCAAATAAATAAATAAAAAGAAAATCTTAAAAAAAATAAAATAGTTTTAGTTAGAAATAATCAGTATGCTATTGTGGTACATCTGGGGGTGGTCTGTCCAGGTCCCCTACAACATCTATTAGAATGTCCAAAATGCAGAACACAGACAACACCAAATGCTAGCAAGGATGTGGAATAACAGGAACTCTCATTCATTGCTCCTGGGAATGCAAAGTAGTATAGACACCTAGGAAGACAATTTGGCAGTCTCTTACAAAATTAAACGTACTTTACTATATGATCCTCCTTAGTATTTACCCAAAGATGATGAAAACTTACATCCATACAAAAACCTGCACATGGATGTTTATAGTAGCTTGATGCATAATTTGCCAAAGTTTGAAGCAACCAAGGTGTCCTTCAGTAGGTAAAAGGTTAAACAAACTTTGGTACTTCCAGACTATGAAATATTATTCAGCAATAAAAAGAAATAAGTTACCAAGCTATGAAAAGATATGGAGGAACTAAATGAAAGAAGCCAATCTGAAAAGGCTACATATTGTATGATTCCAACTCTCTGACATTCTGGAAAAGGCAAACATGGCGAAAAGATCAGTGGTTGCTGGGGGTTGCCGGGGTGGGAGGAATGAATAGGTGAAGCACAGAGGATTTTTAGGGCAATGGAACTATTTTGTATATTATAATGGTGGATTCATGTTATTGTACAGTTGTCCAAAGCCATAGAATGTACAATACCCAAGGTTAAACTTAATGTAAACTAAGGACTTTGGGTAATGGATCAATGTAGTTTTGCTTTTTGCTTTTTTTTTTTAAAGATTTTATTTATTTATTTATCAGAGAGAGAGAGAAAGAGAGAGCATATACAAGCAGGGGGTGCTGCAGGCGGAGGGAGAAGCAGGCACCCTGCTGAGCAAGGAGCCCGATGTGGGACTCAATTCCAGGACCCTGGGATCATGACCTGAGCCAAAGGCAGATGCCTAACCGACTGAGCCACCCAGGCGCCCCTGGTCAACGTAGTTTATCAGTTACAATAAATGTAGAACTCCAGTGGGGGATATTGGTATTGGGGGAGGCTGTATAGGGGCAGGAGGCATATGGGAAATCTCTGTACCTTCTTTTCAGTTTTACTGTGAACCTAAAACTGCTCTAAAAAATACTCTTTTTAACAAAATAAGGAAATATATTGAATGGGAAATCAGGAATAGGTCTAATATCTGATTGATCCAATAGTTCAAGGATGACAACAGGAACTGTTTCTGTTTGCTCTGCCCTTCATGTCATAAGGTGGCTGCCAGAATGATTGGGGCTTCATACTTCTTCATTCATGTTTAGTGGGAGACAACATTCAGATCTCCACGTATGTGACCTAAGTCACATACTGTTCCTTGAATGGAATGTTGATATTGGCTTGAACCAAACAGGGATTACCATCACTGCCCTTGCCTTCAGGGTGGAGTTACTTTTCCCTGAAGCCCATAGCTGTGGGGAATGGGTGATACCTGAATGAAGGTCAGGAATTGTTATAAAAGGGAGAAGGGTAGTGTTTGCTGGGTAGGTACTTGACAATATCCTTGAGAGCAATGGAGGGCAGGCCCATTATGGTATTGATGGCTTTTTAGAAGTTAAGGCAAGAAAGGAAATTTTTTAAATTTAGAAAAAGAAAATGGGATTAATAGGAGTTATGCCTATTAATGGAACTAATTAAGGAATTTGGAGGTTGACTTTTAGAAGACTTGTGTTTTTTAGATTTGAACAGAGAATTTGACATTAGAAAATATGTTAGGAAACAAGAAATTAAGCACATAGCAGTATTTCACTGTGAGATGAAAATTCTCCCTCAGTTTATCTTCAATTCTCAAAATCGAGTATGGATGAGAGAAACACTATGGAAACAAGTCAGGAGAAGGGGTTCAGGGGAGGCTATCCCAAAATATGTCACTTAGACATATTGCTTCTTTTGAGCTAAAGGCACTTGAAAAACAGCAGGTGCAAGAAAGGCCCTCATCCCCTCTTCCCCCTGAAACAGGAGATGAAACTCCTAGATGAGAACCACTCTCCCTGTACCAGGAGGAAAGAAGCAGTCTGAATACCAGAAGTAAGACTCAAGGCTGAGAGAAGTCTGCACAAGATCTTATTAAAATACTTTTCTTCCTTTAGTTTCCCCATATACCTTACTTTTCCACAATTGCCACTCTGCTCAATCTAGTGTGTTAGTACTTAGGTTTTGCCACTTCTTTGGGTCTTCCTTTTCTTGTGAAGACTTCCTTGTGCACTTAAAAATCGAGTTGCTTTTCTTTTGTTATTCTGTCTTATGTCAATTTAATTCTCAGGCTCAGGCGGAAGCCCCAAGAGGGCCAGTTTTGCCTCTCTACACAAGTGAGTGAAGGTAAACCCACAGGAAATTCCTAACAGAAATTTTGTTGATAATGGAATATAATGAGTATTGAGACAGAGCACAAACAAGTGGATGTTGCTGAAATGGGGAGTGAGGCCAGAAGTCTGTCAAATTCCTAGAACCTATTCTGATGAATCCTCAACAAGTATGGAAGATACAGAATTCTTATCAGTAAGTCTGTCCTGACACTCAGAAGAGCTGATGCAGAGCTGCCCAAGAGTGGTGGGCAGCTGATTGTGGGGGGCTGAAGAAATCATCTACTTATCTACGTCAGTCATGGAATCATCCAGTTTTTCTATATTAGCCAAGAAATGAAGTAAACTAAATATTCTGTGGTAGTATCACCACAAGACTAAGATAAAATGTAGAAACAAAGTATTGGATACTGACAAACTTTTTTTTTTTTTTAAAGATTTTATTTATTTATTCATGAGAGACAGAGAGAGAGAGGCAGAGGGAGAAGCAGGCTCCCAAGGAGCAGGGAGCCCGATGCGGGACGCGATCCCAGGACCCTGGGATCATGACCTGAGCCGAAGGCAGACGCTTAACCATCTGAGCCACCCAGGCACCCGGATACCAACAAACTTTAATATGAAAGTAAGAAAATAAACTGTTTTCCATGAGAATCCAAGAAATTACAATGGTTTGACAGTTTATGCATCCTTAAAACTCCAATGAGCTGGTTTAGCTCTCCCACTTATTTTTTTCCACAGTTCTCAATTAGTGGCCTACTTTAAAGTTTGCTGTTCCACAAGGGTGAATTTTTTATTATAGATTCAAAAACTTCAATTTTATACTGATTAAATTAGTACTATAGTATTTGATTAGCCAAGTTCCTACAGACTGTACTTCTTAGATTTTTTTGATGTGAGGAATGTTTATTTATGGGTAGTTTTCTTTCAGTGATTTTCCAACATTATTCTGCTGAATGTAAGAATTTTTTTTTTTTTTAAGAAAAGTGGGTATTCGGAATTAAAAAAACCAGCTACACATTGGACATGGGTGTTGGCTACATGGATGTTTTCTTTAAACTTATTCATTAATGGTATATTTGTTTAATGCACTTTTCTGTATATTTCACAGAGAAAAATGCATTTTGATGTTTTACATAGGTTGAAAATGAAAAATGCTAATCAAATAGCTAATAAAGACTAATTGAGGGGTGCCTGGCTGGCTCAGTCAGAGGAGTGTGCAACTCTTGATCTTGGGGTTGTGAGTTTGAGCCCCACATTGGGTGTAGAGATTACTTAAATTAAAAAACTTGAGGGGTGCCTGAGTAGCTCAGTCGGTTAAGCATCTGCCTTCAGCTCAGGTCATGATCTCAGGGTCCTGGGACGGAGCCCCATGTCGGGCTCCTTGCTCAGCAGGGCATCTGCTTCTCCCTCTCCCTCTGCCCCTCCTCCTTGCTTGTGCACATGCTCTCTCTCTTGCTCTCTCTCTCTCTCTCAAATAAGTAAAATCTTTTTTAAAAATCTTAAAAAAAAAAAAAAGACTAGTCAACTGTCAGGAAGTGAATAGGTAGGTAATCTGAGCCCTTGTGGTAGTTTGGAATCCAACATTCACCAAACCGAATTTCTAAGAGTGGGAAACAGGGCCCATAAGGTATAAGGAGGGTTTTGACTGACTCAAGTTCGGAACCTGGCGTTTACTTAGAACAAACTTTAATAACTGCACTTTTCTAAGATAGTCATATATTGTATAATGGCAGGGGTCAAGAGAAACCAACATACCTTGAAATTCTGCCTTGTTGCCTGGCATATTGGTGGTGCCTTGCCGGGCCAGCTGTGAGGGGTTTTCTTAGACTGAGTGCTCTCTAAGGGTTGTCAGAGCCCTAAGCTCTGTGTATTCTAAATGGGGATCCGTGCCCAGCATGGGAATGCTCATGGAAGTTTGGACAGGCATGGCACCAAAACATGGTTGAGCTTCACCATTGGATTGGAGTAATACGTGTTAGGCTTCATCTCAGGAAACCATTTCTGTACTGTAGATGTGGCTGTATCCTATTGCTATAGGACTGTGAATTCCTTTAAACAGAAGGTGCTGGAGTTTGGCTCAAGGGAGATCTTATGTACATAAGTAGGGGTAGGGACATAAACAGGGAGAGGTAGCCAGTTGATGCTGGGTATTTAGTCAAGTACATCTAGTTAGCTACATATAGTACAGTCAATGGCCTCCAAAGGGATGGAGAAGCCTGAAGAGCACTGTCCCCTCCTGGAATGCAGTTTACTTAGTGCCTGCTCCTGGAGCCTCTCCAGATCCATCCTGATGTCTATGCAGAATGGACCTCCAGGTGCTGTTCAGGACCAAATCTCTTTTAGGAAAGAGAACAGTTCTCCTCCCTCCCTACATCTTTTGGGTCTAACTAGAAAGTTCCAAGAAAGTATGAGATCCCATAAAGTGTGTAAGATAGAAAGGGTCTACTCTTCCTTTAAACCATTGTAATACTGTCTCTGTGGGTACTGCACACCATATTTTCTAAAGTATGATGTCAACTATATCATTTCCCTTGCAAATCTTTAAGGTGTCCCTTTGCCTGTCTAATTAAATACATTTAAGGCTGCCTACCACATGGCATGCTCCTACCTTTGTAGTTTTAACATACTGCTATTTTATCTGTACCCTGTACTCTACCAGGAACTACCTGTACTTGAACATGCTTGACTTTTTCCACCACTGAGTCTCTAAGTCTGTTACTTCCACTTCATAAAATGCCTTCTGTATATTAGGGAAAACCTGCAGTTCTCATCCGATATCTTGTCTTTCCCGTGTGTCTCCTTTATGACTCACACAGAACACTTTACTTCTGACACTTCTGGTCACTAAATGTGTGGAGGTTTTTCCCCACACTAAACAATTTTCTGTGATACAAGCTGGGTGTCCTATCCACCTAGAGATAGTGTCAGATCTCGCAGGTTAGGAGCTCAGGCCCACAAGACTGCTCCCGCCCTATTTCAGATGCCCATTCCAAGTGGTAGGGCCCTAGGTTACGCACAGCTTTTTCCAATTTGACTACAAATTGGAGGTTCCCACAACCCTCTCCTCAGGTTCAATTAATTTGCTAGAGCAACTCACAGTCTCAGGGAAACATGTACATTTACCAGTTTATTACAGGATATGATAAAGACGACAGATGAACAGCCAGATGATGAGATACATGGGGCGAGGTCTGGGAGGGTTCTGAGCACAGGAGCTTCTGTCCCCATAGAGTTGGAGTATGTGTCACTCTCCCAATGTGGATGAGTTCACCGACCTGGAAGCTCTAAAAATCTTGTACAATTCGGATTTTATGAAAACTTCCTCACATCGGGATGGTCAATTATCAACTCAATTTCTAGCCCCTTTCTCTCTGGAGGATGAGAGGTGGGGCAGAAAATTCCAAGCTTCTAATCATGGCTTGGTCTTCTTGGTGACCAGCCTATATACAGAAGTCCACCCAGAGTCACCTCAATAAAACAACAGATGCTCCTAGTGCTTTTATTAGGAATTTACAAGGGTTTAGGAGCTTTGTGCTGGAGTGGGGGAGCAGAGACTAATATATATGTTTCTTCTTGTTTTATACCTTCCATCATTAACTCCATCTTGCAAGACCTAATACACATATATATTAATGCACATACATGTACAGTTGACCTTTGAACAACATGGGGGTTAGGGGTGCCAAACCTGGTGCAGTTAAAACTTCACATATAACTTTTGACTCTCCCAAAACTTAACTACCATTCATCCTATTTATAGGAAATAGTGGAAATAGAGAAATAAAGAGAGGGAAAAGGAAGGGAGGAAGGGCAAACTACTTACACATTGTTAACAGTCAAGGCAAGGGGGGCACCTGGGTGGCTTAGGTGTTACGCGTCTGCTTCTCCCTCTCCCACTCCCCCTGTTTGTGTTCCCTCTCTCCCTGTCAAATAAATAAATAAAAATCTTTAAAAAAAAACAAAAAAACAAGACAAGGGATGTAGGCATTTTTGAGTTGGCTGTCAGCTCCTCCAAACCTTACTACTACATCAAGGCCAGGGTTTAAATGTATTTTCAGATCTACTCTTATATGTATTTTTAACATCTGGCACCCCGAGACACACACCACCATGCTAATCCCACCCCACACTGCAAATCCAGGAATTCCACTGACAATGTATATAGGAGAAAAAAGAGCCACTTCCTTTACTGTGGCTGGGGCTGTTATCCTACAGAAAGCATGGATGGGCTTTAAGGGAATTCATGATAATGCATCTGATGTTATACAACACTGTGCATAGGAATATAAATACACACAAATGTGCCTTCTACCCGGTGGATGAGAAGAGGCAGAAATCGATGGACAAATGGTTCTGTTCCCAAATAAAATGAAGAACCACGAAGATGAGGCCAGGTTAACAAATAACAGCCTACAACAGATAAGCAGCCTAACAAAGAGAAAAAACTGCATTTGGGGATACTGAATCCCAGTTCTACATTCAATATTTGAAGAACTTCTCTGAGACTTGGTTTCTTCAATTGTAAAATGAAGGTGACACCTGCCTCACAGATCGGTGAGGATTAAGTGAGGAGCATACAGTGGTAAAGAAGAAAAAGCTGACAAAAAGAGAACACAGTGCTTTTTTAAAAAATTAATTAATGTTATTTTTTTAAATTAGTTTCAGAGGTAGAATTTAGTGATTCATCAGTTGCATATAACACTCAGTGCTCATTACATCAAATGCCTTCCTTAATGCCCTCACCCAATTATCCCTTTCCTCCACCCACCTTCCCTCCAGCAACCATGTTTGTTTCCTAGAGTTCAGCATCTCTTATGGTTTGCCTCCCTCTCTATTTTCATAGAGTCCTCCACTCCTTCGACTGAGCCAGCCAGGCGCCCCACGAAGTTTGTTTTTGTTTTTTACTTTGTGTTTAAGATGGGAGAAATAACAGCATGTTTTAAGCTGATGGGAATTATATAGAAAAAAGAGGAGAAAAATGTTGGAACTATCTCCTTGAATAGACAAGAGAGTACAGGAAATAGTAAACAAGTAGAAGGGTTGAAAGATAGGAGCATGAACTGTTCATCTGTAATGATAGGAAAGAAGGCAGAGTATAGGAGTACAAATGCTTTTAGGTAGGTCAATGTGATGGTGGGAATTTGTGTAAGTTCAGTGCTCAGTGCAACAGAAAATGAAGTCCTTTATACCTTGGTCATTGCAGATAAAGAGAAGGCAGAGAAACTGAAGCAATTCCTGCCCCCAGGTTTGGCAGTGAAGGAGCTGAAATGAACCAGGCACACTGACTATTAAGGGCCTACTTAAGGTTTATGGATATGAGTTTAAAGTGATACCAACAAATAGAAAGCAAATGATAAAATGGTAGATATAAACTCAATATGTTAATTACATTAAATGTAAATGGACTAAATACTCCAGTAAAAGACAAAGACTGTCAAACTGGCTTTTGAGGGACGCCTGGGTGGCTCAGTCGGTTAAGCATCTCCCTTTGGCTCAGGTCATGATCCTGGAGTCCTGGGATCGAGTGCCATATCTGGCTCCTTGCTCAGTGGAGAGCCTACTTCTCCCTCTGCCTGCTGCTCCCCATGCTCATGCGCACTCTCTCTCTCTCTCTCTCTGACAAATAAATAAGTAAAATCTTTTAAAAAAATACAAAAACAAGGGGCTCCTGGGTGGCTCAGTTGTTAAGCATCTGCCTTTGGCTTGGGTCATGATCCCGGGGTCCTGGGATTGAGCCCCACATCAGGCTCCCTGCTCAGAGGGAAACCTGCTTCTCCCTCGCCCATTCCCCCTGCTTGTGTTTCCTCTCTCACTATCTCTCTCTTTGTCAAATAAATAAATAATCTTTTCTCTCTTTTTTTTTTTAGATTTTATTTATTTATTTGACAGAGACAGCGAGACAGGAAACACAAGCAAGGGGAAGCAGCAGGCAGAGGGAGAAGCAGACTCCCCGCAGAGCAGGGAGTCCGACGTGGGGCTCCATCCCAGGACTCTGGGATCATGACCTGAGCCGAAGGCAGACGCTTAACAACTGAGCCACCCAGGCACCCCAATAAATAAATAATCTTAAAGAAATACAAAAACAAAAACAAAAAAAAAGAAATACAAAAACAAAACAAAAAAAACCACTGGCTTTTGAAAAATCAAGCTAAATGCTACCTTTTGGAGGAGATACAACTTGAATATTAATATACAGAAAGATTCAAAGTGAAAGGAAAGAAAAACATATATAAACGCCAACAAAAATAAAGCTGCTGTGGCTATACTTTAGGGCAAAAAATATTAGAAAAGTCATTTTTTTGGTTAATAATTAAAGGTATAATGATGAAAAAGTTTGCTTAAACAGGAAGATACTGTTTCTAAAAACAGTCTGAAAATATAAAATGCAAAATCATCATAACTGAAAGAAGAGAAAAAATCCCCAATCAAACTGAGAGATGTTTACTCATCTCAGTGACTGAGAACAGAGATTTTGTTTTAGTTTAGTTTCTTTATTTTGATTAGGCAATGTTTAAATTTTCTTTTTCTTTTGATAAGGTATGATTCCTCAAGGAAGTGATGCAGTTTTGCACATTATTTCATAATGAGAGGAACTACATCTGTCTCTGCTTGTGCATTGGGTTCATTTTGCAGTAGATGAGCTAGTGCCTGCACATCTTTGCCGAGTAACAGTCCCTGCGGTGATCCTTGATTACACACTTGGCCTTGAACCTCAGGGCAAGCTGCAGGCTGGGGAGGAGGCGGCTGGGAGGTTCATGGGCATCATGGCCCAAGTGCACTGGGCTTCACACCAGCAGGACCTGCAGTGCATAGGGGTCCTGGAAAGACAGTGGAGAGTGTGTGGGGGTTCACCGAGTGAGGGAATGAGGACTCTGATAGAGCGGAGGGCTCAGGGCAAACAACAGTGTTACAAGCACAGAAGTTGTGTTGTCGCTGAGTCTGGGAAGAAGGTGCCTGGGAGACTGCTGGCAGTGCACCTCACACATGCCTGTGCAGTGGGCAGGAAAAAAATTTTGAAAATCTGTAAGAATATGAGATTTAAATTAAGACAGTCAGTATGGTTGGGTTTTTTTCTCCAGTCACATTCAAGTGCCCTGGTGCAGATGCAGAATTCCTAGAGAGTAGAATTTAACTAGGACTGGAATTTTGCCAAACTAGTATGAAGGACAAGTGAAAGTTAATGGTGTTTGAAAGGAAATGGTTATAATATTTGACTTGCTAAGAAGGGGTACAGTAAAAAGTTGGAGGGATCAGTGAATTATAGGCCCTGGTGGGTGGAAGGATTTAGTTAGAATACTAGAGACATTGAGTTAGAAGACAGGGAGTGTGAGAGAGTGGAGGTAATGGTCTGAAAATGGGATGCTTGAAATGGAGATTATGGAGGAGTCATCATTGGCAATGACCAGGTCTATGGTAGGAGCAAGTGATAGGAAGATATGGGTTCAAGAAATGGAGAAACCACAGTGTTGGAAAAATCATATATATGAATATTGAGATCATTAAGAATTAAGATGAGAGTGGTGATTTATATTCAGTGGAGTATTTTTTATATCTAATCAGATTCATTTACTAGAAATTTACATTTAAAAATGAATAAAAGTTGGGGCACCTGGTTGGCTCCATCAGTTAAGCCACCAATTCTTGATTTCTGCTCAGGTCATGATCTCAGGGTCGTGAGATCCAGCCTATAGGGCTCTGAGCTGAGTGTAGAGCCTGCTTAAGATTCTCTCTCTCCCTCTCCCTCTGCCCCTGCCCCCCCCAATAAATAATAAATAAATAAATAAAAGTCTACAAAAACTCAATAAAAAGACATATAACCCAACTGAAAAATGGGCAAAGGCGTTGAAGAGACATTTCTCCAAAGAGATATACAAATATGAAACTCTTCAGTTTTTTCATTTATCATTCTTTTCTCATATGTAACATTTTTTTACAAACTTTAATATTCCATATCATTTTTAATTATATAAAACAATACTCAAAATACAGTATCTCAAACATTATAAAAACCTTAGTTTAAGGCATAATCAAATCATATTCAAATAATATCCACAATGAACTGCTTTTTAAAAAAAGACTTTTTTAAATTTTTAAAAAATTTTTATTTATTTGAGAGAGAGAGAGCACAAGCAGGGGGAGGACAGCAGAGGGAGAGGGAGAAGCAGGCTCCCCACTGATCAGGAAGCCCGATATGGGGCTCAATCCCAGGACCCTGGGATCATGACCTGAGCTGAAGGCAGATGCCCAACCGACTGAGCCACCCAGGCGCCCCCCAAAAAACTTTAAGAGCAATTTTAGATCACAGCAAATAGAGAAGTACAGAGATTTCTTGTATACCCATGGCCCCCGACATGTATAGCCATCCCTGTTATCAATGTTCCCCACTAGAGTCCTTCATTTTTTATGTTTGGTGAACGTACACTGACACATCACCCAAAGTCCATATTTTGCATTAGGATTCACCCTTGATGTTTACATTTTATAGGTTTAGACAAATGTATAAGGACATGTGTTTATCATTATAGTATCTTACAGAGTATATTCATTTCCCTAAAAAATTATCTATGCTCCACCTATTCATCCTTCCTTTCCTCCAACCTTTGGTAACATTTGATCTTTTTACTCTCCATGGGATTTCCTTTTCCAGAATGTCATAGAGTTGGAATCATACATTATGTTGTCCTTTCAGATTGGCTTCTTTTACTTAGTAATATGCATTTAAGCCTTCCCCGTGTCTTTTCATGACTTGCTAGCTCACTCCTTTTTTGTGATTATTATTCCATTTTCCGGGTGTGTCAGTTTATTTATCCATTCACGTACCAAAGCACATGTTGGTTGCTTCCAAGTTTTGGCAATTATGAATTAAGCTGTTATAAACAACTATGTGCAGGTTTTTGTGTGGATATAAGTTTTCAGCTCCTTTGCATAAATACCAAAGAAGGGGATTGTGGATCATATGGTAAGAGTCTGCTTAGTTTTTTTAAGAGATTGCCAAACTGTCTTTGAAAGTGGCTGTACCATTTTGCATTCCCACTAATAATGGTTGAAAATTACTGTTGCTCTACATACTTGCCAGAATTTGGTGTGGTCAGTGTTCTGGATTTTGGACATTCTAATAGGTGTGTAGTGGTTTCTCATTGTTTTGATTTGTCATGCTCTAATGACAAATGATGTTGAACATCTTTTTTTCTTTTTTTTAAAGATTTTATTTATTTACTTGAGAGAGAGAGCACATGGGGGGGGGAGGGTCAGAGGGAGAAGCAGACTCCCTGCCGAGCAGGGAGCCCGATGCGGGACTCGATCCAGGGACTCCAGGATCATGACCTGGGCCAAAGGCTGATGCTCAACCAACTGAGCCAGCCAGGCACCCGTCTTTTGCCCATTTTTCAATCAAGTTGTTAGTTTTCTTAAGTTTTAAGAGTTCTTTGTATATTTATGATAATACTCCTTTATCAGATGTGTCTTTTGCAAATATTTTCTCCCATTCTGTGGCTTGTTTTCTCATTCTCTTGACAGTGTCTTATGCAGAGCAGAAAATCTTAATTTTAAGGAAGGTCAACTCCTCAATAATACTTTCACAGATCATGCCTTTGGTCTTGTATTTAAAAAATCATTATCATATCCAGGTTCATCTAGATGTTTTTCTGTGTTATTTTCTAGTAGTTTCATAGTTTTGCATTTTACATTTAGGTCTATGACCCATTTGAAGATAATTTTTGGGGGGAACAAGGTAAGACCTGTGTCTAGATTAATCTTTTTGCGTGAGGATATCCAGCTGTTCATTTGTTGAAAAGACTATCTTTTCTCCATCACATTGCCTTTGCTCTTTTGTCAAAGATAAGTTGACTACATTTATGCAGCTCTCTATTCTACTTAATTGATCTACTTGCCTATTATTTTGCCAAACCACACTGTCTTGATTAATGTAGCTTCACTGCAAGTCTTGAAGTAGGGTATTATCAGTCTTCCAACTCTGTTCTCATCTAATACTGTGTTGACTATTCTGGGTCTTTTGCCTCTCCATATAAACTTTAGATCAGTTTGTCAATATCCACAAAATAACTTTCTGGGATTTTTATTGTGTTGAATCTATAGATCAAGTTGGGAAGAACTGACATCTTGACAATATTGAGTCTTCCTATCCATGAACATGAAATATCTCTCCATTTTTTTAGTTGTTTAATTTCATTCATCAGTTTTGTAATTTTCCTCATAGATCTTGTACATATTTTATTAGAGTTGTTGTACCTAAGTATTTCATTGTTTTGGATGCTAATGTAATGGTATTGTGGGGTTTTTAATTAAAAAAAATTTTTTTTTAAGTAATCTCTATACCCAACGTGGGGTTTGAACTCACGACCCCAAGGTCAAGAGTCACATGCTCCACTGACTGAGCCAGCCAGGTGCCCCTGGTATTGTGTGTATGTGTGTGTGTTTTAAAGATTTTATTTATTTATTTGAGAGAGAGAGTGAGAGCGCAAGTGGGAGTGGGGGAGGGGCAAAGGGAGATGGAGAATGAGAAGCAGACTGCCCACTGAGCAGGGATGGAGCCCAAAGGGGGCTCAATCCCAGGACCCTGG
This sequence comes from Phoca vitulina, assembly GCF_004348235.1. NCBI lineage: Eukaryota > Metazoa > Chordata > Mammalia > Carnivora > Phocidae > Phoca > Phoca vitulina. The sequence continues at coordinate 44,200,971 of NW_022589710.1, read as the reverse complement.
GATCATGACCTGAGCTGAAGGCAGATGCTTAACCGACTGAGTCACTCAGGCACCCCGGTATTGTGTTTTTAATTTCAATTTCCACTTGTTCATTGCCGGTATATAAGAAAATGATTGAGGGGCACCTCGTGGCTCAGTTGGTTAAGCAACTGCCTTGGGCTCAGGTCATGATCCTAGGGTCCTGGGATCGAGCACCGCATCAGGCTCCTTGCTCAACAGGTAGCCTGCTTCTCCCTCTCCCTCTCCCTGATATTCTGCCTGCTTGTGCTCTCTCTCTCTGTCAAATAAATAAATAAAAAATCTTAAAAAAAAGAAAGTGATTGAATTTTGCATATTAACCTTGTGTACTGCAACCTTGCTGTCATTGCATATTAGTTCTAGTTTTTTTGTCAATTCTTTTGTATTGTCTACTAGATGATCATGTTATCTGTGAACAAAGACAGTTTGTTTTTTCCTTCCCGGTCTGTATACTTTTTATTTCCTTTTCTTGTCTTATTGCATTAAGTTGGATTTCCAGAATGATGTTAGAAAGGAGTAGTAAGAGGGGACATATTTGCCTTGTTCCTGATCTTAGTAAGAAAGCTTCTAGTTTCTCACCATTGAGTATGATGTTAGCTGTAGGGTTTTTATAGATATTCTTCATCAATTTGAGTAAGTTCCCCTTTATTCCTACTTTTCTGAGAATTTTTATCACGAATTGCGTGTTGGATTTTGTCAGATGCTTCTTTCTGCATCTATTGATCATGTGGTTTTCCTTTTTTCGCCTGTTGGACTCCATTAATAGATTTTTGAATGTTGAACCAGCCTTGCTTAGCTAGGATATATCCCATTTGGTTGTGTTGTATAATTCTTTTTATTTTTTTTTTAAGTTTTATTAATTTAAGTAATCTCTACACCCAATGTAGGGCTTGAACTCATGACCCTGAGATCAAGAGGCTCACATTCTTCCAACTGAGCCAGCCAGGTGCCCCTAATTCTTTTTAAATATCAACTGCTTTATTATTGTTTCATTTAGAGTTTTAAGAGAGTTTAATTTACATTGAGACAAATATTTATGTCTGTCTGTCTATTATCTCTTATCTATCTACAATTATACATAGATTATGTGGTGACTGTGGATTTTTTCTCTTTTAACTTTATAGAAAGTTCTTTATAAGAAGAGATAGTATGAGCACAGGTTGGCTCAGTTGGTTAAGCGTCTGCCTTCAGCTCAGGTCATGATCCTGGCATCCTGGGATCAAGTCCTGCATCAGGCTCCCCGCTCTGTGGGGAGTCTGCTTTTCCCTCTCCCTCTGCCCCTCCCCCCTGCTCATGCTCGCTCTCTCTCTCTCTCTCTCTCTCACTGTCTCTCAAATAAATAAACAAAATCTTTAAAAAAATAAGAAGTGATAGGTTTAGGATTGAACTTCAGTTTTGTTTAGTTTTATACAAATATAGGTATTTATTAACTTTATATCATATTAATCTTTAGCTTCTCAAAACCATTTAAGAGTATCAGAAAATATGAAAACATTAATATATCAATATCATTAGTATTACTTTAATAGCTATTAAATATTCATTAGAGCGTTAAACTTTATTCAGAAAGTTTCAGCATATCAATTTTTGTAGATATACATAATTTTGTTTTTTTCTGAATCTTCATAAGAATGAAACTGGGATGCCTGGGTGGCTCAGTTGGTTAAGCATCTGCCTTTGGCTCAGGTCGTGGTCCCAGGGTCCTGGGATCGAGTCCTGCATCCGCTCCTTGCTCAGTGGGGAGCCTGCTTCTCCCTCTGTCACTCCCCCTGCTTGTGTTCCCTCTCTCTCTGAAAAATAAATAAATAAAATCTTAAAAAAAAACCCATAAGAATGAAACTTAGAAGGCTCTAGTGATTTAAATTATAACACATCTTAAGTATAAATCAATTTTTCTGTTCTTTGAGTGATCTGCCACAATAAATGTAATGTCATGGAGAGCTGGCACTTAGTGTAGTAACTAGGAATTTATCTTATTGAGTGAAGGATTATGTTGAAATGCAAAATGATTGATTTAAAATAGTTTAATTTTATGTGTTTCTTTGATCTAAATATATTACATTCTAAAATTGAGGTTATAACTTCTTTATTTTATTTTTATTTTATTTTTTTAAAGATTTATTTGACAGAGAGAGACACAGCGAGAGAGGGAACACAGCATGGGGAGTGGGAGAGGGAGCAGCAGGCTTCTGGTGGAGTAGGGAGCCGGATGTGAGACTTGGTCCTGGGATCATGACCTGAGCCGAAGGCAGACGCTTAATGACTGAGCCACCCAGGAGCCCCAAATCTTTTTTTTTTTTTTTTTTAAGATTTTTAATTTATTTGTCAGAAAGAGAGTGCACGAGAGAAAGCAAGCACAAGCAGGGAGAGTGGCAGAGGGAGAAGCAGGCTCCCCGCTGAGTAAGGAGCCGATGCGGGACTCGATCCCAGGACCCTGGGATCATGACCGGAGCCGAAGGCAGACGCTTAACAACTGAGCCACCCAGGCGCCCCTATTTTTCTTATTTTTAAAAAGTTTTAATTTTAATTCCAGTTAGTTAGTAACATACAGTGTTATAGTAGTTTCAGGTGTACAATATAGTGATACTACGATTCCATGCATCACCCAGTGCTCATCATGACAAGTGCATTCCTTAATCCCCATCACCTATTTACCCCATTCCCCCACCCACAACCCCTCTGGTAACCATCAGTTTGTTCTCCATAGTTAAGAGTCTGTTTTTTTATTTCTCTCTCTCTCTTTTTTCCCTCTGCTCATTTGTTTCTTAAATTCCACATATGAGTGAAATTATATGGTATTTATCTTTCTCTGACTTATTTCGCTTAGCATTATAGTCTCTAGCTCCATCCATGTTGTTGCAAATGGCAAGATTTCATTCTTTTCTATGGCCAAATAATATTCCACTGTATATGTATACATCACATCTTCTTTATCCATTCATCAATCGATGGACACTTGGGCGGCTTCCATTTCTTGGCTATTGTAAATAATGCGGCTAAAAACATAGGAGTACACATATCCCTTTGAATTAGTGTTCTTTTATTCTTTGGGTAAATACCCAGTAGTGTGATTGCTAGATGGTAGGGTAGTTCTATTTTTAATTTTCTGAGGAACCTCCATACTGTTTTCCAGGGTGGCTGCACCAGTTTACATTCCCACCAATCCTTCAAGAGGGTTCCCCTTTCTCTGCATCCTTGCCAACACCTGTTGTCCCTTGTGTTGTTTTTAGTCATTCTGACAGCTGTGAGGTGATATCTCACTGTAGTTTTGATTTGCATTTCCCTGATGGTAAGTGATGATGAACATCTTTTCATGTGTCTGTTTGCCATCTGTATGTCTTTGGAGAAATGCCTGTTCATGTTTTCTGCCCATTTTTTTTTAAAGATTTTATTTATTTATTTGACAGAGAGAGACAGAGCGAGAGAGGGAACACAAGCAGAGGGGAGTGGGAGAGAGAGAAGCAGGCTTCCCGCTGAGCAGGCAGCCCAATGTGGGGCTCGATGACCTGAGCCGAAGGCAGACGCTTAACGACTGAGCCACCCAGGTGCCCCTCCTGCACATTTTTAAATTAGATTATTTGTTTTTTGGGTGTTGAGTTGTATAAGTTCTTTCTATATTTTGGATACTAACCTTTTATCAGATATGTCATTTGCAAATATCTCCTCCCATTCTGTAGGTTGCCTTTTAGTTTTGTTGATTGTTTCCTTCACTGTGCAGAAGCTTTTTATTTTGATGTAGTCTCAATAGTTTATTTTTGCTTTTGTTTCCCTTGCCTCAAGAGACATATCTAGAAAGAGGTTGCTATGGCCAATGTCAAAGAGGTTACTGCCTGTGATCTCTTCTAGGGTTTTTATAGTTTCAGGTCTCACATTTAGGTCTTTAATCCATTTTGAATTTATTTTTGTATATGGTGTAAGAATGTGGTCTAGTTTCATTCTTTTGCATGTTGCTGTCCAGTTTTCTCAACACCATTTGTTGAAGAGACTATCTTTTTCCCATTGCATATTCTTTTCTGCTTTTTTTTTTTTTTTAAAGATTTTATTTATTTATTTGAGAGAGAGAGACACAGCGAGAGAGGGAACACAAGCAGGGGGAGTGGGAGAGGGAGAAGCAGGCTTCCCGCCGAGCAGGGAGCCCGATGTGGGACTTGATCCCAGGACCCTGGGATCATGACCTGAGCCGAAGGCAGACGCTTAATGACTGAGCCACCCAGGCGCCCTTCTTTTCTGCTTTGTTGAAGATTAATTGACTACATAGCTGTGGGTTCATTTCTGGGTTTTCTATTCCATTCCATTGATCTATGTGTCTATTTTTGTGCCAATATCATACTGTTCTGATTCTACAGTTTTAATATAGCTTGAAGTCCAGAATTGTGATGCCTCCAGCTTTTCTTTTCTTTTTCTTTTTTTTTTTTTTAAAAAGCTCTTAAAAAAAAGATTTTATTTATTTGACACAGAGACAGAGATAGTGAGAGAGAGAGCATAAGCAGGGGGAGCGGCAGGCAGGCAGAGGGAGAGGGAGAAGCAGGCTCTCTGCTGAGCAAGGAGCCCAATGTGGGGCTCGATCCCAGGACCTTGGGATCATGGCCTGAGCCGAAGGCAGCCGCTTAACCGACTGAGCCACCTAGGCGCCCCTGCTTTTCTTTTTCAAGACTGCTTTGGCTATTCAGGGTCTTTCATGGTTCCATTCAAATTTTAGGATTGTTTACTCTAGCTCTGTGAAAAAATGCTGTTGGTATTTTGATAGAGATTGCTTTAAATGTGTAGATTGCTTTGGGTAGATAGACATTTTAACAATATTTGTTTTTCCAACCCATGAGCATACAATGTATTTCCATTTCTTTGTGTTGTCTTCAATTTCTTTCATCAGTGTTTTATAGTTTTCAGAGTACAGGTCTTTCACCTCTTTGGTTAGGTTTATTCCAATGTATCTGATTAATTTTGGTGCAATTGCAAATGGGATTATTAATTTCTCTGCTGCTTCATTGTTGGTGTATATAAATGCAACAGTTTTCTGTACATTGATTTTGTATCCTGTGACTTTACTAAACTTATCAATTCTAGCAGTTTTTTGGTGCAGGCTTTAGAGTTTTCTGTATATAGTGTCATGTCATCTGCAAATAGTGAGTTTTACTTCTTCCTTACTGATTTGGATGCCTTTTATTTCTTTTTTGTTGTCTGATTGCTGTGGCTAGGACTTCCAGTACTGTGTTGAAGAAAGGGGTGAGAGTGGACATCCTTGTCTTGTTCCTGACCTTAGGGGGAAAACTCTCAGTTTTCCTCAATGAGGATGATGTTAGCTATGGGTTATTCGTATATGGCCTTTATTTATTTTTTTTTTTTTTTAAAGATTTTATTTATTTATTTGACAGTGAGAGATAGTGAGAGAGGGAACACAAGCAGGGGGAGCGGGAGAGAGAGAAGCAGGCTTCCTGCGGAGCAGGGAGCCTGATGCGGGGCTCGATCCCAGGACCCTGGGATCATGACCTGAGCCGAAGGCAGACGCTTAACGACTGAGCCACCCAGGTGCCCCTCGTATATGGCCTTTATTATGTTGAGGTGTATTCCCTATAATAACCCTACTTTGTTGAAGGTTTTTTTTTTTTTATCATGAATGGATGTTGTACTTTGTCAAATGCTTCTTCTGTGTCTATTGAAATGATCATATAGTTCTTATCCTTTCTCTTGTTGATGTGATGTATCACACTGATTGATTTGTGAATATTGAACCACCCTTGTGACTCAGGAATAAATCCTACTTGATCATGGTGAATGATTTTTTTTTAATGTATTGTTGAATCAGTTTACTAGTATCTTATTGAGGATTTTTGCATCTATGTTAATCAGGAATATCAGCCTGTATTTCTCATTTTTAGTGGTGATCTTTATCCAGTTTTGGTATCAGGATAATGCTGGCTCATAGAATGAATTTGGAAGTTTTCCTTCCTGTTCTATTTTCTGGAATAGTTTGAGAAGAATAGGTATTATTCTTCTTTAAATGTTTGGTAAATTCACCTGTGAAGCCATCTGGTCCTGGACTTTTGTGTTTTGAGAGTTTTTTGATTACTGATTCAATTCCTTTCCTGGTTATCAGTTTGTTCAAATTTTCTATTTCTTCCCGCTTCGGTATTAAAAGGTTATATGTTTCTCGGTATTTATCCATTTCTTGTAGGTTGTCTGATTTGTTGGCATATAGTTTTTCATATTCTCTTATGATTGTTTGTATTTCTGTGGTGTTGGTTATTTCACCTCTCTCATTTGTGATTTTATTTATTTGGGTCCTTTCTCTTTTTTTCTTGATAATTCTGGCTTGAGGTTTATCAATTTTATTGATTTTCTTCAAAGAATCAGCTCCTGGTTTCATTGATCTGTTCTATTGTTTTGTTTTGTTTTAGTTTCTATATCATTTATTTCTGCTCTAATCTTTATTTCCTTCCTTCTGTTGGTTTCAGGCTTTGTTTATTCTTTTTCTAGCTCCTTTAGGTGTAAGGTTAGGTTGTTTGAGATTTTCCTTGCTTCTTGAGGTAGGCCTGCATTGCTATAAACTTCCCTCTTAGAACTGCTTTTGCTGCATCCCAAAGGTTTTGCACATTTGTGTTCATTTTCATTTGTTTCCATGTAATTTTTTATTTCTTCTTTTATTTCCTGGTTGACCTATTCATTGTTTAGTAGCATATTATTCAAACTCCATGTATTTGTGGTCTTTCCAGATATTTTCTTGAGGTTGACTTCTAGTTTCACAGCATTGTGGTCAGAAAAGATACATGGTGTGACTTTGATCTTCTTGGACTTGTAGAGGCTTGTTTTGTGAGCTAATATGTGATCTATTCTAGAGAATGTTCCATGTGTACTTGAAAAGAAATGTATTCTGTTTTAGGATGAAATGTTCTTAATATATCTGTGAAATTCATGTGTTCCAGTGTGTCATTCAAAGCCATTGTTTCTTTGCTGATTTTCTGTTTAAATTATCTGTCCATTGATGTAAGTGGGGTGTTAAAGTCCCCTATGATTATTATTTTTTTTTAAGTATTTTTTTTAAAGATTTTATTTTTATTTATTTGAGAGAGAGAGAATGAGAGAGAGCACATGAGAGGGGTTAGGGTCAGAGGGAGAAGCAGACTCCCTACCGAACAGGGAGCCCGATGCGGGACTCGATCCAGGGACTCCAGGATCATGACCTGAGCCAAAGGCAGTCGCTTAACCAACTGAGCCACCCAGGCGCCCCCCCTATGATTATTGTATTATTATCGATTAGTTCCTTTATGTTTGTTATTAACTGTTTTATATATTTGAGTGGTCCCATGTTGGGTCATAAATATTTATAATTGTGATATAACAATTCTTATTGGATTGTCCCCTTTATTATTATATAGAGTCCTTCTTTGTTCCTTGTTACTATCTTTGTTTTAAAGTCTATTTTGTCTGATGTAAGTATTGCTACTCTGGCTTTCTTTTAACATCAATTTGCATGATGGATGTTTCTCCATCTCCTCTCTTTCAATCTGTAGGTGTCTTTAGGTCTAAAATGAGTCTCTTAAAGACATGTATCATCTGACTCACTGATATGAGGAATTCTTAATCTCAGGAAAGAAACTGAGGGTTGCTGGAGTGGTGGGGGGTGGGAGGGATGGGGTGGCTGGGTGATAGACATTGGGGAGGGTATGTGCTATGGTGAGTGCTGTGAATTGTGTAAGACTGTTGAATCACAGACCTGTACCTCTGAAACAAATAATACATCATATGTTTAAAAAAAGAAGAAGAAGAAGAAGATAGCAGGAGGGGAAGAATGAAGGGGGGGAATCGGAGGGGGAGATGAATCATGAGAGTCTATGGACTCTGGGTTCTAGAGGGGAGGGGGTTGGGGGGATGGGTTAGCCTGGTGATGGGTATTAAAGAGGGCACGTTCTGCATGGAGCACTGGGTGTTATATGCAAACAATGAATCATGGAACACTACATAAAAAACTAATGATGTAATGTATGGTGATTAACATAACATAATTTTAAAAATAAATAAATAAATAAAATGAGTCTCTTATAGGCCAAGATGGGTCTTGGGTTTTTATCTATTTCATCACCCTATGTCTTTTGATTGGAGTGTTTAGTCCATTTATATTCAAAATGATTATTTTTTTCAATGTAATTATTGATAAATATGTATTGTCATGTTATTATTTGTTTTGGGGTTGTTTCTGAAGATTTTCTTTGAGCTTTTCTTTTTTTTCTTTTCTGTGCCTCCTGGATCGGGTATTTGTTTCCTTCCCCAGATTAGGGAGGTTTTCAGCTATTATTTCTTCAAATAAATTTTCTGCCCCCTTTTCTCTCTCTTCTTCTGAGACTCCTATAATACGAATGTTATTATGTTTGATGGAGTCACTGAGTTCCCTAAGTCTATTCTTTTGCATAATTCTTTTTTCTCTCTGCCTGATTACTTTCCATTACTCTGTCTCCTTAGGTCACTAATTCGTTCCTTTGCTTCTTCCATCCTGCTGTTCATTCCCTCAATCATGTTTCTCGTTTTGCTTATTGAGACCTCTATCTCTGCTATGGTATTCCTTATCTCTATGTTTAGGGTCTCACTCATGTCTTCCACTCTTTTCTCAAGTACAGTGAGTATCCTTATAGTCATTGCTTTAAATTCTCTATCAGTCATGTTACTTATATCCATTTCATGTAGATCTCTAGCTGTGCCCTTGTCTTGTTCTTTCATTTGGGATAAATTTCCCTGTCTCTTCATTTTGCTGCCTCTCTGTGTCTGTTTCTGTTAAGAAAGTCAGCTATGTCTTTTGTTCTTGAAAGTAGTGACTTTATGAAGACGAGGTCCTGGAGTGCCCTGCAGCATAGTGTCCCCTGTTGAGCAGAACCTGGCACTTCAGGAAAGTATCCTATGTGTGTTGCTTTCACTCTGCTGTTGTGTCTGAGTCACTTTTCCTTTAACTGTAGTAATCTGCACTGACTCTCGGCCTGTTGGGAGCAGTTAGTGGGACTCAGGCAGGCCAGTTCTGAGGGGACGTGCTCAAATTTGTTCTGGGCCACTGGTCCTACGGAAGATTCCCCTGAAGGGCTGCAAAATGCTGCTGTGGCTAGGGGCCAGGCATAGGGGTGGCTAGGAGCGAGAAACTGGGCTCCAAGTTGGGCAGTGGCTGGGCCCGGCTGGGTGCAGTGTGCAACGTTGGCTGGGGCTGTGTGGTGGCAGCTGTGAGCAGCTGGGCACAGCACGCAGTAGTGGCTGGGCACCCCGCACAGGCTGCAGCCAGCTCAGCTCACCCTGCGGCTGGGCAGGACTGGTGTGCAGTTTTAACAAAATTTGTCTTGAGTCCAGGGCCAAGGAGGTAGGCTTGGAGTGGGCGAGTACGTGGTGCACTGCTAGCAAGTTAGGTAGCAAGTTCTGTGCAGCCCTGCCTCCTGCAGATGGCCCTGTGTTTATGCTAGGGGGTGGGGGAGAAAATGGCACCTGCCAGCTTCCTCGTTTTCCAGGTCCCCCCACATGCTGCGAAATCAGTATGAATATACCTGTCCCCCATTTGCTCTCCAGCATTGTATAATCTGCTGTTTTTATGTTGCCTCTCTGTGCATGCTACGCTTTAGGGGCAGCAACCCAGCTATCACTTGCCCTGTTGGGTGGAAGTGCTGAGGCAGCTAACTTTTAAAACTCCAGGCTCCATTTGCAACGACGTGGATGGAACTGGAGGGTATTATGCTGAGCGAAATAAGTCAAACAGAGAAAGACATGTATCATATGACCTCACTGATATGAGGAATTCTTAATCTCAGGAAACAAACTGAGGGTTGCTGGAGTGGGGGGTGGGGTGGGAGGGATGGGGTGACTGGGTGATGGACACTGGGGAGGGTATGTGTTCTGGTAAGCGCTGTGAATTGTGCAAGACTGTTGAATCTCAGATCTGTACCTCTGAAACAAATAATGCAATATATGTTAAGAAAGAAAAAGAGAAGAAGAAGAATGTAGCAGCAGGGGAAGAATGAAGGGGGGGAAATCGGAGGGGGAGAAGAACCATGAGAGACAATGGACTCTGAAAAACAAACTGAGGGTTCTAGAGGGGAGGGGGGTGGGAGGATGGGTTAGCCTGGTGATGGGTATTGAGGAGGGCACGTTCTGCATGGAGCACTGGGTGTTATGCACAAACAATGAATCATGGAACACTATATCTAAAACTAATGATGTAATGTATGGGGATTAACATAACAATAAAAAATTTAAATAAAAAAAAAAATAAAATAAATAAATATATCTCTTAAAAAAAAAAAAAAAAAACTCCAGGCTCCAAGTCCCATTCATTATACAAACTCAAGGAATTCAGCCCCTCTGTTATTCAAAGCCAAATCTTATGGGGAATGGTGCAAGGGCCCATTTCTCTGCCCCCTCTCTACATGCAACTCCCTCCCTACTGCAAGCAGCCTTGCTCTGCATTTCTGGCCCTCCTAACCTTTTAGATGCAGCTTCCTCTCAATAATTAGTTGTGGATGTTCTGCCAGTCTTTTGATGGCTCTCTGTTTTGGTGATTTGGATGTGGCTGATATCTAGTTGTAAACATGGGATGGAGTGATCTCAGGGTCCTCCTAGTCTGCCATCTTCCCCTCACCAATAACTGTCATTTCTAAAACTAAGACTTGGGCTAGTTCTCACAGATAAAAATCTCACTTTACAGAAATTTAAAAATAAGTTTTATTGAGGATTGTAGAGTTTGGCACTGAGACAGACTACTTCATAAAACTATGTCAAGTTACAAGGTACCATTGATTGTCAAAGATACTGATTAAGCAAACAAGATATGCATTGTGTATATGATTTAAGAAAACAATCAGCATGTGTGTGTGTGTGTGTGTGTGTGTGTGTGTGTATAAGTAAGCTCCATGTCCAATGTGGAGCCCAGCACGGGACTTGAACTCACGAAGACCTGAAGTGAGATCAAGAATTGGATGCTTTGGGACATTTGGGTGGCTCGGTCAGTTAAGCATCTGTTTTCAGCTCAGGTCATGATCCCAGGGTCCTGGGATCAAGTCCTGCATCGGGGTCCTTGCTCAGCGGGGAGCCTGCCTTTCCCTCTGCCTGCTCTGTTTGCTGATCCCCCTGCTTGTGCATGCTCTCTCTGACAGATAAATAGAGTCTTAAAAAAAAAAAAAGAGTTGGGACACTTAGCGGACTGAGCCACCCAGATGCCCCCAAAATTCTTATCTTTTTAAAAGCAAAATGTAGGGTGCCTGGATGGCTCAGTCAGTTAAGCATCAGACTCTTGGTTTTGGTTCAGGTCATGATCTCATGGGTCATGGGATCAAGCCCCACATGGGGCTCCACACTCAGCTGGGAGCCTGTTTGAAGATTCTCTCCCTCTGCCCCTCCCCCCACTCATGCTCACACGCAAGCATGTGCACTCTCTCTCTCTAAAATAAATAAATCTTTAAAAAAATAAAAAGGGCTTCCTGGGTGGCTCAGTCAGGTAAGCATCTGACTTCTGCTCAGGTCATGGTCTCAGGATCCAGGGATCGGGACCCGTATCCGGCTCCCTGCTTGGCAGGGAGTCTGCTTATCTCTCTCGCTCTCCCTCTGCCTTTCCCTCAGCTCGTGCTCTCTTTCTCTCTTAAATCAAATCTTTAATAAAAAAACAATTAAAAAAATAAAAGCAAAATGTTAGTCAACTAGTGACCAGTAGCTTCCTATACAGAGACACTAGGAAATAAATTAACTTTGCAACTTGTTTTTCCTTAAAACTATAAACTTGCTGAACTAGAATCTTCTTTTAAACTCTACAGAACCTATTCATTATCCCTAAAGAAGAAACTTACATTTCAAGCCTTACTCTTTCTTGAGTTAAAAGGGAAGTCTTTTACATCCCAAGGAAATGGTCTGAGATCTACATAGAAATGAATTTACAAAGATAATCATCACAACGCTAATTATTACAGCTAACTTGTTTTTAAAACCTAGATGTCCAAAAATAGAAAACCACTTAAGTAATTATAGATTATGAAATACTGTCAACATTCAGAAGGTTTGGTATCATGCTCAATGTGTGATGTTAGGTCAGAGAAAAGCAGGATAAAAATCTATACACATGGTTAAAATATGAATACACGTGTATGTATATATATATATAAATATATATATATATATATTTATACACATATAGAAAAAAACTGGAAGGAAATGAAGTACACCAAAATTTTAATTGTGCTTTCTTTTTAATTTTTATTTATTTATTTTTAAAGATTTTATTTATCTGACAGAGAGCACAAGCAGGGAGAGTGGCAGGCAGAGGGAGAAGCACGCTCCCTGCAGAGCAAGGGAAGCCCGATGTGGGACTTGATCCCAGGACCCTGGGATCATGACCTGAGCCGAAGGCAGTCACTTAACCAACTGGGCACCAGGGTGCCCTATGCTTTCTTTTTAAAATACTTAGATAAACCTATTTTTTTTAAAGATTTTATTTATTTATTTGAAAGAGAGAGACAGAGCAAGAGAGGGAGCACAAGCAGGGGGAGTAGGAGAGGGAGAAGCAGGCTTCCCGCGGAGCAGGGAGCCCGATGCGGGGCTCGATCCCAGGACCCTGGGATCGTGACCTGAGCCGAAGGCAGACGCTTAACGACTGAGCCACCCAGGTGCCCCATAAACCTTCTATTTTAAAATAGTTTTCAATTTACAGAAAAGTTGCAAAATAACAGAGTTTCTGTATACCCAGCACCCACTTTCCCCTTTTGTTAGTATCTTACATTACTACGGCACATTTGTCACAGCTAATGAACCAATACTGATATATTAGTATTAACTAAACTCCGTACTCTGTCCATATTTCCTTAGTTTTTCCCCAATGTCCTTTTTCTGTTCAAGTATCCCATCTAGGGGCGCCTGGGTGGCTTAGTCGTTAAGCGTCTGCCTTCGGCCCAGGTCATGATCCCAGGGTCCTGGAATCGAGCCCCGCATCGGGCTCTCTGCTCCGCGGGAGGCCTGCTTCTCCCTCTCCCACTCCCCCTGCTTGTGTTCCCCCTCTCGCTGTGTCTCTCTCTGTCAAATAAATAAAATCTTTAAAAAAAAAAAAAGTATCCCATCTAGGATACCATATTACATTTAGTCATGTCTCCTTAGGCTCTCCTTGGCTATGACGGTTTTTTAGACTTTTTGTTTTTCATGACCTTGACAGTTATGAGTATTGTGGTTAGGTATTTTGCAGAATGTCCCTTAATTTGGGCTTGCTTGAAGCTTTTCTCATGATGAGACTAGGGTTATGGGTTCTTGGGAGGAAGACTGCAGGGGTGAAGTGCTTTCAACACATTGGTCATACCATTTCAACACATTGGTCATACCAAGGTTACGTGATATCAACACAATTTATCCCTGATGTTTACCTGGCTAAGGTAGTGTTTGTTATGCTTCTTCATTGTAGAGTTATTCCCTGTCCCCCTTTCCATGCTGTACACTTTGGTAGTGTAACTAAGTATAGCTGCCTGCCTTTTGACTTCTAAGTTTTCAGTATTTTCTAAATTTCTACAATAAACGTATATTTCCTGAAAAAAAAAAAGCCATAACCAATTTTAAATCCTACCTATACTTCAAGTCTCATCTGAAATGCCACTTCTCTTAAGTCCTCCCCACCTCTCCACCAAGTTAGATGTGGTTTGTCCCATCCTTATGTAATACTGTCCCTATGGCACTTTTATTCTGTTCTATCTCTACACTAAAATGTTATTTCCCCCACTTGTTTATACATCCATCTTATTTCAGAAGGGATTAGAGGGGCTCCTCTCCTCCCTGTGTCTGCTGCAAGGCCTAGTCTGCAAGGGACATGGTCATCCACCTCTTAACTTCTTTTCTTCTGTCCTGAGGCTCTCTCAGGAACCTGCTCCAGAATCTTTGAGGACACTAAGTATTCCAGCATGATAAACAGTGAAGAAATTACCTTGGAGAGTATAGTTAAACCAGTCCGGTTTTTCTTGCCCATGTGCTGAGGAAAGCATGCAGAAAGCACAATCGGTAGTACGAAGAGAAGCCCCCAGCCCCACTATTAGCTTCTTGGCCATGGGCAGAGGCATCCCTGAGCCCACTGAGGTGAGTGGAGATTAGAAACTATAAGCACCACATTTTCTTCATGTAAAAACAAACAGCCAATCTTCGACTCTTTCATACCTTTTTGTTTCTTTTGGCTTTCAATTTTCTTCTGGTTTAGTCCTGGCTTGGTAGAGCCAGAGACCACAAGCCTCTCTAATTAGCACCCCTACTAAGAGCTTTTTTTTTTATTAAGATTTTATTTATTTGACAGAGAGAGACAGAGCGAGAGAGGGAACACAAGCAGGGGGAGTGGGAGAGGGAGAAGCAGGCTTCCTGCTGAGCAGGGAGCCCGATGTAGGGCTCGATCCCAGGACCCTGGAGTCATGACCTGAGCCGAAGGCAGTCGCTTAATGACTGAGCCACCCAAGCGCCCCAAGAGCTCTTTTTCAAGACGACATTTTATTTATTTAGGTGCTGTCTGAATCTGAGGCAGGATTCTCTGTCATGTAGCAATTTAGAAAATTCAATGATAAAACAGAAGCGGAAGGGAAATATAAATAAGTCATAATCCATATTAAGAAAAAAGATCCAGTTGCCATATTTACATCTTAATAATCTTCCTGTTCTTCTATAATTGTAAATATGTTTCCAAATGTTATTTGTAAATATTTTCTTGAAGACATCTCCGCTCTGGAAGTTTAATCTTAAGGCCCATGGATGTAACCATCAATTTCCAAGCCTTCCTAATTAATTACCAGAAACAACCTTGCTAGTGTATAATGCCCAATGTGCAAATATCTGAATTTTCTTTGTTAGGGAGAAGAGTTTTAGATTGATATCACAGTCATCTTTTTTTGGTTAAACAAATGTTAACAGCAATCACTGACTCTAGCAGATTACATTTGCTTTAAAATGTGAACAGGGGCGCCTGGGTGGCTCAGTCGGTTAAGCGTTTGCATTTGGCTCAGGTCAGGATCCCAGGGTCCTGGGATGAAGTCCCACATCGGGCTTCCTGCTCAGCCAGGGAGTCTGCTTCTCCCTCTGCTTCTGCCCTCCCCGTGCTGGGCTCTCCCTCTCTCTGTCAAATAAATTAAATCTTAAAAAAAAAAAAAAAAAAAAAGGTCATGAACAAGAGCTGTGCTTGCACATATTCTTTCACTTATCTCCCAGAGTTGTGAGGATTAAATGACTGGCATAAAATTGGTGCCTTGGAAGCATATTTCCTTTCCCAACTGCTCTCCCCCTTCCTGGACTAAAATAAAACCACTGTCAGTTCCATGTGTTGCTGTGGCATCAGGTTTGTGTCAAGTAAAAGCTGCCTCTTCCCAGCACTTACTTGTTTTGTAAAATCAATATTTTTAAAATGACATTTATGCAACAAAACACCTTTTTTATTGGTATATATATATATATCCATGTTAAAGCAAGATATGTGAAAGGACACACATGAAAATCATCACAAAGATTATTTTGTGGAGGATAATGGTAGCCTAGGGATTGATGGGCCACTTTGGCTAGATTATTTTGAGCTGAAGGCAATTGAGACCCTGTGGGCTCAAGAGAAACTTTTGCCCTTCCCTTAACTACATGGAAGAATCTAAATTGAGGGTCTTTCCCAGAATAAGGGTTATTAACAGAGATAAACTGTATCTGAGTGACCCATCTGTATGGCAGGGCAAACATCTAATTATCAAACATCTGCTCTCCTTATTGCCCTGTGAAGTGCATTCCTTCCCTCCGAAGTCCTAGACCCCTAACCTTTTCTCCTTAGTTCAGGATGATGTACATACCTTGTTTTGCCTGACTGTCTTTGGAATTTCCATGTCTGTACGGATTTCCTGTGCATATGCTATCAGATTTGATTTTCTCCTGTTAATCTGTCTCTTGTCAATTTGATTCTTAGCCAGCTAGAAGGACCTACGATGGGACAGGAATTCTTGCTCCCCGACAGTAGTGACAGTGGCAAGAACACTGAAAGGAGACGGCATCTTCACTTGTAATGTTCCAATATTTAATCTTTAACAAAAGTTGCTTATACTTACGGCTCTCTTTTCATTCCTGACATAACTTGTATGGAGACTATTTTTTTAAGATTTTTTTTTATTTCTTTATTTGTGAAAGAGAGAGCACAAGCAGGGGGAGCAGCAGAGGGAGAGGGAGAAGCAGGCTCCCCGCTGAGCAAGGAGCTCAATGCAGGGCTCAATCCCAGGACCCTGGGATCATGACCTGAGCCAAAGGCAGACGCTTAACTGACTGAGCCACCCAGGTGTCCCATATGGAGACTATTTTTAATGGTGATGTCATTTAAAGAGAAAGGAATAGGGGCGCCTGGGTGGCTCAGTTGTTAAGCATCTGCCTTCGGCTCAGGTCATGATCCCAGGGTCCTGGGATCAAGCCCCGCATCGGGCTCCCTGCTCAGCGGGAAGCCTGCTTCTCCCTCTCCCTCTCCCCCTGCTTGTGTTCCCTCTCTCACTGTGTCTCTCTCTGTCAAATAAATAAAAATCTTTAATAAAAATAAATAAATAAATAAATAAAAAGAAAGGAATAAAACCCCAAAAGTTATAATAATACAGCGGGTGAACTGTCTTTAACTGTTGCTGCTTAGCATATATTAGTCTCACCCTCCTAAACTTCAAATAGTGGGTTATATTTTCAGGAGGGTCCCCCTAACTTTTCTCCACCAAGTGTTTGTGGAAGAAAGTCTGGAGCTGCTTCCAAGCATCCACCTGGGCCATGGCATGAGCCCTGGGCTCCCCTCCCCAGATGACAGGACCACCCACCAAGATGTGTAGGGAAGCCCGGCACATGGGGAAGTAAGGAGGCTCAATGTAGTGCCCTGTCCCAGGGTAACAGATGATCTGGGGCTTCTCCCTACCGTGGGCCTGTAAGCACTTAGAGGCCTCATTAGCAAAGAATTCACTCTTCCAATTGTGGTCATCCTGACCTACAAGGAACAGGAAGGCACTCTCAGCCCTTTCCACGGGAATGAAACTCTTCTGGTCAGCTCCTTCCAAAGGGCTGTTCAGGACATGCAAAATGTCTGCCAAACCGTCTTTGGTCAGCCTCACTCGACTTGGGTCTATGCCCAGAGGGGGCAAGGTCTCATCTTTGTAGTGTAAGGCTCCCCCGACAACGGCCATGGAGCCATTGATTATGACGGCAGCGGTGATACCCTTCAGGAATGAGGCCATGGACAGGCAGAGTTCACCTCCTTTGGAACTGCCAAGCAGCCCGACTCCCGGACCCTTTACCTGAGAAAATGACAGAGGAAGGAGAATGAGGCCATGAACAGTGCAGTGTGATGAGCAGTGCCTGGAATTGGAAAATAGGTGCAACTGAGCCTGAGTCTGGGCTCTACCATTGGCCAAGTTTTGCAATCTTGGGGTATTCACTTATTCTTCCTCTCTATCTTCCTTTCTGCAATTTCTCCATCATCATTCTTGGTGACTTCAGCAACCATGTGGAGGGTACTCTGGTTTCTCAGCATTCGTTTTTCCCATCCATCCTGCCACATTTCACTTATGTTTGCTTTCCACTTCCCCAAAAGACCATGCCATACCTCTCCTACAACCTCAAGCCTCTTAACCTTTAACCCTGTTCTCTTTCACTGTGAGCTCTTCACACCAGATGGAGAAGATAAAGCTCTCCAGTAGGGACTCCGCCTCTTTTCACCCTGTGGCATCTACTTAGTTCCACAGGAGCTCAAGCTCTCTGCCTTCCCTTGGTTTCCAAAGTTCCTCTGTGCTTACCCCTGCTGCCTGCACTTGGAATCTCCTCCACTCTCATTCTCCAGGACTTGCTCCTACAATTACATCATCTCTCTCCTTCTTCATCACTTTCTTCTCTGGCCCATTCCCATGGGCATACTTAATGCCCTATTTTCATAACATTTCCATAACAAACCCTTGACCTCACATCCACTCTGCCCTAGTTTTCTACTCTCTTTCAGAGCAAAATTTGTGGGGACCAATTGTCTGAGTTGTTCTTCTAGTCTTCCCTTCTCTACCCCATCCCCTCAGGGTAGTTTGGGTCTGCACCATCCCATGAGGACTGCTTTTGCCACAGTTACCAACATCTATTATAAATGGCCCTCCAATTCACCTCTCAACAGCAGTCCTTTTCTCCTTATGGCTTCTACAACAGCACCCTTGACTCTTTTCAACCATTTATTCCTCCTAGAGGAAAAGTACTAGGAAATTAAATGATATATTATATCATCCCAACTTTTCAGAGGAGGAAAGAGCGGCCGCAGGATCATGGGGCTGGTTGGCAATTGGTGAAATAAAAACTTAGATTTAACTCTTGTCTATCCACATCTCATGCTGGCGCCACTGCACACTATCACCTTTTCTAAGAGTTCCAAAGCTTCCCATCCACTGAGCTCTGAATTGTAAAATAAGCAATGTTTATCTCCTGATCCTCTGATACCCTGAGCCTATGACCCTCAAAACACTTCCTAGTACCAAGGTTTTTGGCTGCCCAGTTCTTCTTGAATACTTAACACTGTGCTCTCAGAGGGGCCACAAAGAAGAGAGGGTTGTTATACACGAACATTTAACGTAGGGCCTTCTGGAGACAGTGATCCCCTTCCCCTTTTCCTCTACTTTCTGTTTCAAAGCCAGGGTTCTCAAATATGTTTGGGCTTATTATGATATCCTGTAAAATACTGGAATTTAAAATTCCAAACCAACTAAGAACATCTTTACTAGCAGGAAATACGAGAACATAAAATTGCATAGAAACGGTCTATGAGAAGTGACTCTAAATGGTAATGTGTATTGGGGACTGGGAGTGGCAGTGGTGAATTTGTCATGTTCTGTGAAAACTAAGAGCAGTTATGAAGACACCGATACATAGATCATAAAACCTTCAGAAGTTCCAACCTGAGGGTGATCCAGCAGGTAGTTCACAGCTTCTTCAAAGTAGTCCAGGTGGAGGATCTCTAGGCCTTTGGGGAGGTCTTCATAGTTATGATAAGCCAGAGCCATCACAGCAAAACCCTTGCCAGCCAGCAGACTAGCTCGTTGTTCCAGAAGGCCACTTCCAACTCCATAAATGTCCACAATCCCAGGAAAGGGCCCCGGTTCTTTGGAAGAAACAAAACACAAAACTGAACTATTCCCCAAACTCTCTGCAGTGGGGTCAAAAGCCCTGTGTTGCCTACTTGGTGATGTCAAAGTTTTCTATTGACAATCAGAAATGCTAGAAGACCTCTCTGGTCTTCAAAGATCCAGACAGTGGCATAGGCTCAATCCAGATTTCTCCTATACCCAGAGCCTCAAAGCCCCACAGATTTTTTACAAAAAGCATGCTTTACTTTTGTAATGAAAACTAATTTACAGGCAGACAATGAAAAGAGCAAAATCGTTACCCCCTCCACCCCTAAAGCTGACAATGCCAAATGCTAGAGAGCAGGTAGAACAATTGGAACACTCGTACACTGCTGGTGGAAATGCAAAATGATACAGCCACTTGGGAAAACAGCTGGGCAATGTCTTAGAAAGTTAAACACGTACTTACCATATGATTTAGCAATCTCATTCCTAGGTATTCACCCAAGAGAAACGAAAATTTGTGTTCACACAAAAACGTGTATGCAAAAGTTTGTAGTGACTTTATTCATCATCTCCAAAGACTTGAAACCTAGCCTGGAAACCTGTCCTTCAACTGTTGAATGAATAAAACTGCTTTTGGGTTTTGTTGTTGTTGTTGTCTTAAAAGATTTTATTTGAGAGAGAGAGAGAGAGAGAGCGCGCGCACACACACACAGAGTGGGGGGAGGAGCAGGGAGAGAGAGAGAGAGGAGAGAAAAAGCAGCAGAGACTCCCTGCTGAGCAGGGAGCCTGGGATCACGACCTGAGCCAAGGCATCCATGCTCTACTAAGCCACCCAGGCGCCCCTTTCATGCTAATTTTCTTAAACCTTAATATACTGTGAGAGTTAGAAGCAAAGTTGCTATAGTGAGAAATCATTTAAAAAAATCATTAAAGGGGGGGCGCCTGGGTCGCTCAGTCGTTAAGCGTCCGCCTTCAGCTCAGGTCATGATCCCAGGATCCTGGGATCGGGACCCGCATCGGGCTCCCTGCTCAGCAGAGGGCCTGCTTCTCCCTCTCCCACTCCCCCTGCCAGTGTTCCCTCTCTCATTGTGTCTCTCTCTGTCAAATAAAGAAATAAAAAATCTTTTTAAAAAATCATTAAAGGGATGCCTGGGTGGCTCAGTCGGTTAAGCGTCTGCCTTTGGCTCAGGTCATGATCCCAGGGTTCTGGGATCGAGTCCCACATTGGGCTCCTTTCTCAGCAAGGAGCCTGCTTCTCCCTCTGCCTGCCTGTCTCTCTCTCTCTCTCTCTGACAAAGGGGCGCCGCCTGGCTGGCTCAGTTGGTAGAGCATGGGACTTTTTTTTTTTTTTTTAATTTTTTAGTGTTATGTTAATCACCATACATTACATCATTAGTTTTAGAGAGCATGGGACTCTTGATCTGGGGGTTGAGTTTGAGCCACAGGTTGGGTGTAGAGAATACTTAAAAATAAAATCTTTAAAAAAAACCAAAACGAAAAAAAAACGACTTGGAACCACCGGGGCACCTGGGTGGCTCAGTCTGTTAAGTGGCTGCCTTCACGCAGGTCATGATCTCAGGGTCCTGGGATCCAGCCCCCCGTGGGGCTCTCTGCTCAGCGGGGAGTCGGCTTCTCCTTCTCAGTCTTCCTCTGTGCTCGCTCTCTCAGATAAATAAATAAAACCTTAAAAAAACAAACAAACTTGGAACTACCTATGTTTTTGTTTTCACTTACAACTGTCTTGTCCCTTTCCTTACGTCTTCTAACTGACCTCTCAGTTTTGGAGAGGCAGAGCCATCTCCCCACCAGAGCCCACTTTGAGGCCCCCACAGACCTCTGTAATGTTGGGAGCTACCTCCTTACTGTCTGTAGAAGTGCAGGAGACAAGAGAAAGGCAGGCCTGGGACCCGGGGCGCTCACCTGGGGGCAGGAAGAGCGTGGCGCGCACCCGGCCCGCGCGCACCGGCTCCCGCCGCACGCCCGGCCGCAGGAAGTCGCGCTCGTGCACCACCCGGCCCAGGACGCGCCCGGCGTCCGGCTCGTGGCCGTCGAGCACCTCCAGCTCCACGGCGAAGGGCGTCTGCACGTCCCGCTTCACCAACCGCACCAGGGGTTTCTCGGGCTCCAGGGCCCAGAGCAGCCCCATGGGCTCGAGCCCCGTGAAGCTGCCGCCCAGCGCGGGCGCGCGCGCCAGGTCCAGGAGGCCGCCGGCGTCGGCTTGGTACCGCGCGTGGGCCCGGAAGAGCGTGCCCTTCTCGTCGCGCAGGGACGCGCGCAGCGTGACGGGCTGTCGCGGGGCCAGGCCGTGCACGGCGATGCGCACGGGCTCGTCCCAGCTGCAGCGGCCCACGGGCTCCAGGCTCCAGGTCGCTGTCTTCCGGGCAGGGGCCCATGAGACCCGGCCGCCAGACCACAGCTTTGGAGAGCCCGGCAGGTGGCTCCATCGGCCGAGTCCGGAAGCTCGCAGGATAACGCCGGCGGAGGACACCATTTTGCCTTTTTGATTTTAGTTCTCGTGTCAAGTGAACAGGGCAGTGAAGAAAGTTAGAAACTGCTCAAAGAGCCTCTAGCGGCGGGCTGCCTCATCCGCATGTTAAGCGCCAGTGGGGCCGAGTAGCGCGCCAAATTGATCTTGGAGGGCCAGACTCCTGTCCCACCAGGTCAGTGGCTTACCTTTAAAAGCAAGAGCGAAAATGACACACAAGAACTTCATGCTGAAAAACCTGCAGTTTAGGTCGGGGAAGACTTTCCTAGCTCTGCTTCTCAGAAGCTCATTGGCCTGTGCAATGTTTGCCGCATAAGGGCTGGCCCTGAAGGATTCTGGCAGTTTGGAAAGTCTCCAGTCGCCCCCAAAATTTTTTTAAGTTAATTTTGAGTGGGTTTTTGTTATTTTTCCACTGTTTTTTTTTTAAATAATTTTTTAAAAAGTTATTTGAGATAGAGCACGAGCACGACTAGGGGCGGGGGGCCGGCAGAGGGAAAGGGAGAAGCAGGCTCTTCGCTGAGCTGGGAGCCCGATGCGGGGCTGGGACCCTGGGATCAGGGCCTGAGCTGAAGGCAGAAGCTTAACCATTGAGCCACCCAGGCGCCCTTCCAGTCGCCAGATTTTTTTTTTTTTTTTGCATAACAGGTTTATTTTTTTAAAAGGTATATAGATAGTAAACAAAGTAAACAATCAGATCTTCACTTCTACCCAGTATTATCTGTCCTAGAACTCTTCCATTAAGTTCCAGTCTCTAAACATCTTAAATTTCAATAATCGTCCTCTTCATCAGAGTCCATGACTTTTCTTCTGTTGAATTTAACTGTGGTTTTCTTTTCTGTTTGTTGGCTTACTTTTTCAAGGATTTCTATTAAATCTTGTTCTGATACCTTCCCACTTAGTTGTCCCTATGTTGCCATCTGTATGAGGTAATTCTCTACTGCTTTAGGTTTTTCGGGCTTTACAAGTGCTAAGTTACTGAAGCGGGACCTGGCTGACTGATCCAGGGCTTGGGCTAAGATACTGTTTCTCATTTCTGCTTCCCTGTGCTTTGTTTCCCGTTGTGCTGCATCGCCAGGACCCCCGTGCTTCGCCCGCAGTCCGGCCGGCCTCTGATTCCTCAGAGCCTCCAGCCCCTCCTCCGCCGTGGTGCAGGGGTCCGGGGTCGAGCAGCCGCGACCACACTCCTGGTCGCCAAATTCTTAACAGCTAAGAGGACTGCAGGACAGGAATTGAATTTTATCAGTTTGTTGAGTAATTCACTGTCATTAATTATCATAAGACCTTTAAAAGTGTGCATCATGGTGTTTTGCTTGTGTATTACCTGTGTATAGGCTTAACTTCCTCCCCCATCCCCACATTTAAGGGGCCTGGAGTTTTACTAGCTGTGTGACCACAGCTTCATTCCTTATAGGTGTAAAAATAGCCGAGTGAGATCTAAGTTATTATACTGCCTTGTTGAGTTTGCTGTACTTAGGCAAATGTTCTCTCTCTCATCTGGGACCTCTCACCTTTTCCCCACTTCTTCATAAGCTATGGATGGGTTCCACCTAGTGGTGGGTTCTTCATCAAACTTAAGGCCCTTTCCATGACCTTGTATTTGATTTTACATTCATGACTTTTTCATACTTATTAGGGAAACCTGCAAATTGTTTAAGCTCGATTCAAGCGCACACCTGTTTGCCACTGCTCCCCATGAGACCACCCTCAAGGACCTTCCCAACCAACCCTTTTTACCTAGTTTCAAATGTTCTTATGTCCTGCTGGTTATTAATCATGCAGTTCCCTGTAGCTCTAATTAGTTTTGCACTGGTTCTGTGGGATATTTCAGTGTATTCTGTGCACAGAAACTAAAGAAAGTAAATAATTATAGTTCTTAATCCTTACAAGAACCTTATGAGAAAATTAAGGCCTTGAGGAAGAGAGGAACTGATTTGCTGAAGATCAAACTAGAAATACTGGGATTTATTTATTTTTAAGGATTTTATTTGTCAGAGAGAGAGTGCATGCGCACACAAGCAGGTGGGGGTGGCAGGCAGAGGGAGAAGCAGGCTCCCCACGGAGCAAGGAGCCTGATGCAGGACTTGATCCCAGGATCCCGGGATCATGACCTGAGCAGAAAGCAGATATTTAAACGACTGAGCCACTCAGGTGTCCTGAAATACTGGGATTTATATCTTTGCAATCAGATTCCAGTCTGTGCTCTGAACCATTATGCTTTAATTGTTCTTACATGATATGTCCTATGTTAAAGATTTGTAAAACATATTCATATATGGTTGATGGATGCATAAACTGGTATGACCTTAAAAAAAAATATTTAAAAAGGTACATTCCCTTTGACTCACAATTCCACTTCTAGGAATTTCTCCTAAGTAAGTATTTGTGAATGTATGTATATATTGGCTATAAGGATGCTTATCATATTGTTGGGGTTTTTTTTGGTATTTTTGTTTTTTTTTTTTAAGGTTTTATTTATTTGACAGAGAGAGACACAACGAGAGAGGGAACACAAGCAGGGGGAGTGGGAGAGGGAGAAGCAGGCTTCCCGCTGAGCAGGGAACCCGATACGGGGCTCGATCCCAGGACCCTGGGATCATGACCTGAGCCGAAGGCAGACGCTTAACGACTGAGCCACCCAGGCGCCCCATATTGTTGTTTTAATAGAGGAAAAGTGAGAAACAAACTAGCAATATAAATTTGGTTTAATCAATTTAATTGTGATGCAGTCATATAACAGAAGAGATATAGCCATTAAAGATGTTATAGCAGAATATGATGAGGAAACTCTCATGACGTTGAAAGCAGGTAGAGATCCATATAACCTTAAAAAAATGTGTATCGATACCTTTAAAAAAAAAAAAACTAGTCAACAATTACCCAAACTGTTGTTTCTTAGGCTTTGGGGTATTTTGGATAGTTTTAATTTTCTTCTTTGTCCAGAATTTCTGTCAGAAATAACATGGCTGGGGTGCCTGGGTGGCTCTGTTGGTTGAGCATCTGACTCTTGATCTCAGCTCAGGTCTTGATCTTAGGGTTGCCTTGGGCTCCACATTGGACATGGAGCCTACTTAAAAAAAAGAGAGAGAGAGATAAAAGAAAAAAAATAACATGGCTTTCACAATTAAATAGGGTTTCTAAAAATGGTGGTATTATACAAACCTAAAACTTATCATTTTAACCATTTTTAAGTGTATAGTTAAGTACACTCACAGTGTTATGCAACCATCACCACTATCTCCAGAACTCTATCGCCCAAGCTGAAAACCCTTGCATCCCCTGGAAACCACTATTTTATTTTCGGTCTCTAGGAATTTGACTATTCAAAGTACCTCGTATAAGTAGAATCATACAGTATTTCTCCTTTTCTGTCTGACTTATTTCAGTTATGTCTTTCACGTCCATCCATATATGTAGCATGTATCAGAATTTCCCTCCATTTTAAGGCTTGTCTACTGACATCCTGGGCTGGACAATTCTTTGTTGTGGGGGGCTGTCTTGTGCCTTGTAGGATGTTTAGTAGCACCCCACTGGATGCCAGAAGCACTCTCCAGTTGGGACAACCAAAGATGTCTCCAGACATTGACACATGTCCCCTTAAGGGACCCCAATCACTCCTAGTTGAGAACCATTGCCTTTAGAGGGATTGGTTCCTGGCCTTTCCTAGCAGACTGAGCTATTTTGCTGTCTAGGTGCAATACATTTTGTTTATCCATTTATCTACTGATGGATTTTGGATTGTTTCCACAATGACCATTGTGAATGTACTGCTATAAACATGGGTATGCAAATACCTGTTTAAGAATCCCTGCTTTCAGTTCTTTTGGGTATATACTCATAAGTAGTAGAATTGCTAGATCACATGGTAATTCTGTTTAATTTTAAGACTTTCAGTCTTTTCCCCCTTTTGTAAGGGTCTCAGGGTATTTTTTTTTTTTAAGATTTTATTTAAGGGTCCCAGGGTCTAAGCACAGCTTGAGCCCAGGCACTAAAGTGAGTGCTCAAGTTGGTCAGCAAGATCCAGTGACCACCTGAACAGCCCCAGGTCAACAAGACAGACAGAACCTCATGCCCAGAAATCTTTTCTGCTGTCAGGACAAATTCTTTTCATAAGGAAACTCCTAAAGACCAGTATTCTGGAGGCCTGGGATTTTACTAATAGAAATATGGGATTTGAAGAGTCCCCTTGTAAAAACAGTGTCACCACCTGATCATCTAGCCAGGATTTGGGGAGCAGGAGAGATGGAATTAAACTATGTGATCGAAGGAGATTAAGTGGAGGTGGAGATGAAAGGGGAATGGAAAAGACCCCAAAGACAGACCCATTCTACTTTACTATTTGTTCTATCAGCCTAGTAATCTGAAGCATGCCAGAGTGGGCTGTTCATGTGTTTCCTCTTTCTCAGCAGGACTTATGAATGCTTGTAGGGGAAAAAATATTGAGCTGCACAGACTTAGAGGTTTATTTTCAAAGAATGACCAAGAAATCCGTTGTGCCATCCATCAATAAATACAATGCAGTTTCCCAAAGTTGTTTACAAAAGGAAATTAAATAAATAGCTGAGGATACCACTGATTGAACCTGCAAATTCTGTTAGTAGACCCATGGAATTCTAAAGAGGTGGTTGCCTGGTAACCAATATAAACAGCTTTGGAACCTAAGAAACGAAGGAAGGTTTAAGATGCAGAACCTTGCTTCCCCTTGAAGACTGAGTTGCAGGAGGCCGTCTTGAAGGTAATTTCAAAACACTGCTACTTTACCAGTATTTGAAAAGAGCTTTTAGCATCAGCTGAATGAGAGGCAGTCTGAAGTAGTTGAAAAGATTTTGGATCAGGTGTCAAAGGGGTCAGGACTGCTTCAGGGATTAACCAGTACTGTGATCTTTATAGTATCTCTTCTCTCTAGGCCTCAGTTTTGAAATCTGTAAGATAAGAGTTAGAACAGAATCATGTTTATGGCAGAGTTTCCGTAGTAATCTCAGAAGACAGTAGTAGATCTGTGTGAGGGCATGGCAAGGGACAGGAATTAGAAAGTAGAGGGGGAGAAATGAAGGACCTTTCTGATGAGAAAGAGGCAGCAGGGGGGGGAGGGGTCTGAAACGAGCCAGGTTAAGAGGCTGTGTTCCCTGATCCTGCTCTCCCCACCATCATGCTTCCTTCATACGCCCCACAGATACCTATTGGGGCTGTGGCTTCTCTGAAATTAATGTGTATAAACACCTGTGAGAGCTGGTTGAACTGCAGATTTCTAGGCTTCACTTATGGCCTACTGGATCAATATTCTGGGATGTAGGACACAGGATTCTGCATTTTAACAAGCTCCTCAAATGATCTTGTTACAGAAGGTCCTTAACCATTAATACTGTCCTGGAAGCTGACTGTCCCCTCTTGGGCCCTACCTTAAAACTTCAGAATCTGTGGGTGGAGGTGAGTCTATTACTTTTTAAAAGCTCTCAGAAATACTGTGCTAATAAGGTTTATTGCTTTTTAGCCTCCTCTGGTGGTTTCTGCTGCTTTAATAACAAGGAAAAAGCAAGGTATTACTCTTTTTAGCTTGAATTATTCAGCCCACTTCAATTATTTCTGCAGAATAAAGGTCCCATATCAGGGGGTGAGGGCAGGGGACTGGGAAGGTGAACCGAAAGGTGGAACTAAATTTGGAACCTTTGAGATATCACTCATTTGAATCTGCATTCTTCTATTAGGCTTTACGTGGAGGCATGTGGCCTAACCCTTCTAACCTGACTCCTGCCTGTCTAGCCAGATTCCTAGAGGTGCAGAGATAATGCTAGTGATAGCTGTTTACCAGATTACCTGGTCTGCAGTTATGCCAGGTTTGACGGACTACAGGATGCTGTGTATTCGATTTCTTTTATGTCTATTTGTTTGTTCAAAGATTTTATTTATTTGAGAGAGAGAGAGGGAGAATGGGCGGTGGAGAGGAGCAGAAGAGCAGAGAAAGAGGGAGAAGCAGACTCCCTGCTGAGCAGGGAGCTGGACGCGGGGCTCGATCCCAGGACCCTGGGATCATGACCTGAGCCCAAGGGAAGCACCCAACCAACAGCCACCCAGGCGCTCCTCAGTTGTTTTTTTTTTTTTTAAGATTTTATTTATTTGACAGAAAGAGAGATAGCGAGAGCAGGAACACAAGCAGGGGGAGTGGGAGAGGGAGAAGCAGGCTTCCCGCCGAACAGGGAGCCCGATGTGGGACTCGATCCCAGGACCCTGGGATCATGACCTGAGCCGAAGGCAGACGCTTAACGACTGAGCCACCCAGGTGCCCTTGGCGCTCCTCAGTTTCTTATGCTGTCCGTACATAAAGGCACCTGGGATGTGCCACTCTGCTTTGGCGCTTTTTTAAAAAAAGTATTTATTTCTAAGTAGGCTCTATGCCCAGCACAGAGCCCAACACAGGGCTTGAATTCATGACCCTGAGATCAAGACCTGAGCTGAGATCAAGAGTTGGACAGCTTAACTGGCTGAGCCATCCAGGCACCTCCTGCTTTTGGTTCTTAAGAGGCCATTTGTTGGGAGAGGACCTTGCCTCAATGTTGGTCTAGGTAACATTTAAATTTGGATAATATGGAGGCTCCAAACTCCATACATAGGTTTTTTTCTTCCCTCTCTATCCACCTTCTCTTTTAATTGCCAAGGGCCCCAGTATTCCTAACCTGTTCCCTAAATGCCCAATGCACCATCTAACTGTGGGACCCCAAAGACTTCCCTTTAGGGGCAATAGTCCATGCTCTAAATCAATGATAATCCTTCACAGTTATGTAATACTATGAAGCTTGCAAAAAAACTTTCATACATGTTCCCTAATTTTGAGCTTCATATCTACACTAAATTACAACAGATATCACACTCTATTTTCAGACTGGCACACTGAGGCAAACCAGGTGGGCTGGGAAGTGCAGAACCTGGCCTTACACTTGTCTTCTGACCGTAAGTCCATCTAGGATAAAACTCTTTTTTTTTTTTTTTTTAAAGATTTATTTATTTATTTGAGAGAGCCAGAATGAGAGAGAGTACATGAGGGGGGGAGGGTCAGAGGGAGAAGCAGGCTCCTCGCTGAGCAGGGAGCCCGATGCGGGACTTGATCCCGGGACTCCAGGATCATGACCTGAGCCGAAGGCAGTTGCTTAACCAACTGAGCCACCCAGGCGCCCTAGGACAAAACTCTTGACTAAACCCTTTGACATTTTGTCCTGTCCTCTTTCCTTTTCAAAACACGGGAGTTTCCTGCTTTTCAACAAGCCATCATATTAGATGAGAATCACTATCCCTTGACAATTTATAATAACTGATAATGCTAATACGGTATTCTTTCTGGGATGCTGGCATTGTAACCAAAGATTCTGTATGCCACTGGCTAAAGGGTATATATATCTGGGGACACCCAAAATCATTCTGTGTAGTCACCTTGGGGTGAAACCAGTCCTCATCCGTTTTTCAAGTGTTTGGGATCAAAATGCCCCCTGCCTTAGGAGCAAGAATTGACACACTGATATGTTAAAAATGATAAAATGTGGGGCACCTGGGTGGCTCAGTCGGTTAAGCGGATCAAGCCCTGCATCAGGCTCCATGCTCAGCAGGGAGCCTGCTTCTCCCTCTCCCTCTGCCTGCCACTACCCCTTCTTATGCTCTCTGTCAAATAAGTAAATTCTTTAAAAAAAGTGATAAAATATTCTATTAGGCAATACACAAGGCACGAGCACATGAATATTGTTTTCATCTAATAATTCATCTTCAACCAGTGAAAGTAGGCATTGTTTCAGAAAATTATCACTTATGACCCCCTTCTACCCTTGCCATAACTTTTTTGGTCTAACTTTTAAAATACTCCGTGCCCTTATGGCCATGTTGCCTTCAAAGTTGTGAAGAGATGGAACAACTAAATGAGTTTTCTGTGCAAAAACTCCTGATGTCATATTAATCATGTATGATTTAATTTGAGTGAGGT
Organism: Phoca vitulina; assembly: GCF_004348235.1. Lineage (NCBI taxonomy): Eukaryota > Metazoa > Chordata > Mammalia > Carnivora > Phocidae > Phoca > Phoca vitulina. The sequence continues at coordinate 44,171,453 of NW_022589710.1, read as the reverse complement.
TATCAATTCTGGCCTAGTGACATCTAGATAAGAGCAGGCTGAGAACAAAAAGAAATATACCCACCAGTCAGATTTAATAGGCAGAAGAAAGTGGACCAAATTGAGTCCTGAAGAGAGAAGGTCCTGGAAAGCCAGCGTGGCACCGAGGTTACGTGCTCTGGAGTTGCAGTCTGGCAGCGAGGTTTAAAACCTGGCTCTTCTACTTCCGGCCTGTATGACCTGAAGCAATTCATTTACCCCCTTGGAGCCTCCGCTTCTGCCCAGACACGTTAGAGTATCTTCCCTATGTAAAGCCCTTGACAAAGTGCAGGCATACCTCATTTTATTGGGCCTCACTTTATTGCACTTCACAGATGCTCCCGTTTTTGACAGATTGAAGGTTTGTGGCAACCCTGTGTCTAGCAAGTCTATCGGTGCCATGTTCCCAACAGCATTTGCTCACTTTGTGTCTCTGTGTCACATTTTGGTAATTCTTGCAATCGTTCGGACTGTCTCATTATCACTGTATTTGTCATGGTGATCTCCGATCACAACTCGCTGAAAGCTCAGATGATGGTTAGCATTTTTTAGCAATATTTTTTAATTAAGGTATGGACGTTGGTTCTTAGACATAATGCTATCACGCATTCTGTCAACTACAGTATAGTGTAAACCAAACTTTTACATGCACTAGGAAACCAAAAAATTCATTTGACTCACTTCATTATGATATTCATTTTATTGCAGTGGTCTGGAACCAAACCCATAATATCTCTGAGGTATGTTTGTACTTCCTAATTGTCAATTATCATTATTAGACCAAGGAATGACTTCAGAAGGAAAATTATTTTTAAAAGCACTAAATGTAGGGGCGCTGGGTGGCTCAGTCGGTTAAGCATCTGACTCTTGGTTTCAGCCCAGGTCATGATCTCAGGATCTTGGGACAGAGCCTATGTCAGGATCCGCACTCGGAGGGGAGTCTGCTGGAGATTCTCTCTCCCTTTCCCCGTCTCCCTCTACCCCTCCCCCTGCTTGCGCGCACACACTCTCTCTTTAAAATAAAATAAACCGGGGCGCCTGGGTGGCTCAGTTGGTTAAGCATCTTCCTTCGGCTTAGGTCATGGTCCCAGGGTCCTGGGATCGAGCCCTGCATCGGGCTCCCTGCTCAGTGGGGAGCCTGCTTCTCCCTCTCCCACTCCCCCTGCTTGTGTTCCCTCTCTCGCTGTCTCTCTCTGTGTCAAATAAATAAAATCTTAAAAAAAAGAAGTACTAAATGTAGGCTGTAGTTCTCTACAGTGTTTTCTTTTTTTTTTTTTTTTTTAAGATTTTTTTATTTATTTGACAGACAGTGAGAGAGGGAACACAAGCAGGGGGAGTGGGAGAGGGAGAAGCAGGCTCTCCGCCGAGCAGAGAGCCCGATGTGGGACTTGATTCCAGGACCCTGGGATCATGACCTGAGCCGAAGGCAGACGCTTAACGACTGAGCCACCCAGGCACCCTCTACAGTGTTTTCCATGCTAGCTAAAACCTGAAAACAGCTTGCCCAATAATTAAGGAAAAGGTGATTTACCTACTTGGTAAAATATTCTGTAGCTGTTAAACATTTTAACAATGAAGACCATGTAGCAATATGGAAAGCAATGTAGCAATACTGGGTGATATTGAAGGACAGCAGAGACAGAAGACATGGTCCTTGGGCAATATAGTTAGAGAGCCAAATAATTAACAGTGTGAGGTGTCATAGGATTGAGAGTTGAAAGTACTGGTACGCAATCATGATTGTACCCCGAAACTAATTTAACACTGTATGTTAACTATACTGGAATTAAAAAAAAGAAAAAAAACTGGTACAGACTAGGAGTGATTTATAAATTTGTGTGGGATATGGAGGCCTGGATAGGTCAAGAAAGAGTTCTGGAGTGGGTAGGAACTGACCTAGGCCTGGAAGAATGGATAGAATTTGTCAAGTATGGAGGAAAGGCTACTGCAGATAGAGGGCACAGAAGGAAGCTCCACTGTGTAGAGGGAGGAATACGCAGAGAGGAGTTAAGAGACTCGAGAGGTTATGGCCAGAGAAGGTCATAAACAGGGGTCACACTCATGAAGAACCCTGAATGCCAGACTGAGCTGTCTGAACTTTATGCTATAAGCCCTTTAAATACACAGAAAGCAACATATGAGGAAAAATTAGAAGCATGGATACTGCTGAAAAGCAGTAATCTAATCCCTCATAAGGAGAGGAGGGGCTGAGCTTTGGGGACAAATGGGAGTGTTGGAAGCAAGGGGCTGATACAAGGAATATTTAGAATATCGCACCATTTCTTTCTTTTGTCCTTTTTTTTTTTTTTTTGAAGATTTTATTTATTTATTTGACAGAGAGAGAGGCACAGCGAGAGAGGGAACACAAGCAGGGGGAGTGGGAGAGGGAGAAGCAGGCTTCCCACGGAGCAGGGAGCCCGATGCGGGGCTCGATCCCAGGACCCTGGGATCATGACCTGAGCTGAAGGCAGACGCTTAACCGACTGAGCCACCCAGGCGCCCCTCTTTTGTCCTTTTAACTCACGTGGCTTCCCCCCGCTCCCCCGTCTTCCCATTTATTTCCTTTCTGGACTGCTATGGGCTACCGATTTCTACTGACCTAGAGCTCTCAGCAGTTCCTCCCATCCCCTCAACAGGTATCTGGTCATACCTCCAGCCCTGCATCTGGACCAGGCAGTGTGGAAGGAAGCTTTTGCTGGGAAACAATGACCAGAACCCAACAGGGAAAGACACTTCTTTCCCACCATTTCCATCAGTCACTCCCCCCACGGCTGGCATGGGGCATGAATTTTTCCCACTCAAAACCAGGACACGAGGAGTGTGCCTCGGTGTCCAGTGTACCTCCAGTCTTCCACTTTAGCCCACATCGCTGTGCACACCTGAAGAACCAGTATTTGAAAAAGGCCGCTACAAACCTCACCTTCTCTCAGGAGGTGGTATGGCAGCGAGGGCTTCCCAGCACCCCTTACAGCCAGTACAACTTTGACCATCTCTACAAGGCAGGCCACATCATCCAGCCTCCCCAGATCAGCAGGGCCCGATGCGAGAATCCCACTGGCCTCAAATCCTTGCATTCTTCAGGTCCCTCAGCAAGGGTCACCTCCCAGGCTGTGAAGACAGAAAGGTCTGCCAATCTTAAGAAGCGGCCAAAGGAATCCAAGCCAGCAAGTGTGGGCCAGGAAAAATCTTGCCCTCTCATCCCTCATTCCTGCAGGGATCCAGATATGCCAGGTCTGTCACTTTCTCCAGACATGAACCTGGAGGAGAGGGAAGCCTGGCTGCCACCCCCTGAGAAGGAGGCCAGAGCCTGGGAAGCCATCGTGCTGGAAAAGCTGAACAAGCGCACCGCCCGATGGATCCAGAGCAAACGTCCTCTGAGGCCTGGGGTATCCCCCAACAAGTGGCAGAGATTTCTTCGCCAGCAATACGACTGGAGCCACATCCGGGATGAGCTTACTTCCACTAGCGATCTGGAGCTACTGAAACAGCTAGAGAAAGAAGAAACAGCAGAATTTGAGGATGAAAGCGTTATCTTGCCCACCCAGGAGAGAGAGAAGCCGGAGCTGCTGCTCCCTGTTTATTATAGGTACGTTGGCTGGGGCCTCAGGCACACCTTTGAGAACCCGTGGGTCCCCTTCCAGGACTCCGGGGTTGGTTCATATTCCTTATTTCAGAACCTGCTGCCCCACCAACCTCTTGTGTTCTCCACTGTCAACTTGTTCTCTATGATCTCCTTAAAGTAAGGTGCTCAACCAGGTACTACTGACATCCTGGGCTGGACAATTCTTTGTTGTGGGGGGCTGTCTTGTGCCTTGTAGGATGTTTAGTAGCACCCCACTGGATGCCAGAAGCACTCTCCAGTTGGGACAACCAAAGATGTCTCCAGACATTGACACATGTCCCCTTAAGGGACCCCAATCACTCCTAGTTGAGAACCATTGCCTTTAGAGGGATTGGTTCCTGGCCTTTCCTAGCAGACTGAGCTATTTTGCTGTCTAGGTGCTCTCAGAAATGTATCCATATTGAGAGAGAGAAGGCAGAGATCTCAAGGCTCTGAGGTTTGGTTCTGTCTCACTTTGAATAAGGAGCCACTGTGTCACTGATGCAAAAACTGACTGGCAACCAGACAGAGAACTAAACAACCTGAGGGTTGATTACTGCATATTTCTCAGATTGCCTTCTTCTCACTTATAGCTCGAGGGAAGACCAGAGCTATTACAATATCTGATTCCCAAAAGTGAACTAAAAGTGAAGTGGGAATCCATTTATTTGTTCATTTATTGGACAAACATAAACTGCTTTCCTACTCCTTGCCAGGTACTCTGCAAAGTGCTGGGAATACAACGTAAATGAGAGACCCTTTAAGGAGCTTATGATCTGTTCACTGGGGTTGACAGTCTTTAGCCACACACATGATAAAGTGAAGTAATGTAGGAATTGGTTTCCTTCCCCAAGTCCATGTAACCTCTAAGGGCACCATGATAAAAAAGGTACTGCTGGGAGCCTGGCCACTCTACCATGCTGCCCAGTGGCTGCCGGAGTGGCTCCACTGGAGGAGGAGGAAGGTGGCTGCAGACAGGCCCTTCTGGCGGGCCTGAATATTCATTTGGCACTTTGGGACAGGCCAATAGTTAAACATAGGTGTTTTCCAGATGCTCATGTGTATGTAAGGTGAGCTTAAAGAGGAGTGAGCTATGGGTCTGATGGAAGGCAGGAGGTCCATCTCCTATCTTTCCCTTTTCTCCCTCTCCTCCTGCTAAGATTGCCCAATTACTTGCCACCAGTGCAGAGAGCTGAAGCTATGCCTGGCAACAATGAGACTGCTGAGGATATCAAAGGAAAGAAGAACATCTGCCAGCCCCCAAAGCAGAGCCACTTCCGGCAGGTGAATCGTCGAGCTGGAAAGTTTGCTTACTCCACAGACAACACCTTTGAACAGGAGATATACTTTGGTAATAGAGCTGGGGTGCTGTGCTGGGGGCTGAGGTGGGCATGGAGCAGGGAGGTGGAAGGCAGCTGGGGAATGAAATAGTCATGGGTGTGGATAAGAGGCCCTCGAAGACCAACATCCCCTCGTGACTAGCACAGGAGGGTTGTCTTGGCAAGGGGCAGGCAGGTATCTGGTGGGGAGGAATCTGTCGCCCCATTCCTTGCTCTATCCCTTTATCTTACTAAGAAGGTTGTGGAGTGTGGGGTTGTAAAGCAAACAAGGTTTGGCTTGGAGAACAACTACCTCTTCTCTGCTCTTCTCCTTTCTCTCCCTTGGAGATAATCCCCCATTGAGCTGCTATGTTAGAAAAAAATCACAGGCTTTGAAGTCTGGAGGATCCCGGTTTAGCCCTTCCCTACTAACTTTAGCAAATTATATAATCCCTCTGAGCCTTATTTGTAAAACGATAGTAACAAAAATGCACTTAAAGCCTGGGTGGCTCAGTCAGTTAAGCGTTTGCCTTTGGCTCAGGTCATGATCTCAGGGTCCCGAGATCGAGCCCCATATCAGGCTCCCTGCTCGCAGGAACCCTACTTCTCCCTCTCCTTGCTTGTGCTGTCTCACTATCTCTCTCTCTCTCTAATAAATAAATAAAATCTTTTAAAAAAAAAGCACTTCAAGTAAAGAATAGACAGGAAAGCATCTATAATGCTTCTTGCTCAATGCTCAATAATGTCCATTACCTTCCCCTTCCATCTTGCTATCCTTTCAATGCCTGGGCTTCCAAGATACATGATCTAGGTCTGTATGTTCCAAGCTGTTTATTCTTCCTTGCCCCATCTTGCTCCTAAACTGTCAACTGAAAGTCTTCTTAAAGTGTTTTAACGGAATTCCGTTAGATTCCATTCAGATGAAGTTATTTATGACTGATAAGAAATGAATTAGATACCCCTTTATTGGGACTTAGCTTTTCATAAGGGACAATGCCTGTAAGTTAAGGTAGGTTCCGCCTTGGCTTCCAAGCCTCTATGAGACTACTAGCTCCTATTTCCAAGCAACAGTCACCTTCAAAGGATGCCCCCACATCATGGTAATCATGAGTCTTTGGGGCTGAAGAGTAAGGCAGAAGGAAATTGGGTGTGATCCTGGTGACTGAAAACCCAGCAAGAGAGGAAGGAGGGTGGTACTAGGGACTCCTTATTTCTTTTATGTGTTTACAGATCAAGTCCAGATCATACACCAGATTGGTGCGAAGACAGACCACATTTTCCTGGAAAACCTCAATTGCTACAAGAAGCAGCTGTCTAAAGTCTTCCCCGAAACCCCAGAAAGGTGGACTTCCCAGCCAGTTCCTGAAGCACGTAAGCAGGAAATGGGTAATAGGGGTGATGATGGAAGTGCGCTATTTTTTTTTTTAAGATTTATTTATTTGAGAGAGAGAGAGCACGCGCATGAGCGTGTGCACAAGCCAGGGGAAGGGGCAGAGGGAGAGGATCTCAAGCAGACTCCCTGCTGAGCACAGAGCCCCAAGCGGGGCTCAATCTCACGACCCTGAGATCATGATCTGAGCGGAAATCAAGAGTCAGACACTTAACCGACTGAGCCGCCCAGGTGCCCCAGAAATGGGGCTGTTTCTTTAAGGACGCTGTTTTATAGGCTGGGCATCACCAGTATGTAGGGGAGTCCCTTCCTACTAACTAAAAATCATCTCATAAAATTATAAAACACGAACTGTAACTAGAAAGAGCCTTTGTGGAACATCCATTCAGTTGAAATCAGATCAAACTTAGGTGTAACCAAGAGATTTAGGGCCGGGAATTACCAATGAGGCAGGACCCATCTTCTTCCCATGCTTCCAGAGGAAGTTACATCAAACCCTCGATCCAGCACTCTACCTTGTCCCTTTGGGCTGGTTCTACCTTCCCATTCCATTCTCAGGCCCATATCTGTCTCAGGTACTAGGGTCATCCTCTGTTCTATATTTCTGTTTCATAAGCATTTCTTTCCTAATTCTGTGAGAGAGAGAGAGGAAGGGAGTTGGCCAAGAAATGAGCTTATGAAACAAAAAGTGCCTATCCTCCAAGAGACTATGCTTCCATGTCCCCTGACTTTTCTTTGCAGGGTCACTGTTCTGGTGAGCCCCCTCGTGTGCAGAAACTAATGGTACTAGTGGAGAAAGGACCCCAGCAAAGCCTAGGATTGGGTCTAGGCAAGTCCCCTTCTAGGGCTTCACCGGCTTCATTAGAGCTGAGACGCTAATCATTCCTACAGGAAGGCACTTTGGAAATACTTACTGATTTTGTGATATTTATTGATACTTAGGTGACTTTGTGAATGCATTTTATAAACCATTAAGTGCTCAAACTCAAGGAATTATTATTAGTATACTACTTTCCCCACAAGGCAACTGTATTGTGTACGCCCTCCCCTCTGAGGATAGGCAAAACCACAAAGACAGACAGTTGACCAGCAGTTGCTAGGGGAAGGGAGGAATCGGCACAGGATTTCTTTTTGGGGTGATAAAAATATCCTAAAATTAGACATTGTGATAGTTGTACAACTCTGAATATACTAAAAACCACTGAATTGGGTACATTTTAAAAGGATGAATTTTATAGTATGTGAATTCTACCTCACAGCTCTTATAAAAAACAAATCCCCCTGCTGGATTCAGATGTCTCACCACCTGTCTCACTGGCTTCACACTTTTCCCCGACTGTGCTAGATGCCTGCCCTCTTTTCCCCAGAACATAGAACATCTAATGAACAAAGAAGCTGTAGAATCTTTCCCAAACTTCTTTTTTAAAATAGTATTTGAAATTGAGGGGGCCTGGCTGGCTCAGTTGGTGGGAGTATGCGACTCTTAATCTCAGGGTCGGGAGTTCAAGCCCCATGTTGGGTGTGGAGCCTATTTAAAAAAATTAATAAATAGGGGCACCTGGGTGGCTCAGTCAGTTGAGCGCCTCACTTCAGCTCAGGTCTGATCTCGGGGTCCTGGGATCGAGCCCCCTGTCGGGCTCCCTGCTCAGTGGGGAGTCTGCTTTTCCCTCTCCTGCTCCTCCCCCCTGCTCATGCTCTCTGTCTCTCTCAAATAATCTTTAAAAAAATATTTGAAATTGATCTGGGAGAAGTAAAGTCAGAAGAGTAACATAGACACACCTTCTTATAACTATTTCATTCATCGTCTCATTCAGGAAATACTAGGTAATGAAAGAACCTAAAAAAAAAAAAAAAATTCCTGGAGTTAGAAGGTGTGGGTAGATTTTTTTTACTCTCCACTTTGATTGAATTGAAAACCTTAGATGATGATTTCTTTAAAATGATGAACATTCTCAAGATACAAAGTGTACTTCTTGCTATAATAGCCTTAATTTCCCCCAAGTTGTGATATAAAACTCTCTAGTATACCCAGATCATTACAGTTCTTCTATAGTAAGCACAGGTCTTGTGGTACAAAGTGAAAGGCACCATTTGTTTCTGCCAACAAAGTATACTGCGCCTTTTATCCCACAGAAAGCCAAAGGGTTGTCTGTGTGCTCGTGTCAGAGGACTTTTGATGTGGAATGTGGCTAGTGGATGTATTTATACCTGCCTAGAACTCAAAGGACTGGAAGTAAAATTAATATTGGCAGTTGTGCATGTTTATTCCCACACAGGTTAAATACCAGGGATTCAAGGCTTTCTCACATCCTTTTTAACTCCCTGAGCAGGGGGATATAGGAGGAAAGGGACTAGACTAATCCGGCCACTACTCACTTCCGTGGGAGGGATTTCAAGCAGGCTGAGAGGAGAGAAATGGGGGAGTTATCATAGTATCGACTCACTGGGAGCTGACCTGTCTGGAGGTGGTTCTATCTCTCTGGCTGCATACCCTATACTGCAAAGGAAGCCAGCCCTCAACAGGGTGACAGAGTTCCCCCAGCATGACCAAGCTGGGGGAGAACCACTGGAGGGTATGCTCTGTATAGCATCTGAGCTAAACTGCCTTGGGGTCTCAAAGACTCTTTTTACATTAGAAGAAAGAAATGGCATTGCCTTTCTTGCTCAAAGGAAAGAACGGATTTAGAACAAATCTAAACATGTTAGTTAGAATGAAATCTTGGAAGAGACACAAACCTTTGGTAGTGACAGATTAGAGCATGAGGCTGATAAGCAATGCCACAGATCATGAACTTGGTAATCTGGAAATGTTTTTATATTTTTTGCGTTCTCCACACAACTGCTCTTCTTAGGAAGAGGCTTTCTGAATCTGACACCAGGGAGATCACGAAGTCTAGAAAACGTAACAACTATAATTGTATTTTTATAATACGTTCTGTCCTCAAATTTCCAGCTGTTGTCATAATGAGAAAAAACTCAGAGATGCTAAAATCTTTCAAACTTAGTAGGTTGTAGCAGCGTTCCTCTTCCCAAATTAAAAACATTAAAAAGAAACATAAAAAAAGTCAGCACCTGGCTGGCTCAGTCAGAACATGCGACTCTTGATCTTGGTGTCATGAGTTCGAACCCCGTGTTGGCTGTAGAGATCACTTACAAATAAACTTAAAAAAAAAAAAAAAAAGATTTGAGAGAGAGAGAGCATGCATGCGTGCCCAAGCAGGGGTAGGGGCAGAGAGAGAGAGAGAGAGAATTCTCAAGCGACTCCCTGCTGAGCACGGGGCCCCACAGGGGGCTCGACCCCAGGACACTGAGATCATGACCTGAGCCAAAATAAGAGTCAGATGCTTAACTGACTGAGCCACCCAGGCACCCCAATAAATAAACTTAAAAAAAAATAAGGGGCGCCTGGGTGGCTCGTCATTGGGTGTCTGCCTTCGGCTCAGGTCATGATCCCAGAGTGCTGGGATCAAGCCCCGCATTGGGCTCCCTGCTCCCCGGGAAGCCTGCTTCTCCCTCTCTCACTCCCCCTGCTTGTGTTCCCTCTCTCGCTGTATCTCTGTTAAATAAATCAATAAAATCTTTAACAAAAAAAAAAAGAAAACCTAATAAACTAGGAATGGACAATTACACTCTAAATTGCAATATATCAGATACTGAATTTTGAGCAAAACCTTATTACATATAAACAAATTTTATTATATTGTTATATTATGTATACAGATTATATATATATAATATATATATATAATGTATATATATATAATGTATATATATTAACATATATATATACATTATATTAAATGTATAAAAAGGCTTATATATATCTCAGTCTCCCCCATCATGGCTTAATCATGTCTGTCATCAGGACTTTTCCTAACTCCCTATGGGTTGTACTTAGTTCCCTGTATAACCATGGGAAAGTTAGTTCCCAAGAGTTTTGTTTTGCCTTGGTGTTGGTCAGGAGCAGGATGTAATGGTAGCTGGGAACCCAGGGCCTAGGGCGGGGGGTAAGCCTATCTCACACTGCATAGCCTGCAGGCCTATGAAAGGAGCTCCGCGCTGGACGGCTTTGCCCACTCCAGTCAGAGATCTGCTGCTCCAGGTGGGTGAGGAGGATGTTGCCATTAAGACCAGGAGACGGAAGAAGCAGAAGGAATCACCAAAGGAGGATGTGGCTTGGGAACTGGTGGTCCTGCAGAGGATGCTGCAGGAATGGAAGACTGCCTGGGCTCTGAGTGAGTGAAGGGGCAGGGGTGGGTCCAGAGATACCAGTAAACATGAGAGGGAGGAGGTTCTTACCTTGGACTCGTGTTTCTCAATCTATGAAAAGCCATCCCTCTCTTGTGAAAACATACAAATCTGGTTACCTCACCAAGGTGTCACTAGCGGAGAGCCTTTCTATCTAACCCTCACCAGATGGTTTTCTTTTCATTTCCCTCCCTGTGGCATAGTCATTGAGTGGCACCATGAGACAACAGAGGGCCTGCTGCAGGGCTTGGTGGATGTGCATGATGACATTCGGATCCAAGCCATCATTACATGTGCCACAGCTGCTTTAGAACGGCCCCGGATTGCCACCAGCCAGGGGGACTCAGGTGAGAGCCAGAACTTAACTACTTAAGAATATAAGCAACTCACACAGCCATAGACAATGATAACTGGTGTGGACCTTCGAGCTTATCTGAGATCATTTTACAAACGAAACCAAGGCCCAGAGACTGGCCTGAATATACACAGCTTATCAGCAAGAGATAAAATTCCTGACTTCTGGTCCAGTGCTTTTGGCACTACATTTCATCACATTTTGTTTGCTCAGCAGCTTCAAGGAATTTCACATTGTTCCACCCTGATAGATCCCATTTGTAATAGCCCAAAATTATATATAGTTTGTGTGTATATACATATACATTATATATATATATACACACACTTCCCCTTCCTAACTCTATTTTATTTATTTATTTTTAAAAGATTTTATTTATTTATTTGACAGAGAGAGACACAGCGAGAGAGGGAACACAAGCAGGAGGAGTGGGAGAGGGAGAAACAGGCTTCCCGCTGAGCAGGGATCCCAGGGTCCTGGGACCATGACCTGAGCTGAAGGCAGACACTTAATGACTGAGCCACCCAGGCGCCCTCCTAACTCTATTTTAGCCCTTCTTTTGACAGCACATCTGAAACCCAAACTGAACTAATCACCCTCACCATGGACCCCTCCCCAAGTTCCAAACCTCAATCAGCAGCACCACAATCCATCACAATCCATCTAGTTTCTGAGCCAGGGCCCTGGGAGTCATCCTGGACAAACCCTTCCTCTTCCCATAACCAAACGACCAACAGATTCTACTGATTCTGCTTCCCTCTTTGTGTATTCATCAGTCAACAGAGAAATATAAGAGGTCATTCCCTTCCCCCCAAATTCCCAGTCCCAGTCCCACCCCATGCCACTCCCCAGGGTAACCAATGTTCAGTTTGGCATTTCACGTCTTTCTCGATGCTTTTGGAAATAATATGCCAACATACATGTAGGCTTTTCTATTTATTATAAAAATGAGTGTTGAATTTTACTACCCATTTTCTATTTTCTCTCCTTTAATTTGTGGATATGATGAATTCTGTTGTTAAATTCTTAGAATCTAACAGATCCATGATATATTATTCTTTTTTTACTCCACTGGGTTTGATTTGTTGATATTTTAGAATGTTTTACTACATTTATAAGTGAAATGAGTAGTTTATTTTTGTTAAGTTTTAGTTTTTGCTAGCTTTATAAAATGAATTAAGGACTTAGCCATTCTTTCCAATGGTCTTAAATCTTTTGGAAAAGAAATGTCAATAACTTTTTGCTTTACTAGCAATAAGTAGTTAAAAAGGAAAATTTCCCATCTACAACAGCCAGAATTGTAATCTGAGGAGCCAGTTTAACAAGACACAGGACCCAAATGATAGAAACTATCAAGTGCTATTGGAAGGACACAAAACCAACTGGCTTACTTATTTCTCAGATGCCCTCAGATACCTTTTATGTGAAGCCTGCGCTAATGCTTCTTCCTCTCTGCTGCTGGTAGCATCCTAATAATATTCTGTCCTAATATGTATCACTCTGTCGTAACTGTCCATTCACTTTTCTGCCATTCCTACCAGACAAGGAACTCCTTAATGGCGGGGACTAATTTTACTTCTACAAAAGTGTCATGTTTTTAAAGTTTCACGTATTTCCTAGCTGAGTTCCAGATATGGGCATTTTTGCTATAAGTTTTCGAATTTGCTGCCCCATCCGCCAGAAAACTCTTCATTTCTCTTTACCTGATTAACGTCTATATTTGTCCTTTAATTTTCAGCTATCACCTCCTCTGAGGAGTTTTCCCTGCCCTACCACCCAGACTTGGGTCATTGTCCCTACTATATGCTTCCACACATATACTTTTTTTTTTTTTTTTTTTTTTTAAACATAAGCTCTACGTCCAACATGGGGCTTGAACTCACGACCCCGAAATCAAGAGTTACATGCTCTTCCAATTGAGCCAGGCAGGTGGCCCCCCCCCCACATATACGTTTTTTTTATTATAACTTCTTGTTTCCTTGGGTATTAAATGGGGATGATATATTTGCAGTGCCTGGCACAGAGAAAACCTTCAATAGGGAGCCACAGATATTATAATCTTATCCCCAAATCTTCCACAAAGAACACTTTTGTCTGCCCCCAGAATTATGCCTTCATGTGATCCCTTTCACATGTCCTAGGTATCTAGATTTTAACGTGTCTTTGTCTTGTTTCTTCCCCATACCTTCCCAAAGAAAACTATCTTACTTATTACTTTCTTCAAATTCTGATTTGACTTCTACATATTCCCGTAAAATATACCTATTCCCATCTAGCCTATTTTTTTTTTAAAGATTTTATTTATTTATTTGACAGAGAGAGACACAGCGAGAGAGGGAACACAAGCAGGGTGGGTGGGAGAGGGAGAAGCAGGCTTCCCGCTGAGCAGGGAGCCTGATGCGGGGCTCAATCCCAGGACCCTGGGATCATGACCTGAGCTGAAGGCAGACACTCAATGACTGAGCCATCCAGGCGCCCCCCATCTAGCCTATTAACAAATGGCATAGCAGCCTGCAGTGATAATAAGACAGACAGATTAGAAATCCTAAAATCTTAGTCACAGATCCAGCTCTGCCACTTCTTGGGAAGTCAGTTAGCCTATCTGAGCTTCAAATTCCTTATCTCTAAAATGAGGATAACTGTGGACAAAAGGCCCTTTTTAACAGGCCCTTTCCCCTTCTACTTGAGAATTTGGGCTTTAGTTAAAATGCCTACCTGTTGCCCTGATCTTTATAGGCAACATTACTTATGGTAAACATGAACTCTGATAAATCACATCTGGACTGGGAAAACTGCAAGTGAGATAGAAATGCCTTAAGGAGGTGCCATCCCTTGGGCTTCCACGAGTGCCGTGACTTCTAATAAGCAGGCCCTTTGTGGGCCTGGGACTAGATCTATGGACTTGTTATAAGACATACTCACTCCTGTGGAACATAGCACATGTCCCCAGAAGACTCTGTGGACGCTGTCCGAAGTGCCTGGAGAACTCTGGCCAGAAGGAATGCCTGGTGCTGCCCTGTCGGCAAACCGTGCTCCCATCCTAAATCCTTCGAAGATTGGTGCTTTGTGTGGTCTGTGAGGCTTGTGAGTCTGACTGCTCCGATCTAAAAAGACTCCTGAAATGACATATTTCAGGTGAGCTCTGCAGTTAATACCTGCCTTGCCTATTTCCGTGAGGGCTGCCACACTGAGTGAGATGACTACAAAAACACTATAAACGGCAAAGCACCTTCTAAGTATAATTGCTATTATTATTAAAAATACAAAAATATAGGGGTGCCTGGGTGGCTCACTTGGTTAAGTGTCTGCCTTTGGTTCGGGTCATGATCCTGGGGTCCTGGGATCGAGCCCTGCAGCAGGCTCCCTGCTGAGCGGGAAGCCAGCTTCTCCCTCTCCCTCTACCCCTGCTGCTCCCCCTGCCTGTGCTCTTTCTCTCTGTCAAATATATAAAATCTTAAAAAAAAAAAATACAAAAATACATATGATAAAGACATTGATTTTCATCAGTAAAACTAATGGTGAAGGTCGCCATAGTCTAGCTGGAAACCTTCTGTGGCTTGAATCCAGCTCTTTAGAGGCCGCGTGATCAAGGATTGGGAACAGGCATACCCAGCACGGAAGTGAGCCATAAAAGCCTGCCCATTGCAGGGGCTCAGCTAAACTCCAATTATATTAACTAGCAGTAAGCACCAGCAACTGAGACTGAGGTCAACCACTATGTGGCTATGGGAAAGAAACTGTTGGTGGAAATCAAAGGGGCTAGCACCCTCTTACCTGGTTCTCTTTTGATCACAGACAAGGAGACTGGGAAAGCCCCATCTGTCCAGGACTTGCCAGAGGTTCTACAGCCCGCTCTGGAGGCTGCTCTTTGTGACAAAAGTGCCAATGTGCGGATGGCAGCAGCACTATGCCAGTATGTCATACAGTCGCATAATCCCCTCGCCCGGGACATCATGCACAGTGTCCTTTTGAAGGGTGAGTAACTCCCTGTCACTTCTGACCTGGGAATATGGGGTAGAGACAGGATACCTCACCATCAGCTTTTCCTAATCCTTTCTTCTTCAATATCGTATTTGTGAGGTCTACTGTATTGGGGGATTTGGGTTTACATTCATGAACATCCAGAGATAGTGGTTCCTAGGCACTTTTATAAAATAGGTGCACTTCCACCTAGTGGTACCTGGGTGGCTAAGTGTTTCACAGATGCATCTGCCTAGACACCATGCCCCCCGTTCACACAAATTCACTTGAGAGAGCGAGTGAGCATGTGAAAGCGAGGTGGGGGAGGGGGCAGTGGACAGGGGGAGAGGGAGAATCTTACACACACTCCACACCCAGAGCCGAGCCCGACGTGGGGCTTGATCTCACAACCCTGAGATCATGACCTGAGCAGAAATCAAGAGTTGGATGCCTGACCAGCTGAGCCACCCAGATGTCTCACAAATTTACTTTAAAAAAAAAAAAAAGTTTACTTATATATGTATGTATGTAATCTCTACACCCAGCATGGGGCTCGGAATCACAACCCCGAGATCATGCTCTTCTCACTGAGCCAGCCAGGTGCCCCATGCACAGATTTACTTTTAATTTAAAAAGATGACATAACAATATTAAAGAATACTTTCTGAAACTTAAATCACCACTTGAACACATTGTGCTTCCATCTTTGCACATTAACTCACCGGTATCATCCACACACACTGTTGGAGTAATACAAGCAAGACAGCTGTCAGGTACCCGACGTGCCTGACTGCTCTCTGAAAGAGTGCCTGTTCCTTCCTGTCCTGGGGGCACTGGGGAGATGGGCAGACAAGGACAGCTGGCTGAATGGTTTGACCTTCTGCATATAGACCCTCAACAACTTAATCCATTTGTCTTAAGAAAGTCTCCACTCCAGGGGCACCTGGGTGGCTCAGTCGGTTAAGCCTCTGCCTTCAGCTTAGGTCATGATCCCAGGGTCCTGAGATCAGGTCCTGAATCAAGCTCCACATTGGGCTCCCTGCTCAGGGGGAGTCTGCTTCTCCCTCTGCCCCTCCCCACTGCTTGCACTCTCTTTTGTCTTCTCTCTCCAAAAAAAAAAAATTTTAAAAAAAAAAAAAAAAAGAGAGAGAGAGAGAGGGAGTCTCCACTCCAGGCTTCCCAGTCTCTAGGGGAAGGAACAACTCTATCTCTCACCCAGGACATAAGGGCCTACTGCTGTTAACCAACAAGAGCCTTTTAGGATTTGGGGCGCCTGGGTGGCTCAGTCGTTAAGCATCTGCCTTTGGCTCAGGTCATGGTCCCAGGGTCCTAGGATCAAGCCCCACACTGGGCTCCCTGCTTGGCGGGAAGCCTGCTTCTCCCTCTCCCACTCCCCCTGCTTGTGTTCCCTCTCTTGCTGTGTCTCTCTCTGTCAAATAAATAAATAAAATCTTTAAAAAAAAAAAAAAAGAGCCTTTTAGGATTTGACTTCTCAGGTTAAGATTTTCAGTCTATATTTAAAACCTTGATATGATCCATTTAAATACAGGCTTTGACTTCTATACTGAGCGGGGCACAGGGGAGTAAGATACCAGGCAGGTAACAGCCTTGGGTACCAACCCTGAGGCTGTTCTCTCTGCGGGGAGAACAGATAGCTATTTTTTTCACCCCACCCAACAGGTAATAGCGTGGACAGCTGGGCTGCAGCTCAGTGCTTGGCTCTGGAAGGTGCTGCCACATACCCCGTGATTAAGAGGATCCTCCAGCAGCTGTTCAGTAAGAAGAATGACGACACTGAGTACCAGTCTTGTATGCTCCTGAGCCACCTCAGTGAGAAGACAGTATGTGTTCATTACAGGGTCAGAGAAAGAAACCAAGTTATGGGGAACATTTGAGTCTGAGGTCAGTTCATGTAAGGAATCGAAAATGCAGGTGGCTGAGTAAGATTATAAGTATAGTTAAAAGACTGGACTAAATGGGTGACCTGGGGTAGAGAGGTATGTGTACAGGTAAAAGGGACACCAGCCACCTGAGACAAAGGTGAGAAAAGTAGGCTGCAGATGGTTTCTGTGTAGGCAAGAAGAGTTGTGATATGTAGAATTTGCTTCTGCCAAAAGTTACCACTGAAAACTGCACAGACCTACAAGTGTGTTTACTTTCAGTAGAAATGTGAAACTCACAAAGATTGAGGCATATACAAATCATCTTAGGAGTAAAGATAGTTAAAGAGAAGGCCCTGGGAATTTTCTGTTCAGGTTACTAAATGTGTATTTGTTCCCTGATTTAGGATTCCAAAGTCAGTTGGCTCAGATCGAAGAGTGCCCCATATCTTGTAAACCCACTTTTTCCTTGGCCAGGGATGGGCACCTCATGTACTTGTGACGTTCATTAGGCTGAATGCCATGTTAGGCTCTAACACTTCTTCCAGGCTCCAGCATCTCTGAAAGTTATCCGGAATATCCACCTAAGTCTTCCATTCCTCAGACCCTGATACACACCATGCTTGCTGTGGAGCTAAACAGCTACCAGTGGAAGGACCGGATCATAGCCTGCCGGGTTCTCTCACAGGTCGGCGGGAATGTCAGTTTGGTAAGCCTTCTGTGTTTCCAGGACAGAAAGTCTTAAGCAAAAGGAGGTTGGGAAGCCCTTCCACTTTTTGCTATTTAATATCCCATTCTTACCGAGCAGATCTTTGTCTCTACCTTGCTACCTTAGTCCTAACCCAGAATTATCTTCATATGCCAACATGTCTTTCTGACTCAAAGCACCTGGCTTCTTAGCATGGTGGCAGTTCACCAGTTGTAACCCACTCACAATGAAATAAGAAAAAAAAAAAAAAAACAAAACCCTAGGAGAATTTAGAAACTTTTATAGTACTTTGACATTGCCTTAACATGAATGTACTATATAAGTACCAGCCAATAACATTCCTCACCACCCCCCCCACCCCGCCCGCCAAAGCTGGTCCTTCACCAGATAGTTTGAGAAGCACTGACTTAAACTACCCAACAACCCAACCATACTTAGTGTCTATGTTGGCTCTGAGTGTTCAGCACATAGAGAAGGTATAAAACACAGTCCCTACTTCAAAAAGACTGACATTATAGTTGGAATAACAATACTAACGTACATAAATGATTCAAGGACAAGTGATAAATGTACAGTATGCTCTTATAACTTTTCAGAGAGAGACATTAGTGTAGGCTGAACCTATCAGAGTTCTGGGAAGGAGTGTGGAACAGCTGGGCAAGACTTGGACAGAACAGAAGAGGGACTTCCAGGTGGAGGAAACCCTGACCATCATTTGAGCTTTCACTTGACCTGCTTCTTGCCATTATTTTTAAATCATCTTCAGCTGTTCAAATGGGGGCTTCCCCTTCTTCCTATGTGCCACTATATCTTCTCCTTATAACACTAAGTACCTCCAAAATGGCCCAGAACACCGTCATTCTCATGAGAAGTTAACACCCTCCACCCTTGGACCCTCACATTTTGAGCGGAAAGCACAAAATCTGGTCGTTCAGTATAATCATCTGAAGATGTTTTAGTCTTGAGTTAATTGAGTTAATTCTGCCCCAGCTGCCAGGGACCCCTCCTCTAAAGTCCTCACCAGCAGCAGTCTTCACCTGGGAGCTTGTGAGAAGGGCAGAATCTCACCTCAGGCTCACTCAGTCAGAATCTGCATTTTAACAACGTCTTATTCATTTGCACATTCACCTCCTTAGCACTTGTCACTCAGGATTGCCAACTGAAAATAAAAAGACATGCAGAGCAGACAGGGGACTGACCCGGCAAAGATGAGAACTTCACGTCAGGTTGCTGGAATGAAAGGCACCATGTCCATCAGTCCTTCACTCATTCAGTAAGCAGTGTCTGACCACATCCTACATGCTCAGCACTATGCCAGCATTAGGGATGCAAAAATACTGTCTTTTCTTGGTAAATGTTATAAATAGCTGTAACAGAGGCAGCTGTAAAGCATTATGGGAATTTCCTATGCTTACAGAGGGCAGAGGAGAGTTCACAGAGATGCTTTCTGAGAGAAATCCTAAAAGAGTAGGGAAACATTCCACCACGTAGAAGTGGAAAAGAGATGTTTCAGGCAGGGAGAATAGCTTGAGCACATTAACACAGTGATGAACTACAACTGTAGTAATCTTGGTCTCTTCCCTTCTGAATAAGTACTAATATATAGGGTGGCCAACTGTCCTGGTTTGTCCAGGACATAGAGGAGTTTTAGTACTAATCCCAGAAAGGTCCCAGGCAAACTGGAATGAGTGTCACCTTATAGTGTATAACCATCAAATGTTAAGTCCCTCAAGTACAGGTAACGTTGGTCCTGACATAGTATAGCAGTTTTTTGTTTGTTTTTGTTTTTTTTAAAGATTTTTATTTATTTGACAGAGAGATAGCGAGAGCAGGAACACAAGCAGTGGGAGTGGGAGAGGGAGAAGCAGGCTCCCCGCGGAGCAGGGAGCCCAATGCGGGGCTCGATCCCAGGACCCCGGGATCATGACCTGAGCCGAAGGCAGCCGATTAACCAACTGAGCCACCCAGGCGCCCCCATAGTATAGCAGTTTAAAGCATAAGCTTATAAAACAGACTGGGTCTTGAGTCCTGACTCTAGCATCCAACAGGTTAATCTTGGGCAAGTAAACCTAAGCCTCCATTTTGTCATCTGTAAATGGTAATCTGCTTCATTGGATTGTTTGGGAGGATTAAGTGATGGGTAAAAACACCGCACAGTACCAAGCACAAAACTGACATTCAATAAATGGCAGCTAATTATTACTCCTATTTATAGGATATGAAACATAAGTTGATCCAGATGATGCTGAGTGACTGGAATAAGGAAGTAAGACATGCAGCTGCCCAAGCTCTGGGGCGAATGAGCTTTGGGAAAGAGGTGTACAATACCATCAGGTAAAACCTAGTTAACATGAACTCAGTGAGACTTTTCTCTTCTTAAGTGTTCAGGAAGCCTGGGATCCAGCCAGCCAGCATCTGTTGAGCTGCTTCGTATGCTCAGCATTGTACGGGGTCCCACTGCAGGATTATTTTAAAAATAAAACATTACCAGCCCCCATAGACACTAACAATGTGGCTAAGGAAAGAAT
Organism: Phoca vitulina; assembly: GCF_004348235.1. Taxonomy (NCBI): domain Eukaryota; kingdom Metazoa; phylum Chordata; class Mammalia; order Carnivora; family Phocidae; genus Phoca; species Phoca vitulina. The sequence continues at coordinate 44,151,445 of NW_022589710.1, read as the reverse complement.
CAGAGTGCCCATTAGGTGTTAGGCCCTGTCTTGGATGTTTCAGAGTTCGAAAGTACGACATGATTCTGATTATATAGGCAAGATACACAAATGCTTTGTAAGGTCAACTTTCATGGAGGATGGATTAGACTACATAGGCAGAGAGAAGGAAAGACATTCCAGGCTGGGAGCCGAATATAAATACAAATGAGGGTGGCACATGTGAGGACAGCGAAGAGAACTTGACTGTAGCAAGAGGTGCGTGAACGTTTCCTTTACGGAGCCATTCAACATCGTTTAGTGCCCAGCGTATGCTAGTAATAGGGGTTGAAATAAGTAAGACAGTTGAGGTCTGTCCCCAGTGAAACTTAACCTCATGGGCATAAGGCTGACGAGGAAAGGGTGGGAATGGATAATGGAGAGCCTACAGACATTGGATTTTATTTTGAGGGCATTAGTGGTGGGAATGCCAAAGTTTAAGGTGGGAAAATAAAAGCACTTGTGCCTTCCAGAGTCAAGCTGAGTCAAGGAAATTTCCAGGAGCGTGTGGAAGCTCTCTCCCTGATTGGTGGGCTCAAGGTCATGACTGTCAGGCTTCTCCCAAGCTTCCTGAGCTGCTTCTCTGATGATTTCATGGCAGTTCGGCGGGCAGCCTGTTTGGCAGCAGGCGCCCTGCAGATCCGCGATCAGATGGTGAGTCAAAGAAACACTTTCCCATCTTGGGGCGCCTGGGTGGCTCAGTTGGTTAAGCGACTGCCTTCGGCTCGGGTCATGATCCCGGAGTCCCGGGATCGAGTCCCACATCGGGCTCCCTGCTCAGCAGGGAGCCTGCTTCTCCCTCTGACCCTCTCCCCTCTCATGCTGTTTCTCTCTCGCTCGCTCTCTAATAAATAAATTAAAAAAAAAAAAAAAAAAAACTTTAGAAACACTTTCCCATCTTACCTGATTAACCTGAAGGGGGCATTACCCTGAGCTTCCCTTGTTGTGCATACTACACTCACCATTCTGTGGACACACAGAATGAAAGATCAGAACCAGGAAGGTGAGGGGGTAGATTGGCCACATCAATGAGTCAGTTAGAACCACATTTAGCTCCCAGGGAGCACAAGACTTAACTGTTCTCAATTATGGGCTTTAGGATCAACTCCAGTGAATGGAGTTATAATCCCTAGTTATTAGGGGAAAACCTGATTGGAGGTGTTCTAAAGAAGCCTGTATGACCACAGAACTGTGGGTTGAGGAAAATCAATCTAGACAGGAGATAATTCAGCTAATACACTATGTGTGCAGGCTAGTAATTCAGCTTCCAGCTCATTTGTCACTAGAATTGATAGAAGCCCATTTTTCAGTGATAGCACGTTTTAGAGATAAGAGGGGTCCCTGTCTCTGGTTCATTCTTGCTCTGATTCTCTCCACTCAACACTGCCCTTTTATTCATCCCAGGTCCTTGAATGCCTTTTGAATCTGATACAGAGGGATCCTTACTGGAAAATCAAGGCATTTGCCATTCAAGGTAGTATGGGAGTGGCCCCAGCTTCTCAACCTCAAATACCTTCTCACATGCTGGTATAAATCCCCAGACTCTCCCTAGGAAGAGGGTAGAATGTAGGGGAAGAGATGGTTACACCTTCTCAGAAGTTCTTGCCTGAGAAATTGAAGGTTATTTTCTTCTTTTTAATTTTTCGTTAAGGATTCTGAATCTAGGTTTATGTCAAATCTGTTATGGCAAAGGGCTAAAAAGACAGTCCCTGCCAACAGATTTAGTACTAAGTTCTAAGTAGGTATCCGCTATTGGATACACTTGCTCTGGAGGCCTCAACTATAGGACCCTGTAAAAGACCAGATTCAAGACTGCTGCCGATTTAAAACCCTGACCTCAAACTTTCCTAGTTTCTTTTTAAGGATTTTTGGCATTCCTGCTCTCGTTGACCATCTTTGCTTTAGGTAAACCTGTTAAGTAATTGTGTCTCCTTTCCCCATTATCTTGCCTTGACTAGGCTGGTCTTCTGGGTTATCTGTCCCACATCTCATTCCCTACATAAATAAGTAAAGTAGTGTATTCTCACATCCTAATGGGCAAGGATGGGATGGATCCTTCCTCCTCATCCCCACAGGAATCCTTTGGAGATGTCCTACTCTAACCCATCCCTAAAATTCTAATGATAATTAATTGTCATCCAAAAGAGAAGATACCTACAAAATAGTTTAATGTTTGCAATACTTAATTTAGCAGGCAGCTGTCTACATATTATTACTGTTATTTGTTAATAAGGCCATTTCTGGATGTTAGGATACAGCCAACTCCATCTTAAGTGACACTGGAACATGCTGCCCTCTAATCTCTGCAGCTTTGGGTCAGATTGGCCAAGTGAGTCCCCAGCTGACAGACCTCCTGCTCTGGGCCATCCATTATGAAGAGTCACCAGGTGTACGACTAGAAGCTTGCCGTAGCATCCTAGCCCTCAATCTTCAAGGGGACCGGGTCAGGGACACCTTCCTAGATGTGCTGCTCCTAGAGAACCATGAGGCTGTTCTAAAGTAAGCTCTAAACCTGAATCCTGCCACGACCTCTTGTACCACCAATTCTCCCATCCTTTTTAACAGAATATATCCCTGCCTTTCCAGGATGCCTAATGGCTGTAAGTACAGGCTCACCTGTACCATTCACCTGCCTACCAAGGTGGGTAACAGAAAAACTGGCCTAATTGAATGAAAAGTCAGGTTATGTAGTTCACATACCTGTTCTCCATCCCAGGTGGTTTTAAATGATTCATTTATTCAGCTAACATTTATCAAGTGCCTACTGTGATGACAGGCTTTAGAGTCAAAAAGACCAGAGTTTTTTTGTTTTTTTTTTTTAAAGATTTTATTTATTTATTTGACAGAGAGACACAGCGAGAGAGGGAACACAAGCAGGGGGAGTGGGAGAGGGAGAAGCAGGCCTCCCGCTGAGCAGGGAGCCCGACGCGGGGCTCGATCCCAGGACCCTGAGATCATGACCTGAGCCGAAGGCAGACGCTTAATGACTGAGCCACCCAGGCGCCCCAAAAAGACCAGAGTTTGAATCCCAGCTCAGGCATACACTAGCTATGTGAACATGGGTAGTTACTTAAACTTTCTGAGCTCATTTTTTCAGATATCAAATGCAGGTAATTGTCTGCCTTATGGGTCTGTGGTGATGAGTAAAGAGATGACATATTTAGTATACACCATAAAAGTGTTCAATAAATGGTACCATTAGGGGGCACCTGGGTGGCTCAGTCGGTTAAGCGTCTGCCTTCAGCTCAGGTCATGATCTCAGGGTCCTGGGATCGAGCCTCACATTGGGCTCCCTGCTCAGTGGGGAGTCTGCTTCTCCCTCTCCCTCTGTCCCTCCTCACCCCCCACCTGTGCTCTCTTTCTCTCTCTCAAATAAATAGATAAAATCTTTAAAAAAAAATAATAAAATAAAAAATAAATGGTACCATTAGTATCTTCAAATATATCATCTTAAAAACTATACAACATCATTATAAGCTAAGCATCATACCATTTTTGCAGATAAAGCTTAGCAAAACCGCAGTTAGGATTGCGATTGGAATTTAGGATTCTTGATTGATCCTACTCCTCTATTTTCTACCCTTATGCTTTTTTTTTTAAGAATAAGAACAACCTGGGGCACCGGGGTGGCTCAGTCGGTTAAGTGTCTGCCTTTGGCTCAGGTCATGATCCCAGGGTACTGGGATCGAGCCCCACATTGGGCTCTCTGCTCAGTGAGGAAGGAGTCTGCTTTTCCCTCTCCCCTTCCCCCCCCCCCCCCCCCCCGCTCTCCAGCTCTCTCTCTGAAAAATAAAATAAATAAAATCTTTAAAAAAAGGAAAGAAAAAAGAGTTAAGAACAATCTGGGACACCTGGGTGGCTCAGCTGGTTAAGCATCGGACTCTTGATTTCAGCTCAGAGTGTGGAGCCTGCTGAGAATTCTCTCTCTCCGTCTGCCCTTCCCACCCCCAACTTCCTAAATGAAAAAAAAAAAAAGGTAAGAATGATCTAAGAAATTCCTTTTATCTTTCAGGGAAATTCATCAGGCAATGAAGATACTCAACTTAGAAAATGAAGGAAACCAAGAAATGCTTCAGAAGATCAAGAACAGGGTAAGTTAAGTGCAAGCCATGTTTTTAAGAGAAAATTCAGGACTCTCAAGAATTCCTTAGACCCTTTTCTCCATCACAGAAATACTTTCTACAACCACACAGGTACCATATTTTCTGAAGATACAAAACATTTATGCAAAAATCACATTATAAAATCCTAGTAAAGACAAAGTAAAAACAATAATCCTGTCAGCCCTATCAAGTAACCCTCAAAATGGGTTATTATTTCTGAAATACTTGTTTTTCCTTCCCTTCCTGTTTTCTCCCCACCATCAACTAAACCCAAGTTGTTCTTTTTTATAAGTAGACCTGGAGAAGGAATGAGTGACTGGAGCTAGCCCCCTTGATTTTTTTCTTTTTAATTTTCCTTAATCCCTAAACTGGGGTTTTACCAAAGGAATGCTCTAGCTGAACAGGCGGTTCTAATTTTTCAAAGCTGTTAGATGAGACGAAGAAATAGAGGGACAAAGACTTTAAAAATGTAAGATTCTTTCTTCATATAATTCACAAAACCAGCTTCACACAAAGCAAGCATTTCTTAGCAGGTTCCTTTCATCATGCCCAAAAAGCTAAAGTAGATTTTTCATTAATGGGTGTAAAAAATGTCCAACCAACATCAGAAGAATGCTGAGGGATTGTACGACCTAATACCAATAAGCACAATGCAGTAGTTACTTTATTAATGGTTTTTGATGATTTGCAGCCTAATACAGTTTTTTCAACATCATTTCTTCTGATCTAGATTCAAATACTAAGCCAAAAGGACTTGCTGACAGAGAAAATATTCAAGATGGAGAGGGTCATAGGAAAAGTGAAGGAAGAAACAAAACGTGTTTACTTGCAACCCAAGGAGGGGCAAAAACCACTGAAACTCCATACTTTTCTACAAGAAACTTTTCAGGGTAGGTTTCCAAGGGGTGAGTCGTATGCCTCGACTCCTTTAACAAGCCTCTTCTGGGATCTGGACATTTGGGGAGTTTAGTTTCTAGCCCTGTAGGATGAGTCAGGAAAGGCTGCTACCTTTCGTTTTTGGCCACCATCTTCTCAGTCCTTTTATTTTTTTCCTGCCCGCTCCCTGGCTTTTAATTTGCTATTTTGTCCCTTAAAAAAAAAAAAAAAAGAATGAGGTAGTTCTAATTTAACGTATTTGAAAGTTAGGTCAAAAAATGAGAGGTTAGGAAAACAAAATAAAAACTACTGTTATGTTTGATTATGCATCCAAACAATACCTTGTAAGTTTAACTTTTAATAGTAGTTACCTCTGGAAAGTGGGGTTGGAGAGAAAGCTATCACTTTATGTATATCCATGCTTTCCCAACTTAAAAAAAACTTCATAAAATTCTCAACCTTATATAACTGCACCTGTCAGTTATGGTAATAGGATCTTAAAGTTCCAGACAACCTAAATGAAGTGCAGACATCAAGCTATACCAAAATATACTTACAAAATCTGTGTGCCCAGGCGTAGCAGCAGCCTCAGATCATTCAGTCAGCTGCCTACCAGCCACCACCCCAAACCCAGGTCTTCTGGCTCCAAGTCCCGTGCTCTCTCTGGTACACCAGGCTCTCTTCCACCAACCATGAGAACAGTCACTTGCCAGGTTTGGGGAAGATTCCTCCAACTGCCAGAAAAAAATGAGAGTGGAAAGTAACTTGAACACCAGCCTTCCTTTCCTTCATGGCCAGCTTGCTACAAGTTGGTTGACTGAGGCACAAGTAGGTGACATGCTGCCCTTTGGGAGCAATGCCAGCTACTGATGCAAGCAAGCACTGAGCAAAAACATAATACACTCTTAACTTTTCCAATAGGATTGTGATGTTTGGGGTTCAAGTAGCATGATTAAAATAAATTACCCCCAAAGTTATATAATTGGCCCCAATCCTACAGCCACCCCAAGTTACCTTTCACCTCAGCCATTATAGATTTTCCCTACCCCCCCCACCCAATTCCTTCAAACAGGTCACATAATAATCTAGCCTTAAAAAAGAGAAACATTCTTTGGCACTTTAATAACTTTTCTAACATACAAACTCACAGTAACAAACAGGATACTGACCCCAACCCTCCCCCCAAACTGAGGAAAGAGAACTCAAATGAAGGATGCAAATCCCAAATAAAAACATCTGATGTCTCAAGCAGAACGACACAGCAAGTGCTACACAGTACACTGAAGCCTGGGGGTGATGATGAGGCTGGTGCTCTGAAATAATCAGGGATCAAAGTTACTTCTGCAGAAAGAGCTCCTTTTTCCACCTCCAACTTCTGCTTTTACTTTTGTGCCTAGATGAAGTGGTGATTCCTAGAAAGCCGTCTGAAATTTGTGACATTAAAGCAGTCATAAAGGTAAATGTAAGCAGTCATAAAGGTAAATGGTTCTCAAGGTAAGAACATGAGTCCCCCCCACCCATCCCCTAGCCCCCTGCCAAAAAGGTGGTAATGGTAGTTAAGAGAATCACCACTGTCTTGCTTCCAGCAATCAACAAGAAACTAGTTCAGGTTAGAGGCATCTTGGTGAGCAGCAGCCCCTTGTCATATAACATGGTTGCCAAGGAAAGCTGGTCCTCCACAGTGTCACAGGGCAGGTCCCCTACTCTCACAAACTCTGGGTAGGAGCGCAGCAAGAGTTCCATGGCATCAGCTTGCTGAGGGTATATCTCCAAGCACTTGGGCTCTTCCAGATGATAAACACGGGAGTTCTCCACTGTATAATAGAGAAACAAATGGCCTCCCTCACCCACCAGCCGAGCTATCCCATCCTGAAGCATGTGCACTTCTGTTTCCGTTGTCAACTGGGCCCCCACGTTCACAGGTTCGCCAGCCTCCCAGCGAATTGGGAGCCCATAAACACTTAGTGCCCTCTCCCTATCAGTCAGCACAGGGGGCAGAGAGTCGTGGATGAAGTCTTTGGCTCGCTGGTCAGCCACAGCATCGACAGGAGCAAAGTGTCCCAAGCGCGCAACCAGGACTCGCACCTTCTCCATAAAAGCCGTTCTTCGTGGATCCTTAGAATCCGAGTGCTGGGCCCCCATGTAATCCATGAAGTCTCGGGGGAGACCCCTTCGGAATTCCACATTTTCTTCCATTGCAGCCTGCACTGCCAGAGGCAGTACGGCCTCCAGGAAGTCGCCCCAGGTATTGCGCTGGTACGTGGACAAGGTGAGGTGCAGAGAGTGCACTCCATCCTGGCATTCGGCTTGGTGAATGAAGCCCCGAGGAAAATAGAGCAAATCTCCAGGTTCCAGCACGGTCTGCAGCACCGGCTCACCGAGGTCGTCCTGGCTGAAGTTGGGACTGGATGTCAGGGCCAGCTCCTCCGTCGGGACCCGGGGTCGGTACACGCGCCAGAGTTTCCTACCTTCCAGCTGCAGCACAAAAGCCTCGATGTCGTCGTAGTGGGGGGCAAAGCCCTGCGAGTTGGGGGGCGTGAGGTAAATGTTGGAGCCTGCCATGCTTCCAAACTGCTCCTGGAGCACAGCCAAAAACTGCCACACGGTGGTCGAGAAAGCCTGCGGACAGAGGAGGCGCAAGGAGCAGCCGGCCTGGTACAGGGACCAGGCGGCGGCGGGCAGCGCGCGGCCGGGCGGGTTCAAGGTCTCGCGCCGCCCGTTGACGTAGCGAGCGGCGTCCAGGTGCTGCCCGAACTGCACCTCCTCGTGGCGCAGCATGGAGTCCAGGTCTGCGGTGGAGAAAAGCCCCTGGTAGTAGGCGTGGTCCTGCCGCCGCACCAGCACCGCCTCCCGCTCCCACAGGCGCCGGTAGAAATGGTCGGGCGGCATGGGCGAGATGAGCCACTCGAAGAGGCGCGCTGCCCGCCGCCGGCTGCTGGGGATGCGGTTCAGCTCGGCCAGGACGCGCTGCAGCGGGGAGTCCCAGGCCAGCTCCCCGCCCGTGCTGTCCACCTGCGGCCCCGACAGCGTGGCGGGGGCTACGGACGGCGGGGCGGCAGCCAAGTGCTGGGCATTGCACAGCAGGGCCGAGGTTTCTACCACGCGGGCCGGCGCGGCGGGCACCTCCACCAGGCGCGCGGGCGGCGCGGAAGCCGGCACCAGGCGGGCCGGCGGAGTCTGCGCCTCCACCAGGCGGGCCGGCGGGGTCTGCGCCTCCACCAGGGAGCGGGGTGTCTGGAGGGAGCGGGCCGCGGGGGAGGCCTCCAGCAGCTCTGCAGGCCCCAGGTGGCCATACGGCTCCCGCCGGGCCGCATCGGGGATGGCCGCCGCCCCACCAGGCAGCGGGTCCCCCGGATCGTCGACCGTCGACTCCACCCTCGAGTCCTCCGAGTCCTCGCTAGGCAGCGTCTGGGCCCTCAGTGCGGCCATGCGGGACGCCACGCTTCTCCTAAGCTGCCTTCGGATCTTCCTGGGCCTTAGGGGCAGGGCCAGGACCGACCCGCTGTGTGGCTGCGGCTGGCGCCGGCGTCTCAACCTCCCGCGCCTCAACAGCCCCGTGCTAGTCCGCAGCCCGTCCATGGCGGGAGCCCCTTCAGAGGCCGGCGGGGCTGGGTAGAAAAGGGATCTCGCGGCGAGCCGCAGCGAGGCACTCTGGGAAGGGGGCGCGGCCTCCAGCCGCCTCCCGGTTGGCCACGCCTGCCATTCTTCCACCCGGCGCCTCACGCTCACCCGGTTGGCAGTACCCAGCTTCTCGCAGAATAGCGGTGTCCCTGCCGAATTAGCAAGGGTTCCACATTTGCAGGGCAATTTAAAAACCAAGTTGCTGGGGACTCCGGGAGAAAGAAAGTTGTCTACTTAATTAACTCTTCATCTTTAATCTCTGTATATTGGGGTGTTCCCTAGGACGTCCTCATTTCTGAACAGCGTGTTCTCCCCCAACTTTGCACGGGAAAGCGCACAATTCCTATTTTCAAGGAATGTTCTTGGGCAAAGATCGAGATTCCTCGGGCAAAGTTCAAACCTCGGGTCCACCGGGTCTTCTTTCTCAGCAGATGACGTCACTGATTGACTCCCTAATTTCCTTCCTTCCTTTGACCAATACAAAAATCTGTCTTTTGGGGGTGGGGGGAGCCCCTGGCTGGCTCAGAATGTAGAGCAGAGCGTGTGATCCTTGATCTGAGTTGTGAGTTCAAGCCCCGCGTTGGGGGTGGAGCCTACCTTAAAAAAAAAAAAGAATTCAAGGATATACAAAATCTGAGTCATTGCCCTCTATGATATGGGAATAAGAAGTTATAAGCGTTTCTACTTGCGTTCTTGATATCTGCCCTTTCCACCCCATCTGGGGTTTTGTTTCCTTAGCCACGACTTCTCCCCTCAGAATCTTCGATCACACTTTCTCTGAATCTTAAATTGACCTCTTAAATCTGAGCCTCTCATTTAACAGGCACTATTAAATGTGGTAGGCATGAGGGTGCAATTGTTGAGAACAGCAAGGTCACTATTCTCTGTAAATATTGTTGCTTTGTACATGAAGATTGTGTCTTCATTTGAATCATTTGAGATATATTTCCAGGAATGGAATTGCTGGGTCAAAGGGCAAGATAGCTTTTGTGATTGTTAATAGGTTTTACCAAATTCCCTTCAAAAGGGTTTACCAAATTGCCCTTCTGAAGAGTTTACAGCGTTGCAAGCAATTAGGAGTATGTTAGACTACATCTGTTTGATCCTTCCATCCTCTTCAGTCACACTTCTATCCAAACACTTGCCAAAGCTTTTATGTTTTACCCCTGTCCACGGGTCACATTCACCTTCTTAAATTTCTGACTGTAATATGGTCTAATACAGTTGTCCTCAACTGGGGCGATTTTGCCTCCCAGGAAACACTGGGGAGGGGCGGAATGTTAAAATATGCAGTGGGTAGAGGCCAGACATGCTGTTAAACACGTGCAGTGCAAAAGACACTCCCCCCCACCAGATATTTATCTGACCCAGAATGTCATTAGTGCTGAGACCAAGAAACCTTGGTCTATTATAAGTTTCCCAACTGGTCTCTAACTTTGATCTCTCCCTATGCCAGTTTATAACACAGGGAGTGACAACAAATTTTCTCAAGTTGTGGCCCCAGATTTACCATTACCTCACTCAAAACCCATCTGGTACTCCATCGACCAATCCGAGCTCTGTAGCTAGGTTCTGAAGTCACGTAATGTTACAGCTTTATCAGTCACAGTTCCCCTAAGCTCTACTTCTAGAAGTTTAACTATTTGCTCTTCCTTGCCTGTGTTCGCCATACCTTTCTTTACTCATGCCGTTTCCCCTAAATGCTGTCCTCCAAACGTCTTTTGTGAAAACCCTTATTAAAGCCCATTTCACGTTCCATCTCCTCAAAGGCCCTCGCATCTCTAATCACAAGAGAACTTTGACCCTTTCACGTGACCTTAGCACCTTATGCCTTGTATTGGTAAATTATGTACTTGTCATTTTCCTTCCTAAACTGTAAATTCTTTCAAGGATGGTGAGATTTCAAAGAAAGGACTGCTGTATGCCTTTTTCTCTTGAGTTTAGTATACTGCCTTTCATACAGGAGGTGCACAGGAAATGTTTGTAGGAAGCCGACCAACTAGAAACGATTCCTTCTCACTCATTATTTGTGGCATTAGCTGAGTCAAGTTACTCTCTCCGGTCTCAGTAATCTCATCTGTAAAATGGGAATAATAATTGAACCTACTTCTTTTTTTTTTTTAAAGATTTTATTTATTTGACAGAGAGAGACAGCGAGAGAGGGAACACAAGCAGGGGGAGTGGGAGAGGGAGAAGCGGGCTCTCCGCTGAGCAGGGAGCCCGATGCGGGGCTCGATTCCAGGACCCCAGGATCATGACCCGAGCTGAAGGTAGACGTTTAACAACTGAGCCACCCAGGCTCCCCTGAACCTACTTCTTCATTGAGTTGTTGTAAGGATAAAATAATGCATCTAAGGCACTTAGCACAGGGTCTGGTACAGAGCTAAACACTTAAAAAATGATAGCTATAGTAATAATAATTTATTATTATGGAGCAAAGCCCTGTAAGATGGCTTGTGTGTCCCTAGCCTGGTTTGGGGTGTGGGGATGTGGAGATTAAGATTATTTTTGCATATGTTCTGTAGAAGTTTAAGTAAATCATATCAGACAAGTCCATTGTGTGAGGAACAGACCAGGAATCGAAGTATGAGCTAGGGTGGGCTGGGGGGAGCAGTATGAGCTGATACCAAATGATAGTCTCCCAATTCCTGTGCCCTAGTTTAGGGCTGCAGTGTCTAGAAAGGACAGCAGGAGGGGGAGCCCTCTTCCTAACTGACACACAGGCTGTGTGTGCTGGCAAGGCCGTAATATCAGATCCCTTGGGGAAATGTTGAAGAGGGCAGGTCTGGTTTGTCACTGGGAGCTTTAATTGCCTTTTTAGAGGGAGTGGTTTTCAATACACATCCTGCAGTGAACTAGGGGGATGAGCTGTGCTCCTCGGCTCACAAAGCTGGGGTATAAACTCAGCTAGAAGAGGGCTGTGAATGTATCTTTTCTACATCCTGTACAAACATCTCCTCCTCCCAGTTCTTCCTGTGACCTCATCTTTTTCTTTTCTCAACATTTTGTGATTTCCTCAAAGAATGTTGTTGCTGTCTGTCTTTGAGATTCCCTTGTGACTGAGAGGCATCTTTTGGAGCCTGACTTATTTTAAATTTCATCACTTTTCCTGTGGTGCTACTTAGTTCTCACTCTAAGAGCAGATTTTAATAAATCTTTTTTTTTTTTAAGATTTATTTATTTATTTATTTGAAAGAGAGAGAATGAGAGAGAGAGCGAGCACATGAGAGGAGAGAGGGTGAAGCAGACTCCCCGCTGAGCGGGGAGCCGGATGCGGGACTCGATCCCGGGACTCCAGGATCATGACCTGAGCCGAAGGCAGTTGCTTAACCAACTGAGCCACCCAGGCGCCCCTCTAAGAGCAGATTTTAATAACCATCTTCACAAAAACAATTGAATGACATGGAGTAATGTTCTTAATGTATCACTGGGTGGGGAAATAAAAGACAAAATAAGTATTGTAGTAGGATCCCATTCGGGGGACATTTACGTATGTGTAATGTGTATGTGTATACCTGTCTATCCATACATACATCCATACTGTTAAAAAACAAAATTTGAATACATTTGAAGATCTAATTGGCTTTATTCAACAATTCATGAATCAGGCAGCATCCCATCTAGCAAGTAGCAAGGAACTCCAAGTTGTACAAAATGGCAGGTTTCTTGCTGGCAGAAAGAGGGTGGGACAAAGAAGTTAAAAGAGTGGATTATTTCAGGTAAGGTTACCTTCCCTTAGGGGAAGGCAAGGGGTCTTATCATGCAGTTTACCTCACTAGTGCAGATCTGGAAATTCCAAACTAATTGGTATAAAATTCCACTGCTGGGAATGGCTAGAAGTGCAATTAGGTTAGGTGTTGAGGCTTGGTGGGGTTTAGCAAAAGTGACTCCACTGGGGCCTGTTGTTTCTTTCTAAGAATACATACTACTCAAGAAAGTTGGGGAGTCTTTACGCCACAATATTTAACAGCGATTATCTTTGGATGGTGGGATTCAGGTGATTTTTATTTTCTTCTTCTTTACTTGTTTGTATGTTCTGGGTTTTCTACATAAAACATACATCATTACTGAAACCCAAGTTTGGCTGCCCATCACTCGAAAGGCCAATACTCAAGAGACAAGTTTTTTGGAAAGGAGTGTGAGCTTTATTCCGGAGGCTGGCCACCTGAATAGGCCAACTCCCAGGCTTCTGCCTGGCCCAAGATTTTTAAAGGGGTTTAATCAGTTAAGGGAGTGCAGTGGTCTGTGACATTTCTTGAATATAGATGCGACGATGCCAGCTACAGAGTTATTTTAGTACTCAGAGGTTGTGCAAGAAGTTCTGGTTCCAAGGCACCTGGGTGGCTCAGTAGGTTAAGAGTCCAACTCTTGATTTTGGCTCAGGTCATGATCTCAGGGTCGTAAGATGGAGCCCTGCATCAGGCTTCACGCTCAGTGGGGAGTCTGCTTGAGATTCTCTCTCTCTCTCCCTCTCCTTCTGCCCGCCCCCCCCATGCTCACACTCTCTCTCAAATAAATCAATCTTAAAATAAATAAATAAATTAAGTAAGTAAGTAAGTTCTGGTTCCTTGGTGCCCAGGGGTTATGCAAGAGTAAGTACTCTGTTCTTTCTGCAAAGGAGGGCAAGTTCTACAGATGCACAAAGGGAGGCCAGTAAAGTCATTTGTGTGACCTTAAAAATGAAAAACATTTTGCTAAAAGATTGCTGGGCTAATCAGAAAGCTAAGGGGGCTTCAGACTTGCTGGCCTCTGTGGTGGCCTGGGAACGTTGTGGTCCTTTATTCCCCAAGGCCAGTGGCCTGCAAATCTCAAAGAAAGTAAATTATTCTTTTCCTTTTTTAAGATTTTATTTATTTATTTGACAGAGAGAGATAGTAGGAGAGGGAACACAAGCAGAGGGAGTGAGAGAGGGAGAAGCAGGCTTCCCGATGAGCAGGGAGCCCGATGCGGGGCTCAATCCCAGGATCCTGGGATCATGACCTGAGCCGAAGGCAGACTCTTAATTGGCTGAGCCACACAGGCGCCCTGAAAGTAAATTAGTTCTGTTACAGATGAAGAGCCTTAAGTCAGCAAGCAAGGAGTGTGTTAACTTGAAGCAAGTTAACCCTTCAGACCAGCTGGAGTGCTGTGACAAATCACTTGTGTGATTAAAAAATACAGTGTTTTCAGGTGCCTGGATGGCTCAGTTGTTAAGTGTCTGCCCTTGGCTTGGGTCATGACCCCAGGGTCCTGTGATCGAGTTCCTCATTGGACTTCTTGCTCAGCGGGGAGTCTGTTTCTCCCTCCGCCCATTCCCCCTGCTTGTGTGCATGCTCTCTCTCTCTCTTTCACTCTCTCTCTCTGACAAATAAATAAATAAAACCTTAAAAAAAAAAAACTGGTTTAAAAAAAATACAGTGCTTCTAAGCAACAAACTTCACGTTCCCAAACTCATTTCATATTTTGTGATCTCGAATCATTGCCTGCCTTGCTCTTCTGGTTTTTTTGAATCAGTAGAATTCCCCTTTAAATAAATCAAAGGAACCTGACATTAAGATTATAGAAGTTAATAATTGTTCATCAGAGAAGCTGCTATAGAAAACAAGTTGAATAAAGCCAACTCCATGTTTAAGCTTACATAGAATGATCTGAAGCCTCTCAGGAAAATGCCCCAAATTATCTCCCCTGCCAAAACCCATTGTTAGATAGTTATCCCTTTGGATCGGTCATTGACTTTTTTACTCATTCTTTATTTAAAATTAAAATACACTGGGAGGGTATATGAGTTTGCTAGGGCTGTCATAACAAAATACTACAGGCTTGATGGCTTAAACAAAAGAAATTTATTTTCTCACAGTTCTGGAGACCGGAAGTCTGAGATTGAGGTATTGGCAGAGCTGGTTTCTGAGAGCTGGCCCCTTGTCCTGGCGGAAGGCTTTCTTCTCCCTGTTTTCACATGGTTTTTCCTCTGTACAAATCTGTGTCCAAATTTCCTTCCTTTAGTTCATATTGGATTAGGGTCCACTTTAAATGACCTCATTTTAACTTAATTACCCCTTTAAAGACTATCTCCAAATATCACATTCTGAGATACTAGGGGTTAGGACTTCAACATAAGAATTTGGGAGGGAGGGGACACACTTGAGCCCATAATCACACCAGCTGCCTGGGTCTGAGGACCCAGAGGGGGTCCTCAGGACCAACCAAGAGGGTCCTTGGCTTCACGCAGGATAGAAATCAAATGTGAGTGGGCAGGAAGTGAGAGCAGAGTTTATTGAAGACAGAGAGAGTGCAGATGCAGACAGAGTGTCTGGGAGACTCAGAAAGGAAAGAAGAGTAAGTCTCGTCTTTGCTTGGGGTCTGGAGTTTTTATTGAGGACAGTAGTCTGGTGTACGAGTCCTCTCCGGCATCCAGGAACTGGTCAAAACAAGGATGAGTGCTCAGATGTCCTCCATAAGTCACTCATGCCCCAGAGTCAGGGGTCTTGGCATCAGGAGTCAGTGGTGTCTGGAGCCCATGGTCTTGAAAAACATACATGACCACCCCACCTGGTCAGTCCTTAGATACTATTGTGCTGGGAGACTCCAAAGAAATCATAAGCTCCTTGACCTTACAAGGAGGACATACATTTGTACTAGAAGCCATGATGCAGGGCAGGAGTACAGGTCCTAGTGAGAAGACAAGCAGGGAAAGGAGCAAAAACAAACAAACAAACAAAAAACAAAACAAAAAAAACCCAAACAGCTTTTTTTTGTGGGGTCCCTTCAGTTTCCCTATCTCAATAACAGAGGGGTGTTGTATTGAAAAACCATTTTCCCCTCTTGTATAAGGAAAAACCCAGTTCTTTCCTCCTCCCGTCTCTTTCTTATGTGTCTCCTTTACCCTTCGCCTACAGAACATTCACAACACTTCATTTCTGACACTCTGGTCACCAAATACATGAGGGTTTTCCCCCCACCACAAGCAATTCTCTGCAACACCAGCTGGGGGTCCTACAACTTAACTAAATTCGAACACTATCTCCCTGGAGATAGCATCTGATTCCACAGGTTAAGGGCTCAGGCCCACAAGACTGTTCCCACCCTACTTCAGATGCTAATTACAAGTAGTAGGTCCCAGGTTACCCTCAACTTCTGTCCAATTTGATTACAAAACAAACGGGGTTGTGAGGTTCCCACAGCCCCCGCCTCAGGTTCTATTAATTTCTGAGGGTGGCTCACAAAACTTGGAAACACTTACATTGACCAGTTTATTAAGGATATGATAAGGGAGACAGATGAACAGCCAGACCAAGAGCTACATAGGGGGAGGTCTGGGAGGGTCCTGACAGCAGGAGCTTCTGTCCCTGTGGAGTTGGGGTATGTCACACTCCTGGTGTGGATGTTTCATCAACCAGAAACTCTCTGGGCTCCATACTATTGGTATTTTTATGGAGGCTTCCTTACACAGGCATGATTAATTATTAACTTGGTTTCTAGCCCCTTTCCCCTCTCTAAAGAATGAGGGGTGGGCCGAAAATCCCAAGCTTCTAATCATGGCTTGGTCTTTCTGGTGACCAACCCCAACCCAGAAGCCTCAATAGACCAAAAGATGCTCCACATGCTCTTATCACTTAAGAATTTATGAAGTTTTTTTTTTTTTAAAGTTTTTATTTATTTATTTGACAGAGAGATACATAGCGAGAGAGGGAACACAAGCAGGGGGAGTGGGAGAGGGAGAAACAGGCCTCTAGCTGAGCAGGGAGCCTGATGCGGGCTCGATCCCAGGACCCCGGGATCATGACCTGAGCCGAAGGCAGATGCTTAACGACTGAGCCACCCAGGTGCCCCAATCTACAAAGGTTTTAAGATCCCTCTGTCTGGGGAGGGGTCAAAGACAAATATTAGAACAAGAAATGCTCTTAGTGTTCTTGTTATTAGGAAATTATGAGGGTTTCAGTACTCTGTGCCAGGAATGGGTGGTGGGAGAAACCAATATATATTTTTTCTATTATCTCACTAGTGGTATGTACTGAATCACAAGTTCCTTTAAGTACTTTTCCTTCGTGAAGGAAGGATAATATAAGAGGTTGTTGAAAGGGGAATAGGAAAAAAAGTGAAATAAAAGGAAAAAAAAGAAAACAAATGTCCAGGGCCATGGTTCTCCACCCAGTGATTTTGCCCCCCGGGGACATTTGGCGTTGTCTAGAGACATTTTTTTGGTTGTCACAACAGGGGGGTTGTTGCTGGCATATAACTGGTAGAGGCTAGAGATGCTAACAAACATTCTACAATGTACAGTACAGCCCTACAACAAAGACTGAAGCCCAAATGTCTATGATATCAAGATTGAGAAACCCTAGGATAAACTTTGGGATGATTGCATCAGTATAAAAATTTGAATGTCTTTAAACCCAGTAATTGTACTTTTAGGAATCTGTCCTTTGAAATATTCACCCATATGCACCTGGCTGGCTCAGTCGATAGAGCATGCAACTCTTGATCTTGGGGTTGTAAGTTCAAGCCCCACAATGGGTGGAGGGATTACTTAAAAATAAAATATTTAGGGGCGCCTGGGTGGCTCAGTCGGTTAAGAGTCTGTCTTTGGCTCAGGTCATGATCCCGGGGTGCTGGGATGGAGCCCCACGTCAGGCTCCCTGCTCAGTGGAGCTTCTGCTTCTCCCTCTCCCTCCGACTCTCCCCCGCTGCTAGTACTCTCACATGCTCTCTCTCTCAAATAAATAAATAAATAATTTTTTAAAAATAAAATCTTTAGAAAAGAAAAAAGAAAATTTTCACCCATGTGTACAAAGATACATAGGTGTTCATTGCTTATAATTTCAAAATTGGAAATGATTCAAATGCCTATTAATTGGTAATTGTTAAAAAGAATGACAAGGAAGATGTTTAAAATATATTGTAAATTGAGGGGCACCTGGGTGGCTCAGTTGGTTAAGTTCCCAACTCTTGATTTCAGCTCAAGTCATGATCTCAGAGTTGTGAGATTGAGCTCCACACTGGGTATGGAGCCTGCTTAAGATTCTCTTTCTCCCTCTCCCCACCTAAAAAAAAAAAAAAAAAGTATATGTAATAAATTGAAAAATCAAATTGCAGAACAATATATATGTTGTCTTATTTTTTGTTAAAAAAACACAACTCATGGGGCACCTGGGTGGCTCGGTTGGTTAAGCGTCTGCCTTTGGCTCAGGTCATGATCCCGGGGTCCTGGGATCAAGTCCTGCATCAGGCTCTTTGCTCAGCGGGGAGTCTGCTTCTCCCTTTGCCTGCTGCTCCCCCTGCTTATCTGCTCGCTCGCTCGCTCTCTCTGTCAAATAAATAAATAAAAATCTTTAAAAAACCACAATTCATATACATTTAT
This sequence comes from Phoca vitulina, assembly GCF_004348235.1. NCBI lineage: Eukaryota > Metazoa > Chordata > Mammalia > Carnivora > Phocidae > Phoca > Phoca vitulina. The sequence goes on along the minus strand of NW_022589710.1, from coordinate 44,133,490 downwards.
ATATTATATATATACATATATATATAGTTTATTTTTTATTTACTTATTTTTTGAAAAATTCTTTAATTTTATGTAATCTCTACACTCAATGTGGGCTTGAATTTACAACCCCGAGATCAAGAGTCACATGCTCGGGGCGCCTGGGTGGCTCAGTAGTTAAGCGTCTGCCTTCGGCTCAGGTCATGATCCCAGGGTCCTGGGATCGAGGCCCACATCGGGCTCCCTGCTCAGCCGGGAGCCTGCTTCTCCCTCTCCCACTCGCCCTGCTTGTGTTCCCTCTCTAGCTGTCTCTCTCTCTGTGTCAAATAAATAAATAAAAAATAAAAATAAAATTAAAAAGAGTCACATGCTCTGCAGACTGAGCCAGCCAGGCACCCTAGTTTCTTTAAAAACATATATGTTGTGTGCATATGTATGTGTATCTGCACAGCTGAATATCTGGAAAGATATATACCAAACTGAAGACAGAGGTTGCCTCTGGGAATGGGATTATTGGCAATAGAAGAACTTTCATGTTTAATTCATCTATTTCTGATTTATTTTGCTTAAGGCCTCAAGGACTAGGCCTTTGCTTTGGCAAATGTGAGGCAGATTACAGTCTAGCTTTGAGACTACTGATTTACTAATTTGTAAGACTAATTCACCCAATTAATGTAAATCAGGGGTCAACAAATTGTGGCCCTCTGACCAAATCCAGCCTGTGTCCTGTTTTTTTATACACTCTGTGGACTGGAATGATTTTTATATTTTTGAATGGTTGAAAAAATCAGAAGGAGAATAATATTTTGTGACATAAAATGTATACAAAACTCAAATGGCAGTGCCCACAAGTAAACCTATATTGGAACACAGCCACACTCATTCATTACAAACTGCCTGTGGCTACTTTTATGCTACAACAGCAGAGTTGAGTGGTTTTGAGACAGACCATCTGACCCTCAAAACCTAAAATATTTATTATCTGGCCCTTTATAGAAAAAGCCCGCCAAGTCCTGATACAAATCATGAAAAATGCTGTCTAGAATGTTGAACTTCCGGGGCGCCTGGGTGGCTCAGTTGGTTAAGCGACTGCCTTCGGCTCAGGTCATGATCCTGGAGTCCCGGGATCGAGTCCCGCATCGGGCTCCCTGCTCAGCAGGGAGTCTGCTTCTCCCTCTGACCCTCCTCCCTCTCATGCTCTCTGTCTCTCATTCTCTCTCTCTCAAATAAATAAATAAAATCTTTAAAAAAAAAAAAAAAATAGAATGTTGAACTTCCAACTCTTTTGCTTACGTACCCTCTAAAAGAACTGTGAAAAGCTTTGTCGTCTTTTTAACTTTTTAAATTGACATCCAAAGTATTTTCATTTTGGGACACATGGCTGCTCAGTCAGTAGAACACGTGACTCTTGATATCGGGGTCATGAGTTCAAGCCCCATATTGGGTGTAGAGATTACTTAAAATTTTTTTTTCTTTTCTTTTTTAAAGATTTTATTTATTTATTCATAAGAGACAGAGAGAGAGGCAGAGGGAGAAGCAGGCTCCCCACTGAGCAGGGAGCCTGATGTGGGACTTGATCCCAGGACCCTGGGATCATGACCTGAGCCGAAGGCAGCCGCTTAACCATCTGAGCCACCCAGGCGCCTGAGATTACTTAAAAATTTTTTTAAAAATCTTTAAAAAAAAGTATTTTCATTTTAAGTTTAAATAGATGCAAAGGATCTAATTTATTCTAGCATTTACATGTTGCTGTTTTATTATTTAAGAGAAGTGTGCACGAGTGGGGGAGGTGTGAAGGGAGAGAGAGAGCGAGAATCTCAAGCAGACTCTCTGCTCACAGGGGAGCCCAACAATGTGTGAGGGTCCTTTTTTCTCCACAGAGGACGTCCCTTTTATTAGCCCATGGAGTAATGCAGAAAACTTGATTGATATTAGAACAACCTAGACTCCTGAGGATGCTGTAACCTAGGTACAAGCTCAGCCCTGGCCATCACTACATTGGTTTATGGGGTTGAGATAGAGCAGTGCTATGTCCCCTGGGACTGTTCACCCTGAGTGAATCCACCTTCTCAGCATGTCCCGGGAATAGGTCTCTTTAGTCACAGATACAAGGGCGTCCCATCACTGCTGCTACTTCTGCATAATAGTAAAGACATTAAAAATGCAGGCTAACCCCAAAGGTCATCATGCAGATGCCCAAGTCTTCTTGGGTGGGAAATTCAGGCATATTTGCCACGTCAGGCTTCTGACGGGGGTCAAAGAAGGACAGGTGTTGAGGTCATAAATTCTACTTTCTTATTTATTGTACTAGTTCATAGAGCTATTCTGATAAACCGTGGCTGAAGAGGCTTTCTCTTTGGGTCTACCTTTTACATGAGACCATGTGTTCGGCATAGGCATAGGCACTCATGTGTTAATATTTCTCTGCAGCCTGTGAGGCCCCGCACACCAAATCCCTGGTCACAGAGTCCAGTCCTGGACCTACGCACAAGAAGCAGAGGTCAATTGTCATCTGTGAAAGATCTGCGCACTGCCCGGGAAAAAAGGATTATGGTGGGACCATTTGGATCTGACAACCCGGATCTCTAGCTGGGTAAATACTCAGAGAGAAATTTTTTCCAGGGTCATGTCCTCTTCCCCTGGAAGGAAAGGTGATCATTTCTAGCATGAGCCCTTCTCTTACTCCAAGACAGACAGCAGTGGACCCATTCTGTTTTTTTAATTGATCTTGTACAGTCTTTTTGTCATTATGTTTATAAAGAAAAATCTAACAGTAGTCCTGGTTTTTTAATGTGCACCATTTACACAGAGGGTTAAAGAAAATTGACATCACATTAGGTGATTGAACCTATTTTTCCATACCCTAGAAAGGTTATATACTAATTATAGGTCAGAGCTCCAAATTTTACTAGAGTACAAATATTAAAAGACCCATCATCCTTTGCAAGCTATATGAAGAGCCCTCTGAAACCCAAACTAGAATACCATTTGTCTAGGAAAGGGAGAGCTTAGGTGATTTTTTTTTTTTAATGTACAATTCTAGTCTTGTTCTAGAGCAAGTTCTTTACAAGAGTGTTACAAGAAGACCAGGCTGGCACGATCATTCTCCCTCGCACCACATAGGTGGGCATATGAACACTCTGAGATCCCTTGGAAGCATCACTGAAGTTTCACAATGCTGACTGACAATTCTCAGGAACCTCAACATACCCTCACGCTTTCAAGATTTAGACATGACGGAAGAGGTGCAGACTGTGTATGTATCACCGGATGGGATTCTGTCAGAGCATACTGATATAGGCGGGCCAGGGCAAGGACCCAGAGGGGTCCTGCAGGACCAATCAAGAGGGTCCTTGGCTTCACGCAGGATAGAAATCAAACTTGAGCCAGCAAGAAGTGAGAGCAGAATTTATTGAAGGCATAGAGAGAGCAGATACCGATGGAGCATTTGGGAGACTCCAGAAGGGAAAGGAGCATGAGTCTTGTCTTTGCTCGGGGTCTGGAGTTTTTACTGAGGATGGTAGTTTCATCTACGTGTCCTTTCTGGCATCCAGGAACTGGTCAAAACAAGGATGAGTGCTCAGATGTCCTCCATAAGTCACTCATGCCCTGGAGTCAGGGGTCTTGGCATCAGGAGTCAGTGGTGTCTGGAGCCCATGGTCTTGAAAAACGTACATGACCACCCCACCCGGTCAGTCCTTAGATACTATTGTGCTGGGAGACTCCAAAGAAATCATAAGCTCCTTGACCTTACAAGGAGGACATACATTTGTACTAGAAGCCATGATGCAGGGCAGGAGTACAGGTCCTAGTGAGAAGACAAGCAGGAAAAGGAGCAAAGAATAAAACCAGCTCTTTTTTCGTGGGGTCCCTTCAAGTTCCTTGTCTCAACACAATACCAAAAAAAAAAAAAAAAAATCACTATGGGAGAGGAGAGACCCAGTATTCAAAGTAGTGTGACTCCAGCTTTCTTTCTTAAAAATTGATTGTTATTTATGCCTTAAAGAGCTTTGGGACATTTAGAGATGAAAATACAGGCAATGTGAATCGCTCCTTTTTTCTTGCCCTAATCACATCCCCTCTTCCGGCAGCACTGTCATCACCAGCAATATAAAAAAGCAATAATTTCCACTATGAATGCCTCGCAGTTATGGGACACAGGGGAAAAAAGGACTTTGGGGGAGTATCAGTTAACTGCATAACAGAAAATCTTTCCTTTTCCTGACCCACGTAACCCATGTTTTTATTTATTAGTTTACACATTCCATCCAAGTGAAACAGGAATCCAAAAAGCACCATCGTGTATATGGAGGTTATTTCCACATCTATTAAACCGGAGGATTCTGGGATCTGGCTACCAAGAGGCATTTGAGACAATAAAGAATTCTGTTCGCGTACTTTCTCAGCCCCTCTAGCTTTGACTTTGTCATTTCCTTGTGAAAGGCCTTTATTGTGTGCTTTGCATTGCTGGCAAGAACAAGAGAGCCCAAATGAACTCTTCAGTCAGTCAGCAAGGCCAAACAGAGGGTCTCTTAGAAGGTCTGAACTGTGGGAGATGCAGCAGCCGCCAAAGAAATGGCCCTTGTGCTCGAGGGGTTTACAAGGGTTCTATAAGGCATACATATAAGGATCTTTCACAGACAATATGCTTAATCTAGTAGGAAGTGTGTGGCACCCAGCAGATGTGCTGTAGGAGTCGGGGTGGGGGTGGGAGGTGCAGGAATAGTCATGGAGACCCAGGAACTCGCTTGGCTCTCAGACCGAGCACAGGACTCGGGCCGTACCGAGGAGAGGAGGGAAGACCTTCCAGGTGAGCGGAAGGACAGGCGAAAAGGCTGGAGAAGGAGTGAGCTTGGTAGGGGTCCAGGACAGCTCCTTTTTCCTCTCCTGTTTCTAAATTGGTTTACTTGGTACTTTGCAATAAAGAAGCTGGACATCCATTCTCCTTACCCTCCTGCTTTTGCTAATCTGTTCATATTAACAAAATATTATAATGATAAAATACTCCAGGAGCGTCACATTCCTTTATGAAGACCCTCACCTGTTCCTCCCCATGAGACATCCGTAGCACACTCTCTTCTCAGTTACCTCCTTGTCCTTGTTTCTCTTTTCATCTTTCCTCTCCCTTTCTTCTGCCACAACATTAACTCCACTGGTTGATTAAACAAGTGACAGCTTCCTATCCTGTCCCAAAAAGAAGCTTCTGGGGGCGCCTGGGTGGCTCAGTTGGTTAAGTGTCTGCTTTCGGCAAGGGTCATGATCTCAGGGTCCTGGGATGGAGCCCCCCCCCTTGTAGGGGGCTCCCTGCTCAGTGGGGAGTCTGCTTCTCCTTCACCCTCTGCCCCTCCCCCCACTTGTGCACTCTCTCTCTCTCTGTCTCTCAAATAAGAAAATCTTTTAAAACATAAAATAAAAGGAAGCTCTGTTTGGCCCAGCATGTGGGAGAAACACCGTGCTGTCCTTCTCTTCGTTGAGATCTAGAGAAAACTTCCGTTTTTCAACCAAGATTTATATCTTTATTAGTTTACACGTACCATCTCAGTTAGTATCCATTAGTGAATCACCATCCACAGTAAGCTTCTTGACCAGACCAACAGCAAAGTGGGGCTTGTGGGTCAAAACGAAAGCATCTGTGTTAGAATTTACTCTCTGTCCTTCCACAATCTCCTATTGGTTATCACTTAATCCTATCACCCTACCATCATTTCTTGATGACGGTATTGTCAGCAAATACTTACCAAATGTATGTGTTATTTACTCATCATGGATACACCAGGAAGCATAAGACCATTTCTCTCACTTTGAGGAATTTTTTTCTCTAGTTGGATAAAATGGGCTTGTTTGTTTGGAGGCAGCATCAGATCCTCTCAGGGGTCAAGAACAAATGAGCTGGATACTCTCACGTTTTTGAGACTCCAGCTCTATTTTAAAAAATAAAGTGCCAAAATCGTATTTTTAAAAATGGTGGTGGATTTTTTTTTTTAAAAGATTTTATTTATTTGACAGAGATAGAGAGAGGGAGAGCACAAGCAGGTGGAGTGGCAGGCAGAGGGAGAGGGAGAAGCAGGCTCCCCGCTGAGGAAGGAACCCAATGTGGGACTCAATCCCAGGACCCTGGGATCATGACCTGAGCCGAAGGCAGCCGCTTAACCGACTGAGCCACCCAGGCGCCCCCAAAAATGGTGGTAGATTTTTAATGTATACACTTAAGTGATTGCTTTTAACACAAAACATTACAATGACTAACTTTTGAAATATCAAAAATCTAAATAGACATGGATATTCATAGCGGCATTATTCATAATAGCCAAGAAGTGGAAACAGTTCGAAGGTCCATCAAGTGATGGTTGGATAAATAAAAATTGCTATATCTGTACAATGAAATATTATTTGTCAGTAAGAAGAAATGAGGTGCTGGTACAATCTGCTACAAGGCTGAACCTTGAAAACGTTATACTAAATGAAGGAAGCCAGTTTTGAAAAACCACATACTGTATGATTTATATGAAATTTCCAGAACAGACAAATTTATAGAGACAGAAAGTAAATTAGTGGTTGCTTGGACTGACAGAATGGGAATGGGGAGGGAGAGGAGAATAGGAATTGACTGCTAAGGGGGTTCCTTTGAGGGGAGACCAATATGTCCTAAAATTAGATTGTGGTGGTGGCTGTGGTGATGGTTGCACACAAAAAACACAACCCATTGCATTGTACACTTTAAATGGGTGAGTTGTATGGTATGTAATTATATCTCAGTAAAGCTGTTTTTAAAAAGTCTAAATTGAAAAGCTTTTTTACGATTATGAAAGGCCCACCAGTGTAGGACGCTGAGCAGTGTGGCCCAATGGACAGAACGCCAGTTTGGAAGGCAAACACATCGGAGTCCAAATATTCTGCTACTTATCAATTGCGTGGCCTTAGGTGAATTACTTGAATTCTCTGATATTTCTTTTGTTTACTGTAAAATGAAAATAATAATTCCTCTTATAGAACTGTTTTTTGAATAACATTTATTAAAAAAATACTTATTAAACAGTCATTATGTTCCAGGTACTGTTCTAGACTGGGGATATGGCAGGTGACCAGGACAGTCAAGGCTCTCTACATTACATCTCACACAAAAAATTGAGATTTTTACATGAAATCTCTCCAATGTTAAAATATTGACAACTAACTTAAAAATAGTCCCCCCGCTCTCTCTCTCTTTCTAAAAAAAAAAAAAGAAGAAGAAGGGGGTGCACCTGGGTGGCTCAGTTGGTTAAGTGTCCGACTCTTGATTTCTGCTCAGGTCATGATCTCAGCGTCCTGAGACAGAGCCCCACATCTGGGCACGGAGCGGACTTGAGATTCTCCCTCTCCCTCTGCCTCTCCCCCCATCTCTTTCTTAAAAAAAAAAAAAAATGAAAACACTATAAACCAATACTGTGCCAAACACATCTGTGAGCCAAATTCTGTCCTTGGGCTGACAGTTTGTGACCCCTGATGTAGGCTTTTCGCATGGTGAGTTTCTAGAATATAGCCCAGTTAGCTGAACTTTAGCACTCTCAGCCTGCTCCCATATGCTGCCCAGCACCAAACAAAAAAACATTTCTCAAAATGCAGGGAAATCATCCTAGCAAGTCATGGAGCCAGGCAGTGGCCTGGATCCCGTCTCTGTAAGATGCCTCAGCCTTCCTCACTTATCCAATGAGGTGCCATTCATTTTGCACGCCTGGGCTGAACTGGCACTTTCTACATGATGGGTTTGGAAGAGATTTGCTTTGTACGCCTTTCAAGACCATCCATCTGTCCCCTTAGAACTTCTGTGGGAGGTCAGTTTAAGACACAGTCTTTTTTTTTTTTTTTTTAAAGATTTTATTTATTTATTTAACAGAGAGAGAGACACAGCGAGAGAGGGAACACAAGCAGGGGGAGGGGGAGGGGGAGTGGGAGAGGGAGAAGCAGGCTTCCCGCGGAGCAGGGAGCCCGATGCGGGGCTCGATCCCAGGACCTGGAATCACAACCCGAGCCGAAGGCAGACGCTTAACGACTGAGCCACCCAGGCGCCCCAAGACACAGTCTTATATGTTAGGGTTTAGACCCTTTCGTTTTCATTTACCTGCTGCTATCTATCACAACAGTTTTGGCCAAACGTGTAAGTGTGCAGTAGTACAGTATAAGCAGCTCTTTCCTGAAACTCAGACGATTAATTTAATCTGTGTTAATTCTCTTTCATATTCATGATATCAGAAAAGAAAAAAAGTTAAATTTATCTTGTAGCTATTCACTTCAGAATCAAATAACTTCACATTGCTCGTTTATCCATCACCAGAGCAGTTGAGTTTAACGCTCTGGGAAGAGAGAGTCTAGAGAGAGGACTCAGGAAATAGGTGCCTGTATTGGACCATACTGCTGCATCACCACCAAACTGTTGTTTGGAGGACTTCACCCCAGAGGGTCATGGAATTCCCTGATGCCCCTAAGTTTGAGACTCTCACAGCTAAAAGCTAAGCGGAGCACATCCAACTTCTAAAAGTCTTTGCAAAGGTGATGCGATGTGGTAGAAAAATGGTGTGCTCGAGTTCAAATTTCCTTCTGCTACTAATAAGTTTGAGACTCTGTGCAGATTACTTTACCATTCCGAGCTTTACTTTGATCATTTGTAACATGGAAAGCATAATTATCTCATAGGTCTATTGCTATGATTCTCAACCGGGTTGCATATTTAAATTGCTTTTTAAAAAATGTCGCAGCTTGTGCTGCACATACCTCCCCCAAATTAAGTCAGAATTTCTGAAGGTGAACTCTAGACATCCGTAGATTTTATTTTTTTTTAAGATTTTATTTATTTATTTGGCACAGAGAGAGAGAGCACACAAGCAGGCAGAGCATCAGGCAGAGGGAGAGGGAGAAGCAGACTCCCTGCTGAGCAGGGAGCCCCATGCAGGACTTGATCCAAGGACCCTGGGATCACGACCTGAGCCGAAGGCAGATGCCTAACTGACTGAGCCACCCAGGCGCCCCGACATCTGTAGATTTTAAAAGCTTCACGAGTCATTCTAATATGCAATCAGGATAGAAAATAACTGGTAAGGATGAAATAATGTTGCTTGTGTGAGGCAGGTACTCCGTAGTCCCTCGTTATTCCCCAGTTTAAGTTTCACACCAGCAATTGATGTGCTTCTGGTGTGTGTTCTAAGATTGCACCACTAGGTGTCGGTTTGACCACACAAATTGGTTCTTAGGAGCTTCTGGTTACCTGTTGTCAGGGTAACGACTAAGTACCATGACCACAACTATTTGTTGAGTACCACCTTTATGCCAGTCACAGTGCTGATGACTCTTAAAACGTGTGATTTCTAATCCTATATCAAGTGGGCAAGGTGCTTGTTGTCCCAATCATGAGGAAGCAGAGGGTCAGAATGATTCTGTCTCTTGTGCAGGACGTACAGTAAGCAGCAGAACTGAGATTCAAGCTTCATTCATTCATGTTCTCATTCAAAACCACTTACTATGAGCAAGGTGCTGTATGTATCTGGTATTAGAGATCCAAAGGTGAATAAGGCATTCATCCTCTGGAAGTCCATTTCTATGTACATTTAAAAAGAAAAGATGTGGGCGATCTTCTGTTACAGTTCTTGATGTTGGGCTAGCTATATCTTCTGAAGAACTCAAATGTTTTGTTCCTAAGAGGGTGGAATGACCCTTAGGTAGAATTTCCCGGGATGGCTCTTCCACTGTACTCAGCCACTGTAATAAAATAAATAAACGTTGAGAGCCCGTTAGGTACCAAAGAGGCTGGAGACCGCAACTGGTCTGTTTTAACACTGTCGTATTTACTTGTTGATATCCTCACTAACAAACTATTAGCATAGAGTATGTATCTAATTTTTAATCAGTGAGCATTTACTGAATGAATAAATGAATGTCCAGTACTCTGCTAAACACTGCAGAAAGAGCCACAAGGGAAATGTTTCAAGAAGTCTGCGCCTTACTCTGGTAAGCAAATCTGAGTATTTCCTTCCAAAGGTAGTTCTAAAAAGCCCCAACTGATTCATCCCTATGGTGGGAAAGTCTCAAATCTTGGAGAAGTTTCTAAATGAGTCCGGGACCAGAGGACTGTTGTACTACTGGATTTGATCAGTGGATCCAGAGTCTGAAGGCTGCTTTGGAGTTTGTTCCATGTCACAAGGATACCAGCTGTGCCTGTCTCTACCCAAGCCATTTGACAGTTAGGATCATAGGGACTACCGGGCTGGGTCAAACCCATAGGCCATTCAATAGTCTCTCACTTTGTAGAAAAGGTTATCTGAGTAGTGAAACTTAAACCTGGTTATGAATCAGAATCACTTGGGGGAGCTTTGCAAAAATAACATACAGATCCCTGGATCCTACTCCAGCCCAGTGAAGTGAAATCCCTGCAACTAAGAGAGGGGCCTGGGATTGTGATATAGGACCAGGGTTGAAAAATGGCTGCTTCACTTATATATGGCTCTGCAATCCATGTATTTACTGTATTCTGATTATATTCCCTCCCTGGATAAGAATGTCATGCATTTATTATTTATAATGTGAAGTAATATTCCTTTTTATCAGTACTAAGCTTATTTATACTGGAAGTTTGTAAATGACATTGAAATCCTAGGATTTGGGGATTTCAGAGATGAGTCCATGTTGATCTTACCCATGCTCTTTGTGATATTGTAGGTTTGGCTCAGCTTTCCCCCTAAAGCATGCTTTACCAGTCACATGCCCATTCTTGTGATTGTTTGTTTGTTTGTTTGTTTGTTTACAAGCAGCTCTGGCTTTATCAAGGGATCCATTCTGCATCAGCTAGACAACCTTTGTCCACTTTGTGCAATAGCAGAAAAATAATATCTGCTCCTGTGATGATTGTGACCTGGGGTGGTTACTGCTTAGGTCATTCAGCACAAGTCAGTACTTGTAGATTTGGGTTAAAGTCTTATTATGAGTCTAGACAGCCTGCTAACTTTGAAGAGATCAGGAAGGGGGATATACTTTTACTGAATTGCTCAATGACTAACATCCCTTTGGAATGACAATCTGGATGGTTTGCAGAAAGCAACCAGAGAAGGGAGTGGGGCGGAAGTATTTATAGGAAAGTATACAAGGCATTGAATAGAGAAGAATACCAGGGTCACATACCTGCCAAATAAAAAGAAAAAGGGTCTGATTTAGCCACTTCCTTTAAAACAAAAAGGCTGAGTGGTTGGAAATGGAGAGCCACAACTGGGGTGATCATTTTGGAATCTCCAACTGTCCCTTGATGAGTCAACGTTTCTAAGTACATGTAAAAGAGAGAAAGAGAGGAGAAAGAGAGTTTGGGAGAGATAGAGAGAGGGAGAAGCATGATCAGGTCATAGCTTGTACACTCCTCTAGGCAAGTGAGGCCTGGCCAGAATCTATCTGCACAGAAAAAGTGTTAGAGCTTGGTTGGAAATTCCTAATACTCCAGAGATGAGATTTCTGGTTTTATTCCTTGTGGACCTCGACAATGACCCTGTTCTCAGCTAAGGTTGTTAGAAAGTAGATCACTAGGGACTAGTCCACCCAAGATGAAAACACTGTGGCCTCTGATTCCAATACAAGAGCTCAAAGATGCTCTGGCTTCCATATGATGGAACGCTCAACATAATAACTTTTCCTGGTAATTCTTTTCATCTAGAGATTTCATGGCATCTCACAAACATCTGCCCATACCCTAAGTAGCTGATTAAGCCACATCTTTGACATTCATTTTTCACTTAAGGTCCTCCTATAAATTGATGACTGAGCTGAAAATAGTGTGGGCCTCCCGATTCAAGGTCTCACACTCAATGCCTTCTTCTCTGGGCTACCCTCAGTCTTAAGTAGTTTGTGGTGCTCCCACAGGCCTGTGTATCAGATCTGCCTGCTTCTTTGCTGTCATTACCTCCCACTGGCTGCATTTCTGGTTCCCCGGTGTCCTGGCATCTGGGCTGTGCCTCGGTTGTCTGGGATGCGAGAAGTGTTGAAGAAGCTACAGGGATTCTTCATGTCTTGTCATCCTTCCTCCCAGTTTGCACCTCCCCCCACAGCCTCGGGGCCATCAAAGTACCGTGTCCTCAGCTTACTCTTCCTCCTTCCCTATCTCCGTTCTCACCACCCCTCAGCAACAGGAAGCCATAGGCCCAGAGCTTGTGAGGGAGGAAGGAATGGGAAGGAAAAGTTGTTTGGTTTTTTTTCTCTCAGATTGCCCCCTTGTTCCCAGGGAGGGGGCTGAGGCCATGAACGTTGGCCTCAATGGGAAGAACTTTTGCTTCTATCACTCATCCTGAGGGAGTTAGAGGTTTTATTTATTTATTTATTTATCTATCTATCCATCCATCTATCTATCTATTTAGTTAGTTAGTTATATATAATTCGGAGGAGGGATGACTCAGTGCAGACCCTTAAAGGGAAATCTGTCTCAGAGCCTGATGGCCACCATTGGCCCTGTATTTTAATTTAATATCCAAGCCAGAATGGTTTCACTGACTCAGAGGAAACTGAGCTCTCCCTGTCCCCAGTGTTGGCAACTCTGAACAGAATTTCCCCCAAAAGGAGTAACTCTGTCTAGGGGAGTCCAACAGAGACAGGCAGTGGGATTCCAAATTCAGGGTGCAGGGATGGGCCCATATGCACTGGTGGAGGGCTTTATTTAGTCATGCTCTGCCACTGTGCTTTACCCTACTAATTACTGTAACCACTAGTGATCATTATATGATAATTAGCACATGCCTTTTTTATAATTCCCAGAGCACCACCCCAGAATAAATGATGGTGTAGGGTGGCGAGGCTGCTCCTAGAGACAACTCCTGACTCATTCATTCACTAAATATTTAGAGAACTACTGTGGGCTAGGCCCTGTGCTAGGCAGCTATGAGCAGCATGGATGTGGTTCTTGGTATCACAATGCTGACACGCTACAAGAGGGACGGGCACTAAGCAAGTATCCCTGTGGGATGTGTGAATCCAATGTGGAAGTGTAGTGTGTATAAGAGGGGCACCCAACTCAATGGTGGCTGGGAGAGGGGGTGTCAGAACACTCCCCTGTCGTAGTAACTTCGAAGGTGAGATCTGTAGGATGAGTAGGGACTAGTCATAGAATCCAACTTAGGGTAATTTCCCCAGAACATAATGTTAAACCCAAAGCTGCCTCCTCATATTAGGCCTGCAAGGTAACTCCCAGGCTAAGCCAAATACAGTGCCCCCAACTCTGCTTCTGTACAGTGGGACGCTACCCTGGAAAAGTCTGAAATTCAACACAAGTGGAGGATGTTATTATTGTATCCCACTAGAGAGAGTACGTCAGGGAGGAAGACGGCACCAGGGAAATAGGCGTGCCCATCAGGTTCTTCAATTTCCACACCCAAGCCCAATTCCCTGTGCCCTCGAAAGGGTCCGGGTCTGAGACGGGAAATATGTTTGTCTGTCTCTATTGAACAACAACATCCTTCTTATCAGCTGCTGCCCTGAGAAGACACTGATGTCCTCTTGCAGGAAACTAACAGGAAAAGAAAGCAAGCCTACCACTAAATACACTTCCTGAGTGCAAAATGAAATGGCAGCTGCGCTGGCTGCCTGTAGGAAAGGGCTGAGTAAATAAATACACCATCCCCATTGTGTAGTCAGGCTTCCTGGGGGCAAGTCCTCTTCTCCCCACCCCTTCTTTCCCTTCTAAAATCGGCCATCCTGCGGAGGAACAGACAGAGGTTTTCTCCCGCTACTGAAATGTCTTGAAACTTACAAGTCTCCTCTTTCTCAAACACAGAGGAAACACAGAGTTAGAAGGAGAGAAGACAACAGTCACAGGAAGAGGAACTTGATATTGCAACACACCTCTCCTTGAACTCCACAGAACTTTCCCAGCAACTTCTGCTTTGAACCTTCCGTGCACAAATCTGGTAATGTCTGGGGACACGTCAGGGGGCGAAGGGTCCAGGGCTAGTGCATCTCTGAAAACCCATGGGCCTGTTTAAATCACAGCTACACAGGGGACGTGATTTGGAGGCAGAGGCGTAAGCTGCCATCATCCGTGAGTATTTACTGAGCCCTCGCGGTATGGCACCACAGCAGTAACTGCGTGAGAAGGTGATTCTGCACCGAGAAACAGTTCCAGTCTAAAGGATCCTAAGGCATTTCCGTGTGAGGATTGTTTTTTTTTCTTCCTCATGGAACACGGACAGAAGGAAAGAACATGTACACTTATCGGGCAGGAGGAGAAGGGGATTGCGGGGAGAGAGAGAGAGACTGGGGACAGATACCCCTGGCCTAAAAAGATGAGATCAGATGAGCGGTGCACTTGGACCTTTGTCTTTCTATAGTGTTTTTGGTTTAAAGATTATTTATACCTTAGGAGCCCCCATCTTTCTCATATAATCATGAGTGAAACCTGTGAAGTGACTCAAAGCCAGAATAATGGGGTTTCCTTGATTATAGTTCCTCGTTTTCTCTGGCCACAGGCCAGGCCTCCATATCCTCCTTCCTTATAAGGAAGCCAGCTTCGACCCAGCCCTGCTGGCTCACTCCAACCTCTTACTGATCTTTCTTTCACATTGCGAACTGGACTCTCTTCCTCCCACTTTCCTTTTATTATTATTATTTAAAAAAATTTCTCTTTAAATTTCTCTGTACCCAACGTGGGGTTCGAACTCACAACCCTGAGATGAAGCGCTGCACGCTCTTCCAACTGATCCAGCCAGGTGCCCCTCTTCCTCTCACTTTCTTACTGCAAAACTGCTCTTCTTTTAGTCTCTTGGTTCTTATTGCTCCCAATCCAGGTGTGGAAACATCCTCTTGGGGGCCCTTACTCCATCCACAGAGACTGTATGGGATCCCCTTTCTCTTATCTACGGTTACGGACTGACTTAGCAGACTGCACAGTGACCAGCTTTTTTTTTTTTTTTTTTTTTTGAAAGGAACAAAGTCCACACAAACAAGTCCCTGCTTATTCTGGGAACACTCCCCGCTCTCTGGAACTTCCATGGAGCCAGGCTCAGATTTCTGCATGTAGGAGGTGGCGCCATGATTAGCCCATCTTGCTGGTTTTGAGTATACATTTCTTAGCATAGGGCAGGCAGGAAATTAGGCTGGAGTTTAGCTTTGTTGGCCATATTTTATGAATCGCAAATCCGGCATTATGATCTGGCAAGTGTAGGGTATGCATAGATAAATGAGACAAAATATTTGAAAATAAGTCCATCCCGGAAAAGTTACCATAGTCATAGCATATCCGGTAGCTTGGAGAGGAAACCAGATATCACACACTCATATAAAGCTAATAATAACTCATGGCTACTGAGTACATACTATGTGTTCAGTACTTCCTGAATTATGTAGATTATCTCATTTATTCCTCATAAAGGTTTTGTTCTAATAGCTAGAAGAGAGAGAAATCATTCCATTCCATTGCTATTGTACTATTATATTACTATATGTACTATTACATTTATAGTAATAATAGTTATTATATATGCCAGTTATATAATATATGCCAGGCCCTGAACTGAACACATTCTCTCATCTAATCATTATTTTTTTTTTTTAAGATTTTATTTATTTATTTGAGAGAGAGAGAGAGAGAGAGACTGCACGCACGAGTAGGTGGGAGGGGCAGAAGGAGAGGGAGAAGCAGACTTCCTGCTGAGCAGGGACCCCGATATGGGGCTCAATCCCAGGGCCCTCGGATCATGACCAGAGCCGAAGGCAGATGCTTAACCAGCTGAGCCACCCAGGCGCCCCTCTCATTTAATCTTTAAGTGAAACCTACAAAGAGGTATTATTATTTCCTAAGGTAGGCTAATTCTTTTTTTTAGAGGTTGGGGAGGGGCAGAGGGAGAGAGAAAATCCTAAGCAGGCTCCACACCCAGTGGGAGCCCGACAACAGGGTTCCATCTCACAATCCTGAGATCAGACCTTGAGATCATGACCTGAGCTGAAATCCGGAGTCAGTTACTTAACCAACTGAGCTACCCAGGTACCCCTAAGGTATGCTAATTCTAAAGTGGCTCCAATCATCTCCCTCTTGGTATTTATATTCTTGTATAATCCCCTCTCCTTGAGTGTGGGCAGGACCTAAAGTCTTGCTTCTAACATTCTATAGAATGTGGCAAAAGTGATGGGATATCAGTTTGTGATTAGATTACAAAAGACAATGACGTCTGTCTTGCTAGCAGTCTCTCTCTTAATGGCCCTCCCTCTTGTCCTCTCGCTTGCTTATTCTAATGACATAAACTGCCTTGTTTTGAGATGCTTTATGGAGAGACCCTCATGGCAAGGCACTGAGGGAGGCCTCATATTAATAGCTCATGAGGATCTAAGGCCTTAGTCTAAATCCTGTGAGCTACTGAGTTTTGCCAACAATGATGTGAGTGAGCTGAGAGCAAATCCATCCCAACTGAGCCTTGAGATCACTGCAGCCTTGTGATAGACTCAGAGCCAAAGGACTCAGTTAAGCTGCATTAGGATTTCCGACCCACAGAAATGGAGATAATAAATGTTGTTTTAAGTTACTAAGTTTGGGGGTAATTTGTTATACAGCAAAAGATAACTAACACATCCCATTTTGTAGATGAAGAAACTGAAGCTTGGGGATGTGGATCAACTTTCCCAAAGTCACACAGAGAGTAAATGGCAGAGCCAGGATTTGAACACATTTAGGTTCAAGAGTCTTAGTTCAAATCTACTTTCTTATGTGATTCCAAGTGACTGGAAAAGTGGAGTTCTAGAAGGCATTCTACTCTCCGAAATCTTTGGAGTGTAGCCATGTTTCCAGGAAACTCTTTGTGTGTAGAACAGGGATGGACAAAAGTTTAAATGGTGCTCAAAAGCCCACTCCCTGCTGCGGAAGAGTGGCTGGTCCACCCATAGATCTAGTGATAGTAACCAGGGGCTCCATTCAACAGCATAATGGCAGAGCTCAGAGCTGCGGCCCATCCATTTTACAAGCACTCAGGCTATCTTATCTATAAAATGCAAGGTGGGTAAAGGGGTACGCACATTTTTCTTGAGGATGAAAATGCATGCATTACATAATGAGGAGGTCTGGTGTGCTATTTAAAAAGCATATTGGGGGCACCTGGGTGGCTCAGTCAGTTAAACATCAGACTCTTGGTTTCAGCTCGGGTCGTGATCGCAGGGTTGTGAGATTGAGTCCTGTGTCAGTCTCGTGCTCAGTGTGGAGTCTGCTTGAGATTCTTTCCCTCTCCCACCCCCTCTGCCCCTCCCCCATCTCTCTCTTTCTCTCAAATAAATAAATAAAAATCTTGAAAAAAAATCTTATGAGCCCTAGCATTGGAAAGCAAATGGTTCTACCCGAGAGAACACCATTTTTCACTTTTTTTTTTTTTTAACTGTCTTTCCATCCATGGAAGACAGCCTTGAACTTTGAACCCACAGTGCTTTGTTCCATCATGGGACATAGCTTGGCACTTCTCTGTTGGAATCTCCCCAGTCTGAGATGCTGAAAACATCTTCTTCCAGACAGTTTCCCTTTCTTCATCCAGAGCTTCACGCCAGTGGTCACCTTTATGACATCAAATGAAGATATACTTGTTGGCTGGCTACATGGATCTTGTCGGCTTTGCCCTGATGCCAGAGCAGCAGGCTTTGAGCTCAGGGAGGATTTCCAGGTGGCAGGAGAGCAAAGAGCCCATAGGGTAAAGTTCTGACATGGTTCTCCTTTCAGCGGTAACAGAGGCTGCACTTTGTTGGTGTAATTGTGCAACCTGGTATAAAGTCCACAGCAGGGAGATGGGGGTAGGACTCTAAGCTGGCTCAGCAGTTCGTGGCCTCTTGGCTCTGTCTAGCTTTCCTTACTCTCTTCTCTGCTGGCCTTCCCCCCCAACCCCCACCCCAAGCCCTCCTCTCTAATCCCTTCATCCCTGTCAGTCTCCATCTTCAGGGATCCCTAATTCAGGGAACTCTCTTCTTATCAAATATCTTGGCTTGCTTCCAACTACTAGAAGCAGGCAGCTCTGGCTCTTGTCTACTATCTGAATGCTTTTCTTCTCTACCAGTTGTTTGTTTCTCTAATCCATTTGGAATTGTGTGTAAAATCCAAAAACAAACCCCCAAAAGCAGCTTTTCCCTAGTGAGATTGCCCCCTGGACTAAAAGAGCAGTGAGGGGCGCCTGGGTGGCTCAGTCAGTTAAGCGTCTGCCTTCGGCTCAGGTCATGATCCCGGGGTCCTGGGATGGAGCCCCGCGTCGGGCTCCCTACTCAGGGGGGAGCCTGCTTCTCTCTCTCCTCCCTGCTTGTGCTCTCTCTCGCTATCTCTGTCACTGTCTCTGTCTCTCTCAAATAAATAAAATCTTCAATAAAATAAAATAAAATAAAAGAGCAATGAAAGGAAACCTGGATTCTGCTCCCTTGAAAAGTGATGTGATGAAAAGAGAGCAGAAAGCAGTGTCAGCGCGCACTGGAGCCCAGAGCAAACCGTGCTCCTCCTTAGACATCAGGACATCACTCCAAGTCCTCCATTGTCTACTTAATCAGGATTTATAAAGTCTATTTTTGCCTTTAATATACCTGCTATCCTGGTCTTGCTCAAGTGGCTCTGAGCAGATATCATCTGCACCACCCCCACGGTCAGCCTCACAATACAAAGATGCAGACTCCCTGACTCCAGTGTTCTTGCTTTCTAAGATGGGGTCTGAAGAGTGGTGAAGACATAGCACAGGAAAGATAACAGAGTCTGACTGGATTAATTACGTCATAAGGTCACCTTGTGTGTGCTAAATCAAAATGGGGGGTACGAGCAATAACCTTCCCAGTACTGCACGGACTTTTATTTATTTATTTTGTAAAGATTTTATTTATTTATTTTTTTGACACAGAGAGGGAGCACAAGCAGGGGGAGTGGCAGGCAGAAGGAGAGGGAGGCAGAAGGAGAGGGAGAAGCAGGCTCCCCGCAGAGCAGGGAGACCGATGCGGGGCTCCATCCCAGGACCCTGGGATCATGACCTGAGCTAAAGGCAGACGCTTAACTGACTGAGCCACCCAAGCACCCCCCTGCATGGGTTTTAATAACACAATAAATAGCTTTCTGGTGGGTCAAAGAATGTTCCTTAAAGCCTTCCTTCTTTAAGATTTTTTTTCCTCTTCTTACTGGGTTGAACATGTTTATTTTACATTTCTTATTTGATTTTCACAAGGAATGGTAGTGGTAGAAGTGTAAATATGTATGTATGAGTGAAAACATTTATGAATACCTTTTTTTTTTCAGTGTATGGAATAGAATGAATAGCTGACCTTTGTGGCAGTATTCCTAGTTTTGTGACAGTAATTTTGTTGAGTTCCTGAACTTGATGGCAAGTCCTCTTAGTGAGATTGGCATAATTCTATGTTCTCCATGGCACCAAGTCACTATGGCTGTACAAGAGCCATTATTACCCAAAGTACCATAATAATGCCCATGCCCTCCTATGACGTTATTGTTTCCTATCTGCCAGGACATTAATTGCCTTCTAACTTGCTCTAAATTTGGTAGGTAGGGCATACTGCCAAGACTAGAGAGAAGAAAACTGGTAATATATTAAAAAGCTGTGTAAAGGACATCCTGACACCTCCTTCTCATTGGGGAATTTTCACATTTGCATGTTACTTCATTTGTTATGGATGTTAGCTCAGGCTTGCCTTATGTCTTGGCTTCCATCTTACCATGGTCAATGTCTGATCTTTCCTTCGACTGAATGATTCAGACATCTCTGAAGTTATTTTGTCTTTTCCACTTTCCTTTTACAGGCTTTTTATGAGTCATTGAATTGAAGGGGAGGTTATTTCTAAATTGGAAGGTGAGGATGAGGGAAGGGGGAGGAAAGTTCCGGAAAATAACTAGGAAAAGACACCTTATTGTTATAGTTACTGGAGGAATAATTTCCGCTTAGTTTGGTGATAGGTAGTTTTATTCAAACTTGACTAAAAATATAAGCTAGAAAATAGACAATTTTTTTTCTTGGATAACCAAGAGTGCAGTTTTAGACTATCTGTAGCTTGCTCTGCAAAGGACAGAAGAGTGAATAGAAGAGATATGGGACAAAGAGTTAGCAGGAAGAAGAAAGGGGCAAAGCACAAAATTCCTAAAGTCCAGATTCTCAGTCCCACAGGACGTTCCAACCATAAGGTAATTCTTGTAAGGGGGTACCTCTTTGACCTGTCCCAATCCATCCCCAGGTATGTTTCATGGTCCATGGGTTTGTTTATAGGTAGAGTTATGAGGAAGGTACATTTAAATCTGACTTAGAAATTTAAAGAGTAACCAGGCCAGGATTTTGTTATTTAGGAGTAGGAAAAGTGGGTGGAAATGAGAAAGAAAAGCAAAATCTAATGATGGATGTATTTCTAGGAGCACAAGAGTTTTTATAGCAACACCAGATTTCTCAAAAATGCATACTGTGACTTGTAACCAAATGAATAAAAAATGCAATCATTTATTCTTGTGCATTGTGCCAATGTAAGAAAAGGGCTGCAATTCATTCCATCATCCTAATTTAGACTGCTAGGAAGAGGAGAGGTTGGGAAAAAAAGACAAGCTTTTCAAGTATCTGACACACATCTAGTAGGGCTATTTAAGAACTGCTGAACATAAAAATCAATTTGGGAGAAGGTGGGGGGAACCAAATTCTCAATTCCAGAGCATCGCAAGGGTAAATGTGGCCCGTTTAGTCCAAACTTGCTGATGGCTGCTTGGTCACTTGACAGCCCCCAGCTAGGGGTGAGTCTGGAAGCTAGAGAACGCTCAACATGCCACTTCAGTTTATTAACGACGTTATAATTGCAACAGAAGTGACTGATTTCTGCTAAATAAGCACCTGTGCTTTGCCCTTTAGCGTGGAGACTTCTGGAAAGAACTTCAAGGAAATTGGGCGCATTTGGGACTTCAAGAAGAAATTTTTATCTGTATAAGTGCTTTTCTCCCAAGGAGTTGGAAAACACTCCTTAAACACAATCTCTGATGTTGGTATTTTGTAAGTACTACTCTATAACTAGCAGTGATAAACTCCTTATAGGCAGGGAACTGGCGAAGGGGATGGGAATACAGAGTGAACTCTACAACAAAGAGTTAACCCTTCCCCGGGAACCTCGGTTGTGAGCGTCTGCCCCTTCCTTGCTTGCTACTGCGCAACCAAACTGTGTCCAGGCTTGAACCAACCATGGCCATCACATCCCTTGCCAGTTGACTTAACAGACACTTTTAGCAGCCTATCATAACTTCGAACTGCCCAACCATCAACCAATGACAACTAAAGCTTGGTTCTGGGCGCTCCGGGTCCGGACGCGGGCTAATACCGGGTCCAGGAAAAGGGGCGGTGAAGAAGCTATGACGGACGGCTAAACTCAGCCAGTCAGAGCAGAAAGCCGCCGCCCCACTATCCAATGGAGAGGTAGAAAGTATGAAATGGGGTGGGCCTGTTGTCATGGGGGAGGTGGTGGCGCTTGGTGGCTACTGGCGGCTGAGGTAGAGGCAGTGGCGCTGGAGTTGGTTGGGGGCAGCGGCAGGTGAGTGCCGGTAACGCGGGCCTGAGGTCTGGGGGCCGTCGCGGGGCAGAAACTCCAGCTGGGCGCTCCGGAGGCGGAGGCCAGAGGAAGGGGGCCTGGACTGTGGGCCGGGTCTGGCCGGGGCCAGGGTGGCGGCGGCGGCGGCGGCGGCGGCGGCTGCAGCGAGTTCGCGCTGACTGGGCTGGTGGGAGAATGGCCCGATTCCCGGCGGCGGAGTTCGCGTTGGCAAGATAGGCTGGGGCCGGACCCGAGCGGTTCTGACAGGGAGGTCCCTTGGGACGTCCCACTGCTTGGGTCTGGGGCACTGAGCGGCGGCCGGTGTGTGAGGGGTAAGATCCCTCGGGAGACGGAAGCGGACGGGGTCCCGGGGGGGTTGACCCAGGGTGACTGGCAACGACCTGGTTCGAGGACCGGGTGACTCGGGAATACACACCCAGGGCAGCTTGGGTGCGAGGGAGCAGAGGACCCCGGGAATCCCAGGAGCGGCCCGAACGGGGAGAACTGGGGGTCCGGGAAACTGGGAGTGGCCGGGGTCCGAGGGAGAAGGGAGACCGAGGGCTATCGGGGTTCGGGGTGACAGTGAGCGGCCTGGGTCCGAGCGAGGGCGTCGAGGAAAGGCGGGGGGGGGGGCGGGGGGGGGGGTGGCGGGGGACCTTCTTGAGAAAGGCGGCTGTCCGAGGGTGGAGGGCTCCGGGGGAGTGGGAGCCGCGGGTTTTAGGAGGGTGGGACCTGTGGAGACCTTGAACAGCTGGGGTGGAACGGAGCGCCCTGCCCCCATTGCTGGTCTGGGATGGGATACCCAAGACTGGACTGGGAGCTCCTGGGTCTGAGGATCCGAGGGGGCCGGGCATCCTCGAGGAGTAGCTCGGATTTGAGACTAGGGTGAGGGGTCTACTGGGGAGTAGAAGTTGTCTCAGTTGGAGAGGAGTCAAACAAAATGACACAGGGGTGGGCGGGGAGAAATAATTTCCTTGTAGGAAGCGCGTAGTTCATAGGGCGTAGTAAGAGGGAGCGAGAAAGTTGCTCAGGAAGAGAGTGGTGGTCTTGTGGAAACGGGCTAGAACAGTACATAGGAGAAATTAACAGTGGCCATTAGTAGATTTTAAGGACTTCAGAAATAGAAGAAACTTCGGCTTCATAATACTGTAAGTGACTTGCATTCCAATGCTTTAGAAAAAAAATTGTTTTAGGATGACACCGATGGTATTAGAAAATGAGGACATTGACAGGATGGTGAATTTGAAAGGGAAAGGGGAGGACTAGCTGAAACTAAGGGAGTAGGTCGGAGGACTTGATCAGAAAGAGGGGAGTCATGAAAGGATGGACATACCCTGGCCAAATCAGAAAAAAATTTGAATTCTAGTTCCACCACTTAGCTTGGACAATTTAACCTCTCTATGCAAGTTCCTCGTCTGTATAATAGGAATAATAATGCTCTCTATTTCATAGGGCTGTTTTTTCACAGGAGTTAATATTTGTAGAACTTCTAGAATAGTGACTGCCACGGAGTAAGCCCTGGGTACTTACTGACTGGATTGTTAAATAGAGGAAAAAGACCGGGTTTTTTTTTATGCTGTGGTTCTCAAACTTTAGCTTGCACCAGAATCATTTTGGGCTTGGTAAAATACAGACTGCTGGCCCCCTCCAGAGTTTCTAATTCAGTAAGTTTGGAGTGGGTCCTGAGAATTAGCATTTATCTCAGGTGATGCTTATGTTGGTCAGAGGATCACACTTTAAAAACCACTTGCTTCCATGAAAACAATAATAATGTAGCAACCTTAAAATATCTGTCTATCCTGCTAGAGACAAGTAGAGGCAGATTGCAAAAATGATCCAAATATAAGGGATACCTCTGTGAAGCCTGTGTTTTTCAAACTGTGGATCATGATTTATTAGTAATTTATAAAATCAATTTAGTGGGTTACCGTCAGCATTGAAAATAAAATGAAATAGAACAGAATTGCACTTGGTAAGGAAAGTATTGTTTGGGAAAGTTTTCTCGTGTGTGTACTAGGTCACAATGTAAAATGTGTTTCTTACAGTCAAAAGAAACTCAAAAACTGTTTTGAGCCATGCAGTGCAGCAAAAGTAACCCTTCAGTAGAGGGTTTCTAGACTGGGTTTATTATTTATATCTTTATTTTTCTTTTTCTGGTAATTTGTCTCTGGTGGTGATACATTCTATTACATCTCTTCAGCTTCTGATTTGGTTTCTCTTATGTTTGCCTTATCACATATTGTGTTGTGCCTCTTTTTAGATACTGAAAATCTTTGGTATGAGGACTTAGGGAATTTGAGGCAGAGGAATGAAATCGAGTGGTGTTTCTCAGATGTGGTACACCTTTGTTTCACTTGTGCTCTCTTGTTTACCCTTTCTTTTTATACCACCATACTGTAAAGCACTGTCTGTAAAAAACCTAAGTATACATAGACATATTGGCAGTAAATAACTAACGCTGAAATGAACTGGTTTGAGAACAGTTCATATATAGAAAATAAGCATAAACCAAATAAGATACATTTCAAAGGAGAAAAGCAAAGGAGTGTTTCCTTTTTAAAAGAGAGTAAAAGTTATTTAAAGCTTCTCGTGGCCTTACACTAATACAAAACATATAAAAGCATTTTTAAGGGAATCAGATATACTTGTGTATTTTAGATTTTTAGGTTTTTGAAGAGCGAAGAAAGTGATAATAATCCAGGGTAAAATGCACCTGGGATAGAGGCTTAAGTACAAGGTAAATATTAAGCAGGAGCTTTTGTTTTGATGTTTTTCTCCCTTGAGAATGAACTGGATGTGGCATATATTGTAAATTTAACTTGTTTGAGTGATTTAAATGTAATCTGTAGTACCTTTTTAAAGCTATATTAAGAATATATATTTTTTCTGTGCTATTCTTGGTTTGATTTTTCTTCTATAAAAACCTAGATGGTTTATATTTAGGAGGAGTTGATTTAGATTAGTTTTTGTGGATATAAGAACAGAGAAAGCAGTATCGAAAACAGATTCTTGCAGTTCTCCTTAAAATCTTTAATCCAGGGGATTTATGTAATCCTTTCATTAATATTTTATGAAATTGTGAAGAAACTCTTGGTGTAGCTTTGCATTAAGATTTTTTGTAAATTTTATTTATTTGAGTGAGAGAGTGAGGGAGAGAGAGCACATGAACAGGGGCAAAGGGAGAGGGAGAAGCAGACTCCGACTGAGCAGGGAGCCTGAATCGGGGCTGGATCTCAGGACCCTGAATTGGGGCTAGATCGCAGGACCCTCAATTGGGGCTGGATCCCAGGACTCTGGGATCACGAAGGCAGACGCTTAACCTACTGAGCCACCCAGGTGCCCCACGTTAGGGTTTTTACATAATTTCTTGTCTCTCAAAAATAATTTTTCTCAGATTTTTATATTTCATTAAAATTTTATTTTTGTTTGGAAGACTACAAAACATATAATCATTACATACTTGAATTGAAAAACATAAGCAGTTTTTTCACAGAATAAATTTACTGATTTTTATGATAAAGGTTCCAAGGATGAAAGCTTTTGAATTCCTTGCATTGCGTTAGATGGAGTGTTCCTACCACCAAAATGGTTGTTCTGTAAGTCACTGTGCAGTTGGTGGTCACATTTGTAGAGATAATTCATTTTTTACTAACTGATGGAAGAATGTAAAATCTTAATAATTGAGTGTGGGAAAATATGAAAGTTCATTCTTTGTAATTGTGAACATTGACTGGTTTGATTACTTGCTTTTTAATAAATGGACTTTATTCAATTGACTTATTATTCACCCATAATTTAATCACAGGTATCTATGAATAGCTCTGATTGCTCAACACTTTACAGTGAGATTTGTTAATCTGTAGTTGAATAAATGGTGGTTTTTAAATCCCAAAGAAACTGTATGTTCCTGACTGTACAGTTTAGTGAGACTTAATTTCATATATCAAAGAAAATTCAAGTAAGTGATTTAAAAAAGTAGAAGTTCAGTTAACACTAGTTAATTAAGTTTATTTTCTATTTCGGTAGCGTTTTATCCTCTTTTATAAATAGCTTCTGATCTGCTGTCTCCGCTTCTAGCCTTTATACAGTAAATCCTAATGGAAATGTTGGTGCCTGAAAATCTAGTTCTGTAATGGTACAGAAACCTATGTCTGGTTTTAAGTTCGCCGAGAGAAGTACTTTTATTAGAAAAGGTCCCTTGGTAAACTTTTCACCTTAAAAAAAAGTTGTTTATTTAATAGAGTACTTGAAAACCAGCATTTTATTTTGGGCTTGCCAAAACATCTATTGTGTTTGATAGATTTTGATTTCCACTGAATGGCTCTTGAATTCTCCCAATTTCTGAACTCTGATACATGTTTCCTTGATAGGGCTAAGGAGAAAGGAAACAATTGTACTCCTTAAATATTAAAAAAGAATTTTGCTATCTTATTTTTTTATCTTGACATTAAAACAAATCCTTTTATTTGCCAAGAAAATTTGTTTCAGTAATATAACCTATTGGAAATTTCATTATTAAAGTTAGAAATATTATATAAAGCCTTAGGATGTTTGTTCAGATGTGAGACACAGGTTCTGATAAGTAGGATGTCCTTATGATACTGCTATATACTTTTGAGATTGTAAAATATACACACTTGGAAATCTTGGGGCAAAAGGAGGGTTGAAACTAAGGGAGAATGAGGAGAATACTGACATATGTTTGAGGAGTCTGGAGGATCTGTAGGAAGTATGTCTAGAGTAGTGAGCCACTCTTGGCAGTTTTCCTAGAGTGACATATGTAAAGGAGGATGATCCTATTTGCAGCATTCTCCCATGGACATATTTTTTTGTTCTGTGCAGTTTCCACTCCTTGCCATAACTCTTCCTTTGTTATCTTCCACTCGGGAAAGCAGGTCAGAATGCAAGTGAATAGACTGAGAATTGCTAGTCCTAGAGGATGGGAGCCTGGGCAGGACCATGTGAAATTAGAAGGCTGGACACTTGTCTCTGCTTCTGCAGCTCTTGGTAATAGGTCCATAGCAATTGTAACTAGGCCAAACCATACCACTTGTCCTTCCCAGTGGAGTCTGGGTTTAAGCAGTGGGAAGAGACCCCCTGTCATCTAAATGGGTTACCAAGGAGCTGATGTATTAATAATTAGTGTTCAGTGACTTCCCGAACTTCTCTCACCACCAAATCTCTGTTTCACCTCACTTGCTTGCTGATTCCTTATATTCTTCTAATCAGGGTCAAAGTCCTGAGTTCTCTGATTAGATAGCAAAATCTCAATTGTGGTAACTTATTTATATTAAGGTACATATAGTTAATTAGGAAAATGATTATCAGATTTTTTTCCAGTTACTCAGGGAGGAAGAAGGATTGAAAGCTGTAGAACACTGCTTGGCTCCTGAATAAAGGCAAAGTCAGAGAAACCAGCAACACAGAGAAATATAATATTAAGTAACTTAATGAAACTTAAACTTCAAACTTGAATTCTTCTTGACTCTGTTGTCTTATTTTTAGTCCCATCTGTTGAATAACTTGAACCTTTCTTTAATTCAGTTATATTTTTTGCCTTTAAGTCACAGTAAATTCTTAATTATTTACCCCCAGATTAGCAATTTTATAACTAATACCTAAATTCTTTTGGGTTATGAAGTATAGCTATGGAACCTGTTAGATAAATTTTTCATTAGACCTGACTTCTATTTTTTTTAAGCTAATATTTAAGTATTGAATCTTCTTGGTATTGAATATCCCTATCAGCAATTCTCAATCTGCTACCTGCAACTCTTTGAATTGGGGGTGGATGTTTTGTACAGTTAATTCATTTGCTCATCAAATATTATCTGTAGACAAAAGTGTAAGTTCTAAAAATGTAATTATACTTAAAACATATATATACTTAGAACTTACTAAAAAAAAGAACTTACTACTTTCATACATATATACATATGTATATATTACATATATTATCTATATTATATACATTTTGAGATGAATTAAATTTTTTATTTTGAAGGTTAGACTGAATTCATAGTAGCTTTGGTTGTTTTGACTATTTGCTCTGTCAGTGGATGTTGAATATTCAGCTATTATCATATAGGGATTAGTTACTATATTGACTTTGAAAAAGGTTCATTCTTAAAAGCTCTCAGCCTACTTTTTCTACCCTTTCCTTACCCAAATGTGCCATTTCAGAAACCCTAGTATACTTCTGTTCCCCCTAACATGGTGTATGCGTTTTTTTTTTCTTTTTTGGGACGGCTTTATTCAGGTATAATTGACATACAGTGAAATTGCAGGTGTTTTAATTGTATAGTTTGATGAGTTTTTACCTATTTACCCACCACAATCAAGATAAGGAACATACTTAACCATTCTAAAAATTTCCTTGTACCTGTTTGTAATCTGTCTCTCCCTTTCCACCCACAGAGATAACCACTTATCTGTCATTATAGATTATTTTACATTTTCTAGAATTTTATGTAAAGAATTGTAGTATGTACTTTTTTTGATAGGGAGGTCTGGCTTCTTTCACTCTACCTAGTTTATTTGAGATTTATCCATGTTATTTTGTGCATCAGGAATTTATTCCTTTTTATTGCTGAGTAGTACTCCAGTATATAGTTATATCACAATTAAAAAAAAATCTCTTGTTGATAGACATTGGATTGTTTCCAGTTTTTGGCTATTCAAACAAGGCTGCTATGAACATTCCCATACAAGTTTTTGTATGGACACATGGTTTCATTTTTTTTTTTTTAAAGATTTATTCATTTGAGAGAGCGAGCGAGCTCACACATGTGGAGGGGCAGAGGGTGAGAACCCTAAGCAGACTCCCCACTGAGTGCAGAGCCTGACCGGGGCTCCATCCCATGACCCATGAGATCATAACCCCGGGTGGAATCCAAGGGTCAGTGGCCCAACTGACTAAGCCATCCAGATGCCCCTTCATTTCTTTGGTATATATCTAGTAGTAGTAGAATTGCTGGTTTATATGGTAACTCAGTTTTCCAAAGCAGCTATATATACCATTTTGTATTTCCACCAAGAGTGGGTATGAGCATTCCAGTTTCTCCACATCCTCACCAACACTTATTATCACTCTTGGTTTTTTATTATAGCTATCCTAGTAGATGTGAAGGGGCAACTCGTTGTGGTATTGTTTTGAATTTTCCTGCTGGCTAATGATGAGAATTTTTCATGGGTTTATCAGCTATTTGTTTATCTTCTTTGGAGAAATGTTTTTTTGGATCCCTTTCCCATTTAAAAAAATGGAGTTATTTGCTTTTTATTATTGAGTTTGAGTGGTAAAAAAATATACATTCTGGGGGCGCCTGGGTGGCTCAGTCAGTTAAGTGGCTGCCTTTGGCTCAGGTCATGATCTCAGTGTCCTGGGATTGAGCCCTGCTTCGGGCTCTCTGTTCAGGGGGGAGTCTGCTTCTCCCTCTGCCTCTGCTCCACCTGCTTGTGCTCTCTCCCTCTCTCTCTCATGTAAATAAATAAAATCTTAAATATATTATATATACACACACACACACACACACATACATTCTGGACACAAGTCTCTTATTAATACTGGATTTGCAAATATTTTCTTTCTTCCATTCCTTCCTCTCCCTTCCTTCCTTCCTTTCTTTCTTTGAAAGTTTATTTATTTTTTTGTAATCTCTACACCCAACATGGGGCTCTAACTCATGACCCCAAGATCAAGAGTCACATGCTCTTCCAACTCTGCCAGCCAGCCAGCCAGGCACTTACAAAAGTTTAATAAAATATTCTGCTTTGTTACTAATTCTTCCAAGTAGCAGTTTGTTGGCCTTTTGGTCTGGTGTGGCAGTTGAGATCATGGTGCCAAGGGAAGCATTTTAGAGTTGCAACAATGGGTTATAAATGAATCCACTGATTTAAATGTATGATTGTATAATTTCATCCTTGTATTATTTCATACTTGAACATTAAGTGAAGTTCAGGTGTCATTTTTCTGCTTATGGTGCAGCCTTGTGTCCATAGTTCTACAGAAGCTTCAGTGTTGGACCTTAAATGGAAATCAGGGTCAGATTTTTAAACATCTTACTTAAGGGAAAAATTGTTTCTATTATAACCCTTCTTTTTTCCCCTCCTTCCCCCCTACTCTCTCCCTACCTCTTATTTTATTTTTTTGTTTTCTCTTAAGATTTATTTTATTAATTTATTTATTTTTTAAATTTATTTATTTATTTTATTTTAAAAAATATTTTATTTGTGAGAGTGCACGCGCACACAAGCAGGGAGAGCTACGTTACAGGCAGAGCAGGCACAGGGAGGAGCAGGCTCCCCGCTGAGCAAGGAACCCCATCTGGGTCTCGATCCCAGGACTCTGAGATCATGACCTGAGCTGAAGGCAGAAAGAAGCTTAACCAACTGAGCCATCCAGGCATCCCAAGATTTATTTATTTTAGAGAGAGAGAAGCAGGTGCGTGAGCATGCACATCCACATGAGCAGGGGGAGGGACAGAGGGGGAGAGAGAATATCTCTAGCTCACTCCCTGCTGAGGGGGGATGACACACACGGGGCTTGATCCCAGTACCCTGAGATCGGGACTTGAACTGAAACCAAGAGTCAGAGGCTTAACTGACTGAGCCATCCTGGCGCCCCTCCCCTCTTTCACTCACCTACTTTTTATCTGAAGTACCTTTTTATCTGAAGAAGACACTTCTTTTGAATTAAACACATAGCCTTTTTTTGAGGGAAAATCAAATACTAAGGCCTTATTATTTAAATTGGAAATTCAAGGAGATGTTCTATAGTGATGATTAAAAACATTATAGAGGAAAAATTACAAGGATTTTAATTAACTTGGTAAATTCAAAATCAAGAATTAATTAATATCATAGTTTTCCATGTAATCTTAGTTGAAGGTGAGAAATGGCATGGTATTTTCCTTTTCATTTAAAATAGAATAAAAATATAATTCTTTTACATTTGTGTGATTTACTTAGCATTTTAAGATAAACTGATTCTTTGTTTAAAGAACATTTAACTTGGGGCTTCTGGGTGGCTTAGTTGGTTAAGTGACCAACGACTTCCGCTCAGGTCCTGATCTCATGGGTTGTGAGATCCAGCCCTGCGTGGGGGCTCTGAGCTCAGTGGGGAATCTGCTGGAGATTCTCCCTCTCCCTCCGCCCCTCCCCCTTCTCTCTCTCAAGTAAATTTTTTTTTTTTAAAGAGCATTTAACTCTAAATTGAGCTCCTTTTACCTATTTTTTTTTTTTTAAAGATTTTATTTATTTATTTGACAGAGACACAGTGAGAGAGGGAACACAAGCAGGGGGAGTGGGAGAGGGAGAAGCAGGCTTCCTGCGGAGCAGGGAGCCTGATGCGGGGCTCGATCCCAGGACCCTGGGATCATGACCCGAGCTGAAGGCAGATGCTTAACGACTGAGCCACCCAGGTGCCCCTTACCTATGTTTTAATATGCAATATTTTTTCTTTTTGGAGATCTTAAGAGCAAAGGGAAAAGTATACATCTTTTACATGGTATTTGAGTTTTGTGTGTCTCATTTCTCTTTGTACAGTTCTGCTTTTTTAGACTATGAGGGCAGTACTTTGCCAAGTAAGAACTAATTTCCTGGGAAATCAGGTTGCTGGCTTGACTTCTTGCTGTGCCTCTCCCCTTTTCATTGCTTTGTAAAAGAGCTGAGTTTAGTCTTGTGGAAAATAACTAAATCACCTAATTATTTTCTCTAGTTCAAATTAAACATGATTGGTATATATTTGCATTGTTTTGAATTCTGTAACTTTTGCTTACAGATTTGTTAACATACCTTGAAGTACTTTGACTTCATTTGATAAGTTGGCTATTCGTATCTGAAATAATACTAATGGTGTGTTCCTTCAATGAATGTTCTTACTCTTTTGGTCTTTTTTCCCCCCTCTAGTAGACCTAGTTAATGTGGGATATCACTTGTGCTTTTACAAGAAAGCCCAGACACTGAAATATAATCATAGTTTCTATGATACTGACCCTTCATTATTTTTTTAAAGATTTTATTTACTTATTTTGAGAGTGTGTGTGTGTGTGTGTGCACGTGTGCATGTGCGCATGCGCTCCTGCGCATTCATGCATGCACGCGAGTCGGGGGAAGGGCTGAGAGAGAGAGAGAGAATCTCAGGTAGACTCCACTCTGAGGTTGCAGCCTGATGAGGGGCTCAAGGCAGGGCTTGATCCCACCATCCAGATTATGACCAGAGCCAAAATCAAGATCTGGGTGCTCAACCCACTGAGCCACCCAGGTGCTTTGACCCTTCATTATTTTTTTAATGACATTAACATCTATTATCCATTTTTTCCTCATGCAGATTTTTATTGAACACATAATTTTGGAACCTGCTTTTTTTTTTTTTTAAAGATTTTATTTATTTATTTGACAGAGACAGAGATAGCAGGAGCAGGAACACAAGCAGCGGGAGTGGGAGAGGGAGAGCAGGCTTCCCGCCGAGGAGGGAGCCCGATGGGGGACTCGATCCCAGGACCCTGGGATCATGACCTGAGCCGAAGGCAGATGCTTAACGACTGAGCTACCCAGGCGCCCTTTTTTTTTTTTTTTTTTTTTTAAGGCTTCACACTGGGCATGGAGTCCAATGCAGAGCTTGAACCCACGACCCTGAGACCAAGACCTAAACTGAGACCAAGAGTTGGTCACTTAACTGACTGAACCACCCAGGCACCCCTGGAACCTGCTTTTTTTTAACATGCATTTTAATATCATTATAATTATTTGAAAACAGTTTAAAACAGCTGAGGAATATTCCATTAAAGGAAATATCATTTATACAATGGATTTCCATAGTTTTTACATTCAGATTATTTCTAATTATTATAAGCAAAACTTCATTGAATAATTGCTAAACACAGATCTTTGTCCACATTTCTATATTGTTAAGATAGATTCCTATAAGTGGAATTATCAAGTCAAGGTATACATTTCTGAGGGTTCTCAAGAGAGCAAGACATTGCATGATTGCTTTCTAGAAAGGTTCTACAAATTTACATTCCCATTAGCAATGTATGAGCTTGAGATATATACCCTTGCCAGCAGTGTTATCATTTAAAAATATTTGCTAATTTGATAGGGAGAAAATAGTAATTGGTTTCTGAAATTTGTATTTTATCACTAGTGGAACATTTTAAATATTATCATTAACCTTTAAGTATTTTCTTTAAGTGAAGTTATGTTCCTGTTCTTTTTTTTTCTTCTTTTTGAGTGGTCTCTAATTTTTATGTGGAATTTAGGGATGGATAATATTCAAAGCTGTGACTTAATTTACATAAATGATCAGCAAAAAGTTTAATGTCCCCTTTTTTTTTTTTAGATTTTATTTATTTTAGAGAAAGAGCAGTAGGGAGAGTCAGAGGGAGGGGGAGAGAGAGAGAGAGAAGCAGACTCCCTGCTGAACATTAATGTCCCTTTCAATTTTGTTTTGCCCTCCCTCCCAGCAACTGCTTTCTGATTTTGTCTGTTACTGAATTTCATATAAATGGGATATATACTCTTTTTATCTGGTTTCTTGTGCTTAACATATTTTAAAAAAAAAAAATTTTTTTTTAAGATTTTTAAAAAATTTATTTGACAGAGAGAGAGAGACAGCCAGAGAGGGAACACAAGCAGGGGGAGTGGGAGAGGGAGAAGCAGGCTTCCCGCTGAGCAGGGAGCCCATTGTGGGGCTGGATCCCAATGCGGGGCTGGATCCCAGGACCCTGGGATCATGACCTGAGACGAAGGCAGACACTTAAGGACTGAGCCACCCAGGTGCCCCTAACATATTTTTGAGATTCATTTTGTTTTTTATATTTATTTTTTTTGTTAAGGAAATAGAAAGTTACAGCAGTTGTATGCCCTTTTAAATACAGTGCCATTTAAACCATCCCTAGATCACAATTTAAGTATTCAATTTACCTCAAGTCCAACTTGTATCTCCCTAAGACACCGTTTCCATCGAAGTAGCCATTTTAACCGAGTCTTCTTTTTTATATATACATGGATAATTTCTGGAGGGAACACTTAGGAGGAACATGCACCAAGAATGCATAAGAAAAAAAAAATATGTGTACATACATTTAAGAGTTTCACTTAATAAAAGTAGTATTGCTTAATAAAACCCAGAGATTTATTTGCCTCTCTGTCTTTTTTAAGATTTTTTATTTATTATTATTATTTTTTTAGATTTTATTTATTTATTTGACAGAGGCACAGGGAGAGACGGAACACAAGCAGGGGGAGTGGGAGAGGGAGAAGCAGGCTTCCTGCCGAGCAGGGAGCCCGATGCGGGGCTTGATCCCAGGACCCTGGGATCATGACCTGAGCCGAAGGCAGACGCTTAACAACTGAGCCACCCAGCCGCCCCAAGATTTATTTTTAAGCAATGTCTACACCCAGCGTGGGGCTTGAACTCAGTCCGCGAGATCAAGACTTGCATGCTATGTGGACTGAGCCAGCCGGGTGTCATTTGCTACTTAAAAGCACGAATTAAAAAATTCCTCAAAAGCTTACCTTGTGGCAAAAAAACTCGAGTTACTGAACAAAAAGTAAGGTTGTTTTCAGAATAAAAACTGTCTTCAACTAGGGATGAGACAGAATTTGAAGAAAATAAAAAGACATCCTCATTAAGTAATAAATTCAAATCATTAGTGTAAACAATAGATAACTTCCTAGGTCACACAGTATTCCATTTTATGAATACCACACTTTGTTTTTCTGTTCTCCTGTTGATAGACATTTGTGTTATTTCCAGCTTTTACCTGTTATGAGTAAGGCTGCTATTAACATTCTTGTACAAGTCTTTTTGTGAACATATGTTTCATTTCTTTTGGTTGAATACTTAAGAGTGGAATTGTTACATCACAGGGTAGATGTTTGTTTAACTTTATAAGAAATTGCCAGTGGTTATCCACTAGCAGTGTATGAGAGCCTGCCTATCCTTGCCACCACCTGGGTTGTTAATTTCTTTAATTTTTTTTTTAGCCAGTCAAGTGGATATAAAATGTCTTAGAATGGTTTTTATTTGCATTTTTCAGATGACTAAAGATGTTGAACATTTATTCATTTTTTTGGTTAAAATCCTTACAAGGGCAAATTTGCAGATTAATAGTAAATATGTTAATAAAAGGTTCAGTATGTTTTATTACTGTATATGGATCTAGACTTATTAATCTTATTTGTAAGATCAGTTTAATTTGTAATTAAAAGTAAAATGAAAAAGATTTATTTCAAGTATAAGATTTTTCAGAAGTTCCATATCATAGTGATAATTCATAGATTTCTTGGAGATAAGTAAACTTTTGCTGTTGATTAATATTTGTGAGAATTTTGTTTGACTGATAAGTAAATGATTTAAAAGGAAGAGTTGAGGGGCGCCTGGGTGGCTCAGTCGGTTGGGTGGCTGCCTTGGGCTTGGGTCATGACCCCAGGGTCCTGGGATCAAGCCCTGCGGGTTGGGCTCCCTCCTCAGCAGGGAGCCTGCTTCTCCCTCTGCCTGCTGCTTCCCCTCCTTGTGCACTCTCTCTCTCTCTGACAAAAAAATAAATGAAAATCTTTAAAAAATAAATAAATAAAAGGAAGACTTGAGGCTGTGTTTTGTAGAGCTTTTTTTTGAATTTGGTATATTGAATCATTGATTCAGGAACATTAAAATTGCATGATGGCTAGGAAACTAGCCTGTATTTGAGCCACATGAGAGAACTGATAGTCTAGTAATGGGATTAGGTAGTAGTGATAATGCTAGCAGCAGCTGATGCTGTATTCCAGGCATTGTTCTAAGTGCTTTACATGCACTAATTTAATTCTCGCAATAACTCCTGTGAGGGTAGGTATTATTATCTTTATTATTATTATTAAAGATTTTATTTATTGAGAGAGAGAGCATGCACGCGCATGAGCTCAAGTTGGGGGGAGTGGGGCAGAGGGAGAGGGAGAAGCAGGCGCTCCATCCTGGGATCATGACCTGAGCCCAAGGCAGACACTTAACCACCTGAGCCACCCAGGTGCCCCTATCCTTATTATCCTTATTTTCCTGTTGAGAAATTTGAGTTACAGAGGTTAAGCATTTGCCCCAAATCATACAGCAAATGGTGGACTCAAACATAGGTAGTCTGGCTCCAGAGGTCATATTCTTACCCTTCAGTGCTTAAGTGATTAAATATAGTCAATTTTATGTTCTTTATAGAGCATATTATCCTTCTGTGGTAGTGGTGGTCATAGTTTAAATTGGGATTTCAATTTTGCAAATAGGTTCACGTTTGCAAATAGGGTCTCTACCAGTCTCTCTCACTTCACTATCAGTACTCCTGTCACGTATCCCAGGGGGGTGATTTATGGAAGGAAAGTTTTATCTGAATTAACAGATGGTGAACAGCCCTAGTAACCTGAGATTGAGTGCTTTCCTAGAGATGTCATTTCTGTCTGTACCTTAATTGAGCCTTGGAATTGGAGCAACTACTTTCAGCCGTGTCTTCAGCCGTGTTTGTTTAACTGGTCTTTGTGAAAATCTCTAAATGTAAATGTTTAACATCCTCTGGAAACAAACTGAGTGAGATACGAGGTTGCTGGAGCTTGTGCCTGAAGCATGTTGGGCCTAATAACAGCACTCCCTAAATATATGATATTCATAGATATTTTTGATGCGCTGACACAAGAATCACAGTTCTTAAAATTCTTTTCCTCCTGAATCTCCTGCATACTGAAACCATGAAACTCTTCTTTGTCTTTAGTTTGGATTTAGATAAGATTAATCTTTGAAGGTAGGGCTGGATTTTTTTTTTTTTTTTTAAGATTTTATTTTTAAGTAATTTCTACACCCAGTGTGGGACTCGAACTCACAACCCTGAGATAAAGAGTTGCAGGCTCTACTGACTGATCCAGCCAGATGCCCATAGATTTTTTGGTTAATTTCCTTGAAAGAAGGTTTGAGGGCAGAAGGAAATGAAAGCATGTATTGGCTTTTTATTTTGCCACACCTTTTTTGTCTTCTTCCACTTCTGATTTGTCATTGTTGGTATCATGGGTGACTTAAAGAAATTGGGGTAGATGGGAAGCATTTTGTGTGTATTGAATGAGAGAATAAATTTTTAGAAAAATTTTTAAAAAGTTTAAGTAATCTCTGCACCCAACATGGGCTCGAATTCATGACCCTGGGATCAAGAGTCACATGCTCTTCTGACCGAGTCAGCCAGGTATCCCAAGAATGTAAATTCTTTTTTTTTTAAAGATTTTTTAAAAAATGTATTTGAGAGAGAGAGAGAGATATAACAAGGGAGGAAAGGGAGAAGGAGGCTCCCCGTGAGGAGGGAGCCCAACATGGGGCTCAATCCTGAGCCGAAGGCAGATGCTTAACCAACTGAGCCACCCAGGCGCCCCTGTAAATTTTTGAATAAAGAATCATAAGATATGAATTTAATTCCTATGTAGCCACACTCTGTGATTTGGCTAAATGTTTTAACTTCTCTGGGTCTTTATTTTTCTTTTATGAGGTGATGGTATTGGACTTGATGATCTTTAAAGGTTTTTAATACTGAAATATTCAAATTTTTCTGAAATTATGGTGAATAATATAATGAATGTAATTCAGGGTTTTTTTAATAATTCAGTTTTTTTAATATCGAAAATAAGTGTGCCAATGCTGTTTATAGAGCAGTATCTATTTGTCACTGATTTTCAGTAAGGATCTTAAGTCATATGTTATATTTCTATTTACATGTTGGCCGGTTTTTATGCTCTGTTTGCCTATCTCAGAGCCAGTATTACCCTGTCTTTATTTACTACTTTATTACTTTGTAATAAATTCAGATATCTGGTATGGTGAGGCCTCATACCCCCACTTTGTTATTCTTTAAAATTATCTTGGTTATTCTTCTAAATCTCTGTTAACCTTTAAAATTCTGTGATTTTTGTGTATTCTGCTTAGACTTTCTGGGTATTTGATTGGTAATCAGTATATTCTTATTGAATGAATATAGTGAACAACAGCTAGTTACCCTCTAAAGGCTTATGAATAATAGTGTTACTAGTTAATATCAGTAAAATTATGACTTTTGAGAATATTGCAAAAAAACTTGCCTTTTTCTTTTGGAAGTGTTTAAATAAATTACTTTCAAATTTGGACTGGGTGTAATATTAAATTATGGTCCTACCCCTGGCCTCCCTGCCTGCTACCTCTTTCCCTACTCCCTTTGGATTAAAATTTTGGAAAGAGGAAGTAGGATTTTTTGAAAAATTGTTGTTTAGACAGTTTAAAACCACCTTAAAAGTCATGATAAATTTCACATGAAATTGATGAAACATGCTTTTAATGAGCACTTTTACTTTAAAACTAGTTGTGTATATGAGCTCCATCATTTGAACTTCAGACCTGGAAACTGGAAAGGACATTAGTTTTTGTTTACTTGAAAGTACTTCATATTTTCATTTTGTAGTGGGTAAGGTTGAGTTCTATAGCACACTCACTGAAAATTTTGTTTTCTGTTTCCTAACATCATCAAACATGATTTCAGTGGAACTCTACAGTTTCTCTGTGCCGTAGCTGCTTTGATCTTTTTAACCTCTTCTTCTTATACGTCCTTTACTTTTTGTTTTTTGTAAGATTTCATTTATTTATTTGTCAGAGAAAGAGCACAAGCAGGGGGAGCGGCAGGCAGAGGGAGAAGCAGATTCCCCACTGAGCAGGGAACCTGATGTGGGACTCTTTCCCAGGACCCTGAGATCATGACCTGAGCTGAAGGCAGACAACCAGCTGAGGCACCCAGGCGTCCCTGTCCTTTACTTTTTGCCCTTTTTGTCTTTTTATTAAGGCTGTTTGGTCTGCCTTGAATGCTTTTTTTTCCCCTGTTATCCTTCTAAGCCATAATAGAACCATCTTCTTATATGAGGGCTTTCTTATCACTTTTTTTCTACATTTTATGTCTTTCTCTTTTGATCCCATAGCACTTTGTAGTAATATTATATGGCATATTATCTGCTCTGCATTTATAGTTACATATGCATTTTTCTCCCTACGTAGATTATGTACCTACTGGGAACAGGATCCCTGTCACTTTGACTTATTCTTTGTTAACTCCCACAGTTGCCTATCACAGTTCCTTGCATGTAGTGGGTCCTCAGTGGTGTTGGAATTGAATTAATTTAATTATCTCTGCCCTCAGTGCAGTTTATAGTGTAGAGGAAGGAGATGCACAATATGAAGATAAATAAGTACAGAGGAAAATTGCCATTTGAGAATATGCAATGAAAATAATGAATAGTATGCTATGATGGGAGAATAACAGGGAAACCAGTTTTGATCTTGTTGGCGAAGGCCACATTTAGGGTTGACATTTGAATTGGTATGAAGAATTAGAAGGAACCACCATGCACAGAGCTGGAGGTATTTTGTGCTTGTGGGAAGAGTAAAGTAAGAAAGAGCTTGAATTTTTGAGGAACTGAAGTAAGGCTATAGCTTAATGAGTGTGAGGAAAAGTAGCTTTTAAGATGAGCTTAGATAGGTATAAAGAGGTCAATCATTAAATGCCTTGTAGGTTGATGTAGAGGATTTGGATTTTGTTTTAAATGGGGTGCCGCTGAAGGATTTTAAGCAGAGGATAAGATAAATATGATATACATTTTTAAAAGATTTGTTTATTTATTTTAGACAGTGAGCATGAGTGAGCTAGGGAGAGGCAGAGGGAGAGAAGCAGACTCCCCACTCAGATCTCAATCTCATGACCCTGGGATAATGATCTGAGGTGAAAGCAAGAGTGAGACGCTCAACCTACTGGGCCACCCAGGCGCCCCATGATACACATTTTTAAAAGATCATCATGGCTATTATCTGATAGTTAGATTGTAGGGAGAAGCAAAAGAGAAAGCAGGAAGAGCAATTTAGAAGGGTGTTGGAACTAGAGACAGAAGTGGATGAATTCAGATACATTTTATGATAGAATTTTCAAGATTTACTGATGGATTAGATGTGAAGGAGAAAAAGAAATCAAAGGAATCAAAGCTTATTCCCAAATTTCTGGCTTGGTATTTACTGAGATACAGGAGGACTGGGAAAAGAACATATTTTTTTAAAGAGGATGAGAATCACTGTTTTGGATCTGTGAATTTCTAAGTGACATCTAAATGATAGTGTTGGGATATGGGAGGCTGGAGCTTAAGAAGAGGCGATGCTGGGAATTGTCATTATATAGATGGTATTGAGAGCCATGAGGAAAGGGTAAGATCAGCTGTCTGGTACTGAGCTCAGAGGAACTCCAAATATTCCTTCTAGTGAGGGAGGAAAAGGGAGTTTATATGGAGAGAAACCAGAATTTGTCATGTCATAGAAGCCCAAGAGAGGAGAGAGGAACAGTGCCAATTTGATTTATCAAAATGGAAATTATTGATGATCTTGTGTTGGTCATCTCTGTATGTCTCTCCACATCTGTTTTTGCCCTTTTCTTCCCTGCTTTGTGCTTCAGAAAGCTGCCCTCTATAGTTTATATCACCCAGGCTTCTTTGCTTTTTGGCTTCATGTTGTTTTCAGCCAGTACTGATACAATTGACAGGAGATTGGACAGTGGAAGGAAAAAGAGATTAGGGTATTTATTCCCTTTCCTCTTCCCTACGTGGCTGCAGTTAGGCAAAAACTGCATACCTCTACCCGTAGCTGCAGGGTACCTTTTCCACCGCCATAGCTTTTTCTGGTTCCGATAACTTGAGGCTTCAGAGAGGTGAGAACTTGTACCCCTTGTACCTTCTAGGAGTTTAGAGAAGGTTACAGCTTTTTTTTTTTTTTTTCTTGATTGCTCTCTATGTTACCTTAATCTGACCACACTTTTGTAAATAGTCTCTCCGTTAAGCTCTCTTCATTTATTCCTTTAAGTGTGCCATCTGCTTAAGGAGCAGTTTCAAATGAACTTGTGGAGGTAGACCAGTTTGGAGCAGGTTGAATAGTGAATGGAAAGTTGGGAATTAGAGACTGTGAGAGCTGATACTTTTTTGAGGAATGCAGCTCTAAAGGGTAACAGCAATGGGGGAGGAGGTGGAGCATAGCTGTGTAGGGAATGATGGGATACTCTACAAAACATGTAAATATGGAAGGTAATGGTACATGTTTACATGATAATGAGAATGATCTTGTAGAGGAGGAAAGATTGATGATACAGGAGAGAGTGAATTATGGAAGGAAGGAAACCTCTAAGTGAAAGAGATGATTCAAAGAGCAAACTTCAGTGGCCATTTAATAGTAATCAGAGGGGCACCTGGGTGGTTCAGTTGGTTAAGCATCCGACTCTTGGTTTTGGCTCAGGTCATGATCTCGGCGTCTTGAGATCGACCCCCATGTCGGGCTCTGAGCTCAGTGTGGATGGAGTCCGCTTGGGATTCTGCTTCTCTCTGCCCCTCTCCCTGCCCTCGCTTGCTCGCTTGCTCTTGCGCTCTCTCTCAAAATAAAAAAATCTTAAAAAAAATAATCAGGGATGCTTATTCATTTTAAAGTAGGGGAGAAGAAAATGACTGGTTCAGTTTGGGGGGGATGTTACAGATTTGGTTGTGGAAAAAATAGGGAGCTTTCATCTGATGGCTTCTATTTTCTTAATGAAGGTATTGTAAATGGAGAGGTGGGTGAAATGTTCAGGGATTGAGGAAAAGTTATAAAACAGCCTTTACAGGGAGCTTTTAGAGTAATATTGCTGTGGTTGAGGTTGTTAGTTGTGAATTTATGACAATAATCAGTCTGACTGGATATGTGATTTTTTTTTTTTTAAAGATTTTTTATTTATTTGACCAGAGAGAGACATAGCGGGAGAGGGAACACAAGCAGGGGGAGTGGGAGAGGGAGAAGCAGGCTCCTTGCCGAGCAAGGAGCCCGATGCGGGGCTCGATCCCAGGACCCTGGGACCATGACCTGAGCCGAAGGCAGATGCTTAACGACTGAGCCACCCAGGCGCCCCTGACTGGATATGTGATTTTCTTCAATATTCCACTGCTCTGTCATGATCATGGAGAAGGTTAACTGGAGTTTTGCTAGGAGAGTGTGAAGGAGAGAGACAGGGGAAACATTGAATTGAGTGCAAGGAGTGATTATATTGATGAACTGTGAAATCTGTACTGGATAAAAAAGACAAATGAAACCAGGGGAATGATAGGAAGAAAGTGGAGGGTTTCATGAGTAGGTGGTTTCATTAAGAACTAAGAATTATTTCTGAGGGCCAGTTGAACAAGTGAGTTGGAAAGATAAGATCTTTTATTATATGTCGTCTTTCTCATTTATGTCCCAAATAACCAGAATTTGTATAGACTTAGCCGCTTGGCATCTCCCATTCTTTTTTTTTTTTTTCCCCAAAGATTTTATTTATTTGAAAGAGCATGAGTGAGAGTGAGAGAGCACAAGCAGGAGGAGCAGCAGAGGGAGAGGGAGAAGCAGACTCCCCACTGAGCAGGGAGCCCGACATGGGGCTCGATCCCAGGACCCTGAGATCATGACCTGAGCCAAAGGCAGATGCATAACCAACTGAGCCACTCAGGCGCCCCGTAGAATCTCCCATTCTAAATAGACAATTTATTTTTTATTTTTAATTTTTAAATTGGGTCTTTTTTTTTTTTTAAGACTTATTAGAGAGCGCACGTTCGTGCACTGGGAAGGGGGCAGAGGAAGAGGGAGAGGAGATTGCCACCAAGCAGGAAGCCCTACCTGGGGGCTCAGTCTCACGACACTGAGACCATGGCCTGAGCTGAAACTGAACTGAGAGTCAGTCGCTAAACCGACTGAGCCACCCAGGTGCCCTTAAATAGACAGTTTAAATCCACATTCTAGCCAAATGGATTTAAACACACATACTCTCTGACCTATAGAGCTTATGAGTGTGATTTCAAACAAGGCATTTTAAAGTCTATTAAAAAATCTTTGTTTGATAAATGTGAATATTTATCAAATTAACTTCCTTTGTTAACTGCTTTCTATATATAGGACACAGGAAAATAATTTCCTCTGAAAAATATCTGGTTCTGTTTAGGATATTTCTATGAAATTTGTGACATAAGATCTAAACTTATTTTTCCTTAAAACCATTAAAAAACTCTTATTTATTATTGGTGCAGTCTTTTGGAAAACAGTTTGGCAGGTTCTCATATACAGTTATACATACACTTACTGTAATGATCTAATAGATCTAATAGGTATTTACTCAAGTGAAATGAAAACTTTTCATCTGTGCTAATGCCCCAAACTGGAGACAAATTCAGATGTACGGCCATTGTGAACCTCCATACAGTGGAATACTGTTTGGCAGTGCATGCAGCGACATAGGTGGGTAGTGAATGCATTATGCTAAGTGAAAGAACCCAGACTCAGAAGACCACATGCTGTGTGATTCCATTTTTATGCTATTTTGGAATAAATGAAACTAAAAGGACAGAAAATTGACTAGTGGTTGCCGGGGTGGGGGGACATGAGGGAATTTTTTTGGGGTATTCTATATTGCCTGTATTTGTTCTATATCTTGACTGTGGTAGTGGTTACATGACTGTATGTATTTTTCAAACTCAGAAGTGTACACTTAAAAGTGAATTTCAGGGATGCCTGGGTGGTGCAGTTGGTTGAGCGTCTGACTCTTTCGGCTCAGGTAGTGATCTCAGGGTCATGAGATTGAGTCCCGAGTGGGGTTCTGTGCTTAGCAGCAGTGTCTGCTTGAGTTTCTCCCGCCCTGTCCCTCTGCTTCTCTCCCCCATGTGCGTGAACATGAGTGAGCTCTCTCCCAGATATATCTTTAAAGAAAAAGTAAATTTCAGTGTTTATAAATTATACCTCAATTAAAGTTCTAGGATATAGTATGTTACCATATTAAAAAGTATTTTGGAAAACTGTCTCAAGAAAATGTTTGTTTTTAGATTTTACCTATGTGACTTTTTGGGGAGGAGAGAGTGGTAGACAAGCATCATTAGCATTTATAAAGTTCTTTGAAGCTCTAGAAACATGTAAATGCTGAATTTGTCTATGTGTAGCAAACATTCCTATCATATGTTTAAAAGAATGTTACAGTGTTAGAATTAGTAGAGAAAAAGAGGGACACCTGGGTGTTTCAGTCGGTTAGGCGTCTGCCTTCGGCCCAGGTTATGATCCCAGGGTACTGGGATCGAGTTCCGCATCGGGCTCCTTTCTCAGCCAGGAGATTGCTTCTCCTTCTGCCTGCCACTCCCCCTGCTTGTGCTCTTTCTCTCTGACAAATAAATAAATAAAATCTTAAAAAAAAAAACGAACCTGAAGTCTAGATTAGGTTAGCTAAAGTCACACAGCTAGTTACTGGCAGAGAGAGGTCTAGAATTTAAGTGATGGATTACTATTTTGATGCTTGTCTTACTAAAAGACACTTTTTATTTTGAGTTATTCCTTCTAGAGACTATTTTTAATTCCTATTTGGAACCCTTTAATTGTGTCATCCTAAAGCTGGAAACCACTCCCTTCCTAGTGGTAGGAAAGTTCTGTGTCTGGTTGATAATAGGACTGTGTCTGGTTGATAAATAGGAGGGCTAAATTTGAAAGATCCTGCATGACTTAAAGTTTGCTTAGACATAATGAACAAGTTTAATTATAAAGACACTTTTCTTTAGCTATGGGAAACTGGATGCTTAGTTTTGGAGTTGTCGAAGGTTACCAGTTAGAAATAGGTTTTTGTAACTTTACTGAATTTAAAAAACAACCTTTTGCTGGGGCGCCTGGCTGACTCAGTCAGAGGAGTGTGCAACTCTTGATCTCGGGCTTGTGAGTTCAAGCCCCATGATGGGTGTAGAGATTACTAAATAAATAAATAAAAACTTAAGAAAAACCCCAACCTTTTCAGATTATCATGATTATTGGTTTGTTGGCAAGGTAGGAAAGGTTTAGGAGTGGTAGGTTTTTTCTGGTTACCTTAAGGAATGAGGATTTATCTTATACCCAGGGGTGTGAGGA
This sequence comes from Phoca vitulina, assembly GCF_004348235.1. Taxonomy (NCBI): domain Eukaryota; kingdom Metazoa; phylum Chordata; class Mammalia; order Carnivora; family Phocidae; genus Phoca; species Phoca vitulina. Next base: position 44,089,089 of record NW_022589710.1, on the reverse strand, counting down.
AGCTCCAGAAAGGCTTTAATAGTTAGACATTTAGGAATGGAGAATGGAATGTCATTCAGATACAGTAGCAGATTTAGTTGTCTTATATATATATATATTTTATGGAAAGTGCAACTTTATTTTCTGTTTTTAAGTTTTTGTTATTGAAGTATAGTTGACATACAATGTTATATTAGTTTCAGGTGTACAGTGTAGTGATTCAACAATTCTATACATTATGCAGTGCTCATCACAGTAAGTGTGGTCACCATCTGTCACCATACAAGGTTATTAACTATATTCCCTATGCTGTATTTTTCATCTCTGTGACTTATTTATTTTATAACTGGAAGTTTGTACCTTTTAATCCCCTTCACCTATTTTGCCTATCCTCCCCCCCCCCCTTCTGGCAACCACTAGTTCTCTGTATTTATAGGCCTGTTTCTGTTTTGTTTTGTTTTGTTTTTTAGATTCCACATGTAAGTGAAATCATGTGGCAATTGTCTTTTAACGTCTGATTTATTTCACTTAGCATAATACCCTCTGGGTCTGTCCATGTTGTTGCAGATGGCAAAACCTCATTCTTTTTTATGGCTGAGTAGTAATTGTGTGTGTGTGTGTGTGTGTGTGTGTGTGTGTGTATGGGTACACCACATCTTCTTAATCCATTCATCTATTGATGGACACTGAGGTTGTTTCCATGTCTTGGCTATTGTAAATAATGCTGCATTGAACACGGGTGCATATAGCTTTTTGAATAATATTGAGGGTTTTTTTGTTTTTTTGTTTTTTTTTGGGTGGGGGGTAAATACCCAGTAGTGGAATTGCTGGATCATATAGTATTTCTGTTTTTAAATTTTTGAGGAGCCTCCATACTGTTTTCCACAGTGGTTGCACCAATTTACATTCCTACCAACAGTGCATGAGGGTTCACTTTTCTCCACATCCTCACCAACACTTGTTATTTCTTTTCTTTTTGATACTAGCCATTCTGACTGGTGTGAGGTGATACCTCATTGTGGTTTTGGTTTGCATTTCTCTGGTGATTAGTAATGTTGATCATCTTTTCGTGTGTCTGTTGGCCATTTGTATGTCTTCTTTGGAAAAATGCCTATTTAGGTCCTCTACCTGTTTTAATCAGATCTTTTGAGGTCTTTTTGGTGTTGAGTTGTATACATTCTTTATATATTTTGAATATTAACCCCTTTTCAGATTTATCAAATATTATTGAGACAAAGGCAGCTTTCACTGTCCCTCTATGTTCACCTCCCTCCTTGTATTAGAACTTTTATGCTTGCCTCTGGACCCCAATTCTAGAACCAGGCTTAGAGTTCCTGCCCCTCAGAGATATTGGTGATAGTGTGGATATTGCAGAACCAGTTACAGGGCTAATGGGTGTCCTGGTTACTTTCTTGATTTTGAAGCTGTGTCTGTGTCCTGCAACATTCGTGGGAGTTACTTACTATAAGCCATAGCCCCAGGCAGAGTTGGCAAGTTGTTTTCTTTTTTAAAGATTTTATTTATTTATTTTTAAAGATTTATTTTTTTGAGAGAATGAGAGAGCGCCAGTGAATGCACCTTGTGGGGAAGAGGCAGAGGGAGCAGGAGAGAGAGACTCATCTCAAGCTGACTCTGACCTGAGCACAGAGCTCCTTCTCACGACCCTGAGGTCATGACCTGAGCTGAAACCAAGAGTTGGATGCTCAACCAACTCTGCCACCCAGGCATCCCTAAATTTCTTATTTTTAAGTAATCTCTACAACCAGAGTGGGGCTTGAGCTCACAACCCTGGGGTTAAGAGTCGCGTGCTCCACTGACTGAGCCAGCCAGGTGCCCCAAGTTGTTTTCTTTATAAGGGAGCCCTACCCCACCCCTAGCTCTGATAAACCCTCTGTCTTACTTACATGGAACACTTTTAGTCCCTGTTCCCCAGGGAAGCCAAACTCTCAGCTGCCACTGCTTGTTTTTGGACTAGGACCCTAGTGGGCTCCTGGCTTCAGCACTGCTTACCATTTTGCATTTATTTTCCCTATCACTGCTTGAGAGATATGTATGTTATTTTTTGAGCTAGTTATATATTGTTTATTTATGTGTTTGACACATTTGTGTATTGTTTTTGGATGAATTTACTGCACCACCTAGAAGCCTTTTTAATCTTTCAAAGTTACAGTTTCTCATCTTTAAAATTGGAATTATAGCCTTTATCTCTTGTTTTTTTGTGCTGGTGAAATGAGGTTATATACACACTTGTATCTGAATTCTATGAACAATGCCTAGCATATAATAAGTGCTTTATATATGTCAGCTGTTATATTTTCAAGTGAGTCCTGTAATTCCTTGTTGGTTTCTGTTTAGACAGATATTATCTATATATATAGACATAGATATCTATCTATAATATATATAATACATAATAACCCTAAAACACTTGTCAATCAGTATTTGAAATTTCTGTAAATGTATCTGGGGATTATGGCATGTTTTGAGGCTTTTGGGTGATACATATATATATTTTTAAAGATTTTATTTACTTATTTGACAGAGAGAGACACACACAGCGAGAGAAGGAACACAAGTGGGGGAGTGGGAGAGGGAGAAGCAGTCCTCCCACCGAGCAGGGAGCCCGATGTGGGGCTCGATCCCAGAACACTGGGATCATGACCTGAGTTGAAGGCAGATGCTTAACGACTGAGCCACCCAGGCGCCCCTTGGGTGATATATTTAAATCTAATTTTAATCTATGTCTTAGTGACTTCGAATTGGAGGTTTTTCAAGATGAATTACAATTTTTTTCAATATAATAAAGTGCTGAAGTGCTTAATTCTTTGTATTTATGGTAACATTTTAGAAATAGGTGATTGATAATTCTTTTAAGCTCTATTGCATATACTTTCCATTAGCTACTAATCAAAAAAGTCAGTGCATTATGTATAGATACCACAGAGATTATGGAATTTGTAATGGAGTAAAAAGGGAAGTAACTGCATGAGGGAGAAAATAAGGTCTTGTTTCAAGTAGAGATTTTGGCTTAGACAACTGTAGTTATGACTGAGTAAAGCTCCTCTTTGGGAAAGAGGAACAAAAAGGAGGGATAAAATATTATAAGACAGGGGTGCCTGACTGGCTTAGTCTGTAGAGCATGCAACTCTTGATTTCAGGTTTGTGAGCTCGAGCCCCACGTTGGGTGTAGAGATTACTTAAAAATAAAATCTTAAAAAAATATATAAGACTTTCAGCTTGTGTGTGTAGTTTATAACTGATATTATTTCATGATGTTACTCCTAAAGTCTTCACTCCAGTCGAACTTTACCCATGAATTTAGAAGCATAAATGAAAAAAATTTTTTCTTTTAAAATAGAAATGTCAAATTATTCTTTCTTCTTGGGTTTTGGGTTCAAATTAGTGGAGGGATGAGTCATGTAGATTATTGTCCACTCTTTTTTAGGGAAGCCTTAGTATATTATTCTGCCCTTTGGAGATGTGTCTAAGAAGATTGTGCTTGCTAATAAATGATCTTACTTCCGTATTTCTTCAGCTGAAATAATAAGACATACTACTTCCTTTTCCTCTTACATCAAGCCCTGAGTATGCCTTTGCTTTTATTTTTGTCTTGTCTTATAAACTGTTGTGTGCATATGGATGTTTGCAACTATGGAAGTGTATTATCAGTTAAGAAGCATAGCACACCACCATTTAGAGGTTTTTTGGGTTTTTTTTACCATTTAGAGTTTTAAAGTTAATCTACCAGTCATGACTGAGAGCTAATTCAGTATGCCATCCCTTCATGTTGTCATTCTCAAATGAACTATATTTTTTTTAGTTTTATTTTTTTCTCAAATGAACTTTAGAGAACTTTTTCTGAGAGGACTAATCTAGGGACTACGTTAGAGACACGTTGGTTAAGTTGAGATTTTTATGAAGTTCTTAATGGTTATGCATTTCTCCCCAAATGGAAAGGTTTTTTTTTTTTTTTAAAGATTTATTTATTTGAGAGAGAGAGAGAGAGAGCAAGCGCATGGTGTGGGGAGGGGCAGAGGGAGAGGGTGAGAGAATCCTCAAGCAGACTCCCCGCTGAATGCGGAGCCAGATGTAGGACTGGATCCCAGGACCCTGAGATCATGACCTGAGCCGAAATCAAGAGTTGGTCACCTAACCTACTGAGTCACCCAGGTACCCCCAAATGGAAAGGTTTTTTAAAAAAAAGACTTTGTTAATTTTTTAACTGTCAGAATCTATAGTGAGATTCTGGAATGTTTGATTAAGTAGAAGATTGATTAAAATTATAATCCAGAATCTTTTTGATATTAGAAAGTAATTAGATACTATATGTCATGGTAATTGCTAAAATTTTACCTTTCTTCTGGGGTGCCTGGCTGGCTCAGTCTGTAGAGCATGCAACTCTTGATCTTGGGGTTGTAAGTTTGAGTCCCACGTTGGGTGTAGAGATTACTTAAAAAAAATCTTTAAAAAATTCTCATATTGAGAAATAACTACTATAGGTAGTACAACTGTCTGATATATCAAAATAGATCAAGAGGCTTTATATTGATCTTTTGTCATTAATACTTCTCTTGTATTGACTGGTGGTTGTTTTTTTTTTTTTAAAGATTTATTTATTTGAGAGGGAGAGAGTGAGCAAGAGAGAGAACACAAGCAGGGGGAGTGGTAGAGGCAGAGGGAGAAGCAGGCTCCCCACTGATCAGGGAGCCTGATGCGGGGCTCAGTCGCAGGACCCTGGGATCATGACCTCAGCTGAAGGCAGCTGCTTAGCCGACTGAGCCATCCAGACGCCCCTGATGAGTTTCTTTTTATCAGTATTGCCATATTGAATCTTTGTGAAGCAGTATAGTTTGATGGAAAGAACACAGTATTTGAAATCAGAGGGCTTGAAGTCGTATCTGTCAGTTTACCAGCTCTGTGACTTTGACCTTTTTTGAGATTGTTCTCCTTACAAATAATATAAAAAAAAATAATGATATCTTTCTTATAGAATTGTTATAAAGATTAAAATTAAATAATGCTCTGTAAACTATAACATACTTTTTGAGTGTTACAGTGTTTTTCAGTTGGGACATTTGTTGTATTTTGCAAAATAACACTGTCCTCAAAGATTGCTTTTAGATGGGTGAAAAAATTGCCAAACTTTGGTTTGATGTATCACTTTCATTTAGGGTGAGGATTTTGGGTTTTAATCTGCCTTTATACTTTCTCTAATAATAAATTTCTTCACTGAATGAGGACTTCTTTTTTTTTAAGTTTTATTTTTTTAAGTAATTTCTATACCCTACGTGGGGCCCAAACTCATGACCCCGAGAACTAAGCCAGCCAGGCGCCACTCTTCTTTGCCAAAGTTAGAAATTGGGTAGGCCTTATCATTTCCTTTAGCTTTATGGTGAAACCACACTGGGACTTAGCCTTTCTAGAAGTCACTGGCTCTCAGTGGGGTCAGGACCCCTTTGAATCTTTGAATCTTTGAAGGTGCACTTTTGGTTGCCATAATGATTAGGGTGGGGTGGGTGCAGCATTGGCATTCAATGAGCAGAAGCCAGGAATGCCATACATTCCACAACGTCTGAGACAGTTCTGCATGATTTTTGAACATTTTCCCAGCTCTTGTAGGTGAAAAACCTGTTTGTACTTATCTGATGCTAATTCTGCTATACATTTAAACACAGTAGTTTTTTGCATAGTTTTAATAGACACTAAATTTTCCAGGAATGCAACTATTTAGTAAACTGAGGGCAGATTATGCTTTGTTTTCTTCAGAACTTTAGCAAGAGTTAACTATTTTGGAAAATCATATTACCAATGGCACTGACCCTTTTGCCATCTGATTTTCTAATACAATTCATTTGTGTCAGTCTACATTTGTAGATGTCATGTGCATGGCATGTCTGTATATGCGTGCAAGTGTCAATTTCCTTAATAATATGAATGCTGGGATGGTTATACCTGAGCATTTAAATACTACAATGTATTATTTTAAATTACTTTTCTTTCTTTTATATTAGATTAGGCATTATCTTAAGTTTTGAAAACTAAGGATAGATAAATTACCTACTTGCATCTCATTTCACGTTTGTGCTTTTTTTTTTTTTTTTTAAGATTTTATTTATTTATTGGGAGAGTACATGCCTCATGAGTAGGGGGAGGGGCAGGGAGGCAGATGGAGAGAATCCCAAGCTGACTCCGAGCTGAGGCTGAGCACGGAGCCGAGCTGAGTACGGAGCTGAGCTGAGTACGGAGCCCAGCTGGGGGGTGTTCGATTGTTCAATCTCATGACCCTGAGATCATGACCTAAGCTGAGAGTCAGACACTCAACTGACTGAGCCACCCAGGCGCCCCAGTTTGTGCTCTTGAAACAAAAATCTTTTGTTTTAGAGGAGTTTCTGGATGGAGCCTGTATTTAATAGAAATCTACATTGCCTTTCAAGGGAGAGATAGGACACTGATGTTGACCTATGTTGTAGATGTATCCTCTTTCCTTTTCTGTTTTCCCTTCCCATTATGAAATATTTGATACACAGACAAGAATATGGTGCTGTGTATGTAAGTAATGAAGCATATAATAAAACCAATACTTGTGCACTCATCACCCAGGTTAAGGAATAGAACATTACCAATACTGTTGGTATGTTTTTCCTTGATTTCCATTCACCTGTCTCTCCACCAGGGATAAAACTATTCAGAATTTTTGTTTTGTTTTGTTTATTTATTGTTTCCTTCCTTTAAGTTTACCACGTTTGTATGTATTTCAAAAATTTATTATTTAGTATTGCTTGTTTTTTAGCTATAAAAATGGAATCATAGTACACATATATTCTTGTTTTACTACATGTACTTATTTGCTTTGGCTAATCAATATTATGTTTTTAAGATTCACCCATATCAATATGTGTAACCATTATTTATTTTCTCAGGTATATGTATTAGTTGTATGACTGTACCACAATTTGTCTTTTCTCCTAAAGATGGACATTTTTTTTTTTCCATTTCGTTGGTATTACAAACATTCTTGCTTATCTTCAGGTGCACATGTACAAACATTTCTCTACAACAGTGAATTTTAAACATTTTTTTATTTTTAATTTTTATTTTTTTGAAGATTTTATTTATTTATTTGAGAGCGAGAGAGAGCATGAGCCAGGGAGGAAAGGGCAGAGAGGGAGAAGCAGGCTCCCCATTGAGCAGGGAGCCCGATGCGGGGCTCGATTCCAAAACCCTTGAGATCAGGATGTGAGCCAAAGGCAGATGCTTAACCAACTGAGCCACCCAGGCACCCCTTTAAACATTTTTAAAAAGATTCTATTTTTATTTATTTATTTATTTATTTATAAGATTTTATTTATTCACTTGAGACACAGAGATACAGAGAGAGAGAGAACGAGCAGGAGCAGGGGGAGAAGCAGAGGGAGAGGGAGAAGCAGGCTCCCCCCTGAGCCAGGAGCCCGACGTGGAGCTTGATCCCAAGACGCTGGGATCATGACCTGAGCCAAAGGCAGACACCCAACCATCTGAGCCACCCAGGCACCCCAAGATACTATTTATTTATTAGAGAGAGAGAGAAAGCACGAGCAGGGGAGGGACAAGCAGACTCCCCACTGAGAAGGGAGCCCCACGCAGGGCTTGATCCCAGGACCCTGGGATCATGACCCAAGCCAAAGGCGGTTGCTTAACCGATTGAGCCACCCAGGTGCCTCAAATTTTAGACATTTTTTTTTTTTTAAGATTTTTTTTTTTTTTTATTTGAGAGAGAGAGTGAGAGAGAGAGAGAGCACAAGAGGGGGGAGTGGGAGAGGGAGAAGCAGACTCCCTGCCGAGCAGGGAGCCCGATGCAGGACTCGATCCCAGGACTCCAGGATCATGACCTGAGCCGAAGGCAGTCGCTTAACCAACTGAGCCACCCAGGCGCCCTCAAATTTTAAACATTTTTGATGGTGAACCCCCCATACATGCATAGAGTTGAAAGAAAAATGAGGATCAGTAGATTAGTATTCATCCTTAATATATGTGATGCACTCATCTTTTCTATTTTATTTCTCTCTTTCTGAGTGCTAATTGTGACCTAAATGTTTTCACAGTTTAAAATAGTTGTCTTGGTTTCTTGTGGAGAGCAGTGTATTGACCTGACTTCCCTTTGCTTACAGAGTGTGCCAGAGGGCAGCATCTCATGAGGTGAGAGTGCACCTGCTAAGTAGAACACTGCTCCCACACCTGGAAACACCTGGTTCTTGAGCACAATAAAGATTCAGCTAGGACTGAATTTGGGTTCAGCCCTTAAGTACCTGCCGCTCCTTTATGGAATGAATTCTCTAGGTATGCCCTAACCAGATTTGAGTTACGCCAGAGTCAGACCATTCTCAGAGGATGTGAGGGGCAAGATAGGATTGGTTGGAGCTTTCTATTTTTGATGTTTACTTTGATATCAGACTTGGCTCCTCCTCTTACTTATTTTGACTATAAACTGTATATTCTCAAAGGCTCAGATCTCAGTAGTTTATTCTTCAGTTTTCTGGTGACTTTCTGATGTCCATATTCAGATATTTGAGATATTTCGTCTTATTTGGGTTCTTTACTTTGCTATATTCTAGATAGCTTGAATTTTTTTGCTGAGGAGTATGAGAGTTAATTTACATAGGAATTTGACTTTCATCTTCAGTAATTAGTAAAAAACACAGAAGCTACATGTTTTAATTCTGACTTGGTGCCTATTTAGAATACGTATGCAAACTGTAATTTACTGAGCTATGCTTTGAACCTCAGAGGAAGAATATTTACGTTTACATTTGCTACTGTTTTTTTATATAGGTTTTTATTTTAATTCCAGTTGACATACAGTGTTATATTAGTTTCAGGTGTACAATATAGTGATTCAACAGTTCCATACATCACCCTGTGCTCCTCAAGACAAGTGCACTCCAGGGGCACCTGGGTGGCTGAGTCGTTAAGTATCTGCCTTCAGCGCAGGTCATGGTCCCAGGGTCCTGGGGCCCGGCTCAGTGGGAAGCCTTCTTCTCCCTGTCCCACTCCCCCCTGCTTGTGTTCCCTCTATCGCTATGTCTGTCAAATATCTGTCAAATAAATAAATAAAATCTTAAAAAAAAAAAAAGACAAGTGCACTCCTTGATCCCCATCACCTATTTAACCCATTCCCCCCTCTCCCTTCCCCTCTGGAAACCATCAGTTTTTTCTCTATAATTAAGACTCTGTTTCTTGGTTTGCCCCCTCTCTCTTTTTTTCCCCCCTTTGCTCTTTTGTATTGTTTCCTAGCTTCCAGATATGAGTGAAATCATATGGTATTTGTTTTTCTCTGACTTATTTTGCTTAGCATTATACTCTCTAGCTCCATCCATGTTGTTGCAAATGGCAAGATTTCATTCTTTTCTATGGCTGAGTAATATTCTGTGTGTGTCTTTATCCATTCATCAATCGATGGACCCTTGGGTTGCTTTCATATCTTGGCTGTTGTAAATAATGCTGCTATAAACATAAACATAGGGGTACATATATCCCTTTGTATTAGTGTTCTTGTATTCTTTGGGTAAATACCCACTAGTGGGATTGCTGTATAGTAGGGTAGTTTTTTGAGGAATCGCCATACTGTTTTCCAGAGTGGCTGCACCAGTTTGAGGTGCCCCTCAAAATTTCATGCATTGCGTCATCATTGGAAGTTTCTGAAATGGATGCTGCTTCATTGGTATTCTGCTCTTTGCTTTTGTAGCTGCTTTTGCCTTTTCTAAGTCCCTAATTCACATTCTTTGAGACTTTTGATTACTATTAACCTCTGTTCTTTTCTCTATCTTGTTGCCATGTTTGGTCCCTAATTTTTTTTTGTCTTTTCTGTACTTTCATTCTTTTCTTTCCCTTTCATTTCTTTCCTCTATTTCAATGTAAGCGCAGTAAAGTTTGGAAGCACTTATTTCTTCTGGCTTTGAAGAAACTAATCATACCATGTAATCTTTAGTTTTTATGTACAGATTCTTTCCAGCAATGTGGACATTTTAGGCTTCCTTAAGCTCTGAGTGTACAACTTTTCTGGACATTTGCATTTGCTAGCTACTTGGATGATAGTGTATAAATAGAAGAAGTATTGTCATTTGATCTAAAATATAATAATAAAATACAGTAATAATAATATGATATTGGGGCACCTGGTTGGCTCAGTCGAAAGAGCATGTGACTTTTGATCTCAGGGTCATGAGTTCGAGCCCCACTTTGGGTGTGGAATATTACTTAAAATGAATAAATAAATTAAAACTTTAAAAAAATAATATAATGATATGAAAAATGTTTTTGAGCCTTATGAACTTAGTAGTGAACCTGCCTAGTGACCTTGACCAAGTCATTTAAAGTGACATATTTTTTATTTTGTACATTTAGATGATCTCATATTTTAACTTCCCTTCCTTAGATAGAATTTTGCTTACATAGCAAATGGAAGAGCCAAAGATTTAAAAGTCAGAGGACTTTAGGAATCATCTGGTATCTATTCTATTTCTTCTACAAATATTCACCTGGCACTGTTTTGGTCTTGAGAATATATTGAAATCTCTGGCTTCATAGAACTTACAGTCTTTTATGAAAAGAAGGTTGTGAAGAAACTGTAATCTTATTTAAAGATTCCTCACTTCATTTTGGTAGGTCTTAATATGCTCAAAAGAGAAAGGATCTGATTCCTTATATGCCAAATTGTAATTCAGAAACTGTAAAGCAGGAGGAAAAGGACCCTGAATGAGTGAATTAGGACAGTGACTCTCAAAATTTTCTGTGTATGAATCACCTAAAGTTCTTGTTAAAATGTAGATTCTGTTCAGTAGATCTAAGGTAGGACCTGAGATGATGCTTTCAGTCTATGAAACACATTTTTTTTTTTTTTAAGATTTTATTTATTTGACAGAAAGAGACACAGTGAGAGAGGGAATACAAGCAGGGGGAGTGGGAGAGGGAGAAGCAGGCTTCCCACTGAGCAGGGAGGGGCTCAATTCCAGCACCTGAAATCATGACCTGAGGCGAAGGCAGACACTTAACGACTGAGCCACCCAGGCGCCCCTGTGAAACACATTTTGAGTAGCAAGGAATTTGTATATAATTAAGAGAAAAGAATAGTGTGCTACCATTTTGAGAAGAATGGTTTGGAGCTATGGAACACAGACTTGGAGTTGTGAGTAGCACACCACACTTGGCTTTGGTGAAATGAAATTGTAATAGCTGTTAATGGTCACATAATAAGAGGGGGTATTAAGGAGGTGATCACCTGTTTTTTGAATGGCATTCAGAATTGAGATTGGATGGTGGGTGGGTCTAAAATGTTTGAAAAGGTACTAGGAAGAGATGAAGATCTTCAGGTATGATGAAAGTAAATATCTAGTCGGATAAACAGAATTTATGAGTTAAGTTTTGACTAGGGGGAATTAATTTGTAATTGGAAAGATTTCCTCCCCTTTTTATGCTTACTCTAATTGGCATAGTTATTGTAGTTAAAAATGTAAAAATAAATACTTTTTAAAAATGGATAATATAGTTTTTTTCCATAGGCGTATTCTATGTGGAAAGTATGTCAGATTTCTTTGTTTTCCAGGTCTGAATAAAGCTTAAATGTTGTGCTTAAGTTGCCCTTCTCCAATCTGTTCCTCTGGGGACAGCTACTTGGAACATAAACTAAACTGGGAGTTCATTTTTCTTCATAGAATTAGCAGAAGACTCTTAATCTTGGAGTGGTGTAAAATGTTCAGTGGGTATTGAACATTTATCTGTAGGGAAAAATTTGGCAAACCAAATCTTGGAACCAGCAGCCTTTTATTTAGTGCTGTGAATTCACAGTGCTAGTGTTTCCATTTGTGTTTTTAGAAATTTAAACTTTTGGGACACCTGGATGGCTCAGTCGGTTAAGTGTCTGCCTTTGGCTTAGGTCATGATCCCAGAGTCCTGGGATGGAGCCCTGCCTCAGGCTTCCTGCTCAGCAGAGAGCCTCCTTCTCCCTCTCCTCCCTACTTGTTGCTATCTCTGTCTGTCTCTCTCAAATAAATAAATAAAATATTTTAAAAATAAAAATAATAAAATAAAATTAGGATATTACTTATTCATGTTACCACTTATTAATAATACCACCACATTGGTGTGTAGGGCCTTCAAGGGGAGGGACTGTATCATGTATTTGTGTTTAGTGCACATATTAAAGGACTTCTTATTCTGTTAAAAAAAAAATCAGAAGCAAATACTCCTAGTTCTGGTAAAAATCTTTTTTTTTTTTTTTTAATTTATCAGAGAGAGAGAGGGAGAAGCAGGCTCCCTGCTGAACAAGGAGCCCGAGGTGGGACTCGATCCCAGGACCCTGGGATCATGACCTGAGCCGAAGGCAGACGCCTAACCGAGTGAGCCACCCAGGCGTCCCCCCCTTTTTTTTTTAATAAAGTTATTTAGTTAAATAAAAATTAAAAAGGGGGGCTCTGGAGTTATGTAACTGTATTTTTCTTTATTTAAAAATCCTAACCCTGCCTCTTAGTAGTTTCATGATATTGGAAGTAACTTGACTTTTCTGTGTCCAGCTTTCTTTATTATAAAATGATCATATAAATAGTTCATTTCATAAGGGTTCTTGTCAGGATTAAGTGAGAAATCCTGGAAATCCATGGAAAGCTCTTAGAAGAGTTTTTGGCACATAGTAAGTGCTTAATTAATGTTAGCTGCTTCTACTCTTCTTATTCAGGAACACCACTACTGCATTGTCTGGTGAATTTATTTTGCTTTTTATTTATTTTATTATTTTTTTAGAAGATTTTATTTATTCATCTGAGACAGAGAGATACAGAGAGCATGAACAGGGGGAGAGGTAGAGGGTGAGGGAGAAGCCGGGAGTCTGCTGCAGGGCTCGATCCTAGGACCTGGAGATCATGACCTGAGCCGAAGGCAGATGCTCAACCATCTCAGCCACCCAGGCGCCCCTATTTTGCTTTTTAAAACAGGCCTGCATATTCAGGTTCCATTATGACAGGTTGGGTACTTAAAATATATACTTAAAATTAGTTTTGAATGAAAACTTAAGAATTTTTACTTTCAGCTACTATAACTTTAATTCATACAAAAAGAAGCCATTCATTCAGTCTTTTTTTCTAATAAACTATTAATACCTGCTATTTATAAGGAATTGCACTAGGTGCTAGGAATATAAATGGAGCAAACTTGGTTGTACCCCTTCAGTTATTCAGAGGTTAATGGAGAAAGGTACCCCTGAGTATAAGTCAGTGTTGTAAATGATCCCTTTTGTACTGGATCATTAATACATGATCATTTTTAAAAAAATATTTTATTTATTTATTTGTCAGAGACAGGGAGAGCACAAGCAGGGGGAGAGGCAGAGAGAGAAGCAGGCTTCCCGCGGAGCAAGGAGCCCGATGTGGAACTCGATCCCAGGACCCTGGGATCATGACTTGAGCCTAAGGCGGATGTCTAACCAACTGAGCCAGCCACGCATCCCTACATGTTAAATTTTTTAATTTGTCTTCTGGAAAGTGTATAAGCCAAACTTTGGGTGGATTGGCCTTTGTTTTTAGTATCTTATCTATTTACTGCAACTCTTTTATCTGTAATCATTCCTGTTTTTTGCAAATCAGGAAATTGAAATTTAAAAAGGTTAAGTAATTCCTCATACAACTATAAAACTCACTTTAAAATCCTACTTAATTTGAGGCGCCTGCCTGGCTCAGTTGGTGGAACGTGCAACTCTTGATCTCGGGCTTGTTTAAGCTCCATGTTGGGTGTAGAGATTACTTAAAAAAAAAAAATCTTAAAAAAAAACAGAAAAATAAAATCCTGCTTAATTTAGAAACACATTCATTCCACTGTTTTACCTCTTATAAGGTGCAAAGCCTCTATTAGAAAACCTGTTATATTGTCTTTGGGGTTTATGTATCTGCTTTCCTATTAGATTGGGAGAATTTTTAGAGCAGGGACTAATCTTACTTATTTTTGGGCTCCCCTAGCAACTAGTAGAGTGCCTGTCACATGTTAGGTACCCAAAAAATACCAGTTGAGTAGTGAATGGATACATAGAATGTTAGAAATAGAGGGGATTTTAGAGCTCATGGAAATCATAGAGACACTAGAATTTCTAAAAAGAATTCTATATTGCTTACATAGGGCTACAGCTTTTGATTTTGACTCTTTATTTATAAAACAACTAGTACTGTCTATCACATCGTCTCATAAAAGAAGCCATTTTAATACCAGAAAAAAGTAGGAAGGACAGTCTCAGAGTAAGCACAATTGGTAACTTTACACCCATTTTTGGTCATGGCTGGCATCTATTTAAAGATTAGATTTCAGGAACCATTATCTAATGCAACCCTTTTCTTTTAGAGATGATGTATCTGACCTCAGAGAAGTATCAAAGTTCTTACAGCAAGGCAGAATAAGTGAGTTTGGAACCCAGGTCTTCTGACTACCAGCCCAAAATTTTGATCCAGTCACCTTAGTCTTCATCACATGGTGATACTTAGGCCCAGAGAATTTGTTCCTTAGGTAAGATCATATATCTAGTAAGAAGTAGAGCTGGGACTTGAATCCACATTACCCAACTCCATTTTCAGTAAAAGCTGTGCATTACTTACATGTAATCTTAACCCATTCTACCAGCCCCCATTCAGTAGCAAAGATGGAATTATAAATGATTGAAAGGAAATGTTGGGGGGTGCCTGGGTGGCTCAGTCTAAAGTGGCTGACTTCAGCTCAGGTCATGATCTTGGGGTCCTGGGATCGAGCCCTACGTCCAGCTCTGTGTTCAGTGGAGAGTCTGCTTCTCTCTCTCCTGCCCCTCCCCCTGCTCGTGTTCGCTCTCTCTCGCACATACTTTCTGTCTCTCAGATAAATAAAATCTTAAAAAAAAAAAAAAGGAAATGTTTTATATTTAGCATTTTCTTTCCTTCAAAATTTCAGATTTGGAGCTTCAGCAACTTCTTCCAGGGAGGAGGTCCAGTGTAGCTGCTGTTGCGACCCAAGATCTTGATTCACATCCACAGATTGGAATATTGGTGTACCAGCCATCCTCAGACACCTCACTAAGGACAGGTATGTGAAAGAGATAGTAAAGATAAGTAGAATGAATGCTAATGTTTTTCCTTCCTATTTCTTGTTAGATGAAAACAGTTGGCTGCCTTTGAAAATATAGCCTTTTGTCATGGTAAAAACAAGGCATTTGGCATCTTAATTGAGTGGGGCAAAATATTTTCTTGATGGTAAAATATGTGTCAAAATGTTAACAGTGATGAAACTTAGGGTAATTAAAAGTTTTCTTCTTTCTCTTTTTGTGTATTTTTCCAAATTGTATTTATGAGCTTGTGTTAGTTATCTATTGTTACATAACAAACCACCCCTAACTTAGTGGTTTAAAACATACCAGTCATTTATTTTGCTCATGTATCTATAATTTGGATAAGACCTGCTTAGTGGGGACAGCTTGTCTCTGTTAATATGTGGCCTAAGATGAAGTAGCTGGAAGGGTGGGGGCAGCTTGATGGCTGGGCGCTAGAATCATTTGAAGGCTTGGCACACATGTCTGTGTCTTGTGGTTAATGCTAGCTTTTGGTAGGGACCGAAGCCTGGGCTGTTAGCCACAACACCTGCACATGACCTCTCCTTTCGGCTGCTTGGCTTCCTCACAGCATGGTGGCTAGGTTCTAAGAAAGAGCATCCCAAGAGAGCAAGGTGAAGTTGCATGGCATATTTGATTTGGTTTTGGAAGTCACATAGTGGTACTCTGCTTTTTTCTGTTGGTTGAGATAGTCCTAAAGGTCCACCTAGGTTCAGAGGAGGGGTAGACATAGACCACACCACTTGAAGGGAGGAGTATCAGCATCTCATTAGAAGAAGAGCACATGGGATGGAATCTGCCATTGGGCCATCTTTGGAGAATGTAATGTGCCACAGTTTGTATTACTTATTTATTTTTATCTTTAAAAAAGATTTTATTTATTTATTTGAGAGAGAGAGCATGAGAGGGGAGAGGGTCAGAGGGAGAAGCAGGCTCCCCATTGAGCCGGGAGTCTGATGTGGGACTCGATCCTGGGACTTCGGGATCATGACCTGAGCCGAAGGCAGTCGCTTAACCGACTGAGCCATCCAGGCGCCCCCAGTTTGTATTACTTTTACGTAATATATAAAAAGAGGAATATTGACAGAAAATTATAGTGTATGAGTCCAGTAAGAATTTTGTGTGCTTTTCCTGTCTAAGTAGAATATTATGCTGAAAATAAGGTGTCTAAACAGGAAGAGGTGAAATAGATTTTGAATTTTCTTTTGTATCAGTAAAGCAGCAAACTGAAAAATGGAGACAAAAATTTGTAAGCAAGATGCAAAATAAGATTTGTAGTTTGGATTTTTTGTTTTTGAAAAAATGCTTTTATTTTAGTTTAAAGGCTACTTTTTTTCTTTTTTTTTTTTATTTTTTTTATTTTTTAAAGATTTTTATTTATTTATTTGACAGAGAGAGACATAGTGAGAGCAGGAACACAAGCAGGGGGAGTGGGAGAGGGAGAAGCAGGCTTCCCGCGGAGCAGGGAGCCCGATGTGGGGCTCCATCCCAGGACCCTGGGATCATGACCTGAGCCGAAGGCAGACGCTTAACGACTGAGCCACCCAGGTGCCCTTTTTTTCTTATTTTAATAATTGGAGAATTATTTGGGAAACTGGTTTCTAATAGGATAGATTTGAGAAAGTAGTGTCAGTGTTACTGTATGCATCAAGTTTGTTTTGTCTATCTGCTTATTTTAAGGAAAACTATGTAATCTTTTTTAGGATTGTACAATTTTACCTGCTAAATTTCTGGTAAATATTTTAAAATTTCAGTGGAACAAGAAAACTTGCAAAGTTGTAGAGTATTTGGTTGTATTGTTATTTTTAAAAAAGACTTACTTGGGGCGCCTGGGTGGCTCAGTCATTAAGCATTTGCCTTCGGCTCAGGTCAAGATCCCAGGATCCTGGTATCGAACCCCACATCGGGCTCCCTGCTCAGCAAGGAGCCTGCTTCTCCCTCTCCCACTCCCCCTGCTTGTGTTCCCTCTCTCCCTTTGTCTCTTTCTGTCAAATAAATAAATAAAATCTTTTTAAAAAAAAAGACTTATTTATTTATTTATTTATTTGAGAGAGAGAGCATGAGTGGGGGAGGAGCAGAGGGGGAGAATCTCAGGCAGACTCCCTGCTGAGCAGGGTGCCTGACTTGGAGCTCAATCTCAGGACCCTGAGATCATGACTTGAGTTGAAATCAAGAGTCGGTTGCTTAACTGACTGAGCCACCCAGATGCCCCTATTTGGTTGTATTATTGAACACACTTAACTCACTGATTATATGAATTGCCTTTGGCAGGTTTCAGTGTAGCTAGTACTTAATTTCTGGATGTAATGGGATAATATTTTTAGGTAATCCTCTAAGTATACATGGAGATGTTGGTCCATTCACTCTAGGTGGGAAATAAGTTATATAATAAACTATAATTAATATATACCAGTATGTATGTGTGTACACACACACACACACACACACTCATCTCTTAGGCCCAGAAATTTTTTTTTGCTGTCTAGATATGAGCCTAATATGGCAGAGGTGATTCAGTTCTATTTCCCAACTACTCACAGATATCTTAAAGTGGAAAATGACTGAACCAGCTCTTGTGACAATAGAGGTAATATCAGAAGTTTGCCCTTAACTGTGAATAATCAGAATTGACTGAGTTTGTGAAACAATATATTTTAGTTCAAAGGTATAATAATTGGGAAAGCTGTTTTAATTTTTTTTCATTTAAAAACATGATGTTTTCCAGTAGACATAGATTGGGAATAATGAGTAGTGTAAAATATTATGTCTTAAATAACAACTACAACAAATACATGTGTATATATACAAACATATATAAAGCCTGTAAGCATTAACTTGCCTTTTTTTGTTTTAAGCATTTTTACAGCCCACTTTTGCTTTTAAGAAGTCTGGAGTAGGTAAATTGCTGATAACATCTTTTACAGGTTTATCTTGCCTTCATTCTGCAAGGCCTGTGCCTGAGGGGATAAAAATCCCTTGAATGAGTGAAATACTGCTTTCTGACTGAAGCTAAAACAAACAACAATAAAAACTTCTGAAAACACCCTATAGAAATTGCAAATATGCTGGTGTTTACTCTGTGGCACTCAATTCATGGAAGGAGGTAAATGATAAGGTTCTCTTGTGAAGATGAATGACTATTGGGGCGCCTGGGTGGCTCAGTCAGTTGGTCACCTGCCTTTGACTTGGGTCATGATCTCGGGGTCCTGGGATCGAGCCCCACATTGGGCTCCCTGCTCACTCAGCCGGGAGTCTGCTTCTCCCTTTCCTTCTGTCCCCCCCACTCATGCTTGCTTGCTCTCTCTCTCTCAAATCTTTAAAAAGATGAATGACTATGTAAATATTTTTTTAAAATACAAAAAAGATTTTTGAATAATTGTGGAAGGCAGAAATTATATTTCTTTGGGGTTAGTGGTTATCCTACTTATTCTGATTTCTAAAATTATAATGACTCTCAGTTGAAAAATGGCATTCAGTTCATGCTTACACAGATTTTTGGCAAAATAGAAGTTGTGTGACTTTCTTCTCTTGAATTCCCCACCCCCATTATTAAAAAATATAACACCTTTTATGTTTGAAATGTTTAACAAAAGTGTTAAAATTTATGGTAAGAAAGTGATTGGCATAACATAAAATTTACCATATTAACTATTTTTTAGTGTACAGTTCAGTAATATTAATAAGTATATTCACATTGTTGAACAACCAATCTCCAGAACTTTTCATCTTGTAAAACTGAAACTCTATACCTGTTAAACAACCACTCCCTTATTCTCCCGTCCTTCTAACCCCTGGCAGCCAGGATTCTGTTTCTGTCTATGAATTTGACAACTGTAGGCACCTCATATAAATGGAATCATACAGAATTATTTTTTGTGACTGGCTTATTTCACTGAGTGTGATGTCCTCGAGGACATTTGATGTAGTACATGTCAGAATTTCCTTTTTTTTTTTTTTGTAGAGAGAGAAGGAAAGAGGGGGGCAGAGGGAGAGGGAGAGAGAGAATCTTAAGCAGGTTGCACACCCAGCATGAAGCCTGAGATCATGACCTGAGCTGAAATCAAGAATCGGACACCTAGCCGACTGAGCCACCTAGGCATCCCAGCATTGTTCCTTTTTATTATTGAATATTTCATTGTATAGTTATACCAAATTTTATTTATTTACTTTTTAAAGATTTTATTTTTAAGTAATCTCTACACTCAGTGTGGGGCTTGAACTTACAACCTGAGATCAAGAGTCATCTACTCTACTGACTGAGCCAGCCAGGTGCCCCTTGGTATACCAATTTTAAAAATTAATTCATCAGTTGATGGGTATTTGGATTGTTTCTACTTTTTGGCTGTTATTATATTATCTCATCATTTTTTTCAAAAATTTATTTATTTTAGAGAGAGAGTACGAGCTGGAGGGTAAAGGGAGAGGGAGAGAGAATCTCAAGCAGACTCTCTGCAGAGCATGGAGTCCTTATGCAAGGGCTTGATCTCACAACCCTGAGATCATGACCTGAGCCGAAACCAAGAGTTAGATGCTTAACAGATTATACCACCCAGGTGCCACTATCTCATCATTAAACAGTTTCTCCTTTGTATATTTAATATATACACATGTTCAATATAATATGTCTAATGTAATATAAATATACATATATTGAGGGATATACTCAAATTTTTTTAGTAATAGGTATGGGATCAAAAAAATTTGGAGGTTACTATTCTAGTCCAGAATAGTCAGAAAACAGAAAACAACTAGAATTATCCTGTTACAGGTCTGATTATACCACTTATAATTATATTCTATTACCTATGAAAACAGGTAAATTTCTTAATGTGATGTTTAAGGAGCTGTACCTTAATGGACCCATACTTCCTGTCTGTTTTCTAGCTACATTTCAGTCTTGTAGCTCAGTGCTACCTTTTAGATTATTCTCACCAAATTCCTTGTAGTTACTTTAATACATGATGTTCTGCCTTTGAGCTTTTGCCAGCTCTTCCCATTGCCTAGAATGCTGTTTCCTGCCCACGTTGCCTTTTTAGGTATACTATGATATATCATTTAAGCTCCAGCTAAATCAGTTCTCCGAAGTGCTCCCTGGCTTATCCAAGTCAATTTAATTGCTTCATTTTCTGCGATAACTCTGTATCTGGTATGTATCTTTATTATAGCAGCTCTCAAACTAAATTGCAGTTATTTATTAGTGTGTCTGCATCCTTTCCTAGACTGCTACCTCCTTAAGGACAAAGAAGGGGCCTTACTCATCCAGTACTTGTATAAGTGAATGAGTAGTAGCCTTGTGGGTGAGGAACTTGCATGACCTTGAGAGTGATGCCTTCTGGATGGAGGTCTACCCATTATCTCAGTTTTCAATTTTTTTGTTATATTAGTTACTTTAGGTCCATACCTACACAGGTTGAGGGTGAGCTCAGGAGTTCATAACAACTTTATGGAATCACTTCCCTGAGGACATAGAGAAGAGGAAAAAAAAAAAAAAGGAGTTTGGTCTGCCTGCTTGAAGGCAAGGGTTCCCCTCGGAATTTTCACCCCTGGAGGCTTTCTGTTTTCAGATGCTCTTGCTGCTGCTGCTGTATCCAGCACAGAAGACCTTGGGGGACTGGAACATGAGAGGATGGGGAGAAAGAGAGAATAAATTTCCAAGGGATTCACCCCTCTTTTTCTGAGCTTTATTTTTATTAAAGACTATTTATTTGACAGAGAGAGAGAGTGAGAGAGAGCATGCACAAGCAAGGAGAGCGGCAGGCAGAGGGAGAGTGGGAAGCAGGCTCCTTGCTCAGCAGGGAGCCCGATGTGGGCTCCATCCCAGGACCCTGGGATCATGACCTGAGCCAGAGGCAGATGCTTAACCGACTGAGCCACCCAGGCGCCCCATCTTTTTCTGAGCTTAGAAGTTCCCTTTCCTAGCTTTGAGCCAGGGCTAGAGGGCTTCTCCTGTATTTCTTTCCACCTGCGCCATAGTGCTCACTTAGGAGTTTTGGATTGTGTTGTGTTTAGGCTGGGAAATGCTAGAGGGAAAAAATGGTAAACTCACAGCAGGTTCAGTGATACTTTGAATTCTGGTGCTCTTCCCAGATCCACCTGTAATAATTTTCAGGGTCTTCCCGTAGCTGTTCATGCATTCCATCCAGGGCTTTTTTTTTTTTTTTTAAGATTTTATTTATTTGACAGAGCACAAGCAGAGGGAGAGAGAGGGAGAAGCAGGCTCCCTGCTGAGCAAGGAGCCGGATGTGGGACTCAATCCCAGGACCCTGGGATCATGACCTGGGCTGAAGGCAGCCGCTTAACCGACTGAGCCACCCAGGCGTCCCTCCATCCAGGTTTTATAGTGTAGTTCATTGAGAGAGAAATGGAGGTGTTTGTTTAGTCTGTTACAAAATGGGAAGTCTTCCCAACACTTTTGTTTTAACATTTTATTTTGATACAATTTTAGATTCATAGGAAGTTGTAAAAAGAAGAGAGAGGTCCAGTGTGACTTTTACCCAGTTTTCCCCAGTGGTTATATTTTACATAGTTTAGCATAATACTCAAGCCAGGAAACTAACATTAACACCAACTTTTATTACGAACATTTCAAATATACAAGAATGTTGAAAGAATAGTACACTGACCATCTGTATATCTCCAACTGATAATTCAGTAACTTACATGTTTTGCCATACTTGCTTCATATGTATATATTCTAATATGTGTGTATTCTCTTATCTGTGAACCACTTGAAAGAACATTGCAGGCATGAGCATACTTCACCCCTAAGTACTTAGTTTATCTTCTAAAAAAAAAAAAAAAGACATTATACTTTAATAAACATTTAAATAAAAGCAAATTATTTTTCTATATAATTCTAATACCATTATCATACCTAAGAATACTAGCAATATGAACTTGAGGGGGACAGTAGTCTTAATGTTCCAGGGCTTTCATTTTGAAGTTGGCTCAGTCGTTAAGCGTCTGCCTTCGGCTCAGGTCATGATCCCAGGGTCCTGAGATCGAGCCCCGCATCGGGCTCCCTGCTCCGCGGGAAGCCTGCTTCTCCCTCTCCCACTCCCCATGCTTATGTTCCCTCTCTCGCTCTCTCTCTCTCTGTCAAATAAATAAATAAAATCTTTAAAAAAAAAAAAAAAGAAGTTGACTCCTGAAGGCTTAAGTTACTGTTTGAGAAGATGGCCCTCCTGATAATGCACTCTGGTGATAGTTTTGAGTGTTTGAGCTCCTATCATGTGTGCAATTCAGAGCCCAGGGAGCTTCCTGATTCTGTATTCTTGTTTTCTGTCACTCTCCCCGCAGCTCAGACTTCCTAAAGCTGTCTGAGCAGATACTCAGAATAGTCCTTATCAAGAGATTATAATTTTGTCAGACTGATTTAGGACTAGCATGTAATTTTGGTTTTAGTCATTAGTCAGGAAGTTACAGTTACAGTTGCAGTAGTTTTTGATAATGGTGATGTATAAGGATTGTATCCAACTGTAAAGTAATTGAAAACCTGGCTACAAGGCTTAAACAAAGAAAGGTCTGTTTTTCTTACGTAAGTCTGGAAGTATTGGCAGTTGCTCATGTTGCTTCAGTGGCTCAACAATGTTGGGGCCCATATCTTTGTGATTTGCTTGGCCTTCATGGTCCTGAGATAGCTACAACTCCAGCCTTCCAACCACATTTAAGGAGGAAGGCAAAAGGTCCAGACCAAGCAAAAGCTTTCCTATTAGTGTTTCTAGCAGGTTACTTCTAATGTTTCCTGGACCAAAATTGGGTCCTATGGTCACTTCTAACTGTAAGTAGCCTTTTGGCCTCTATAGTGAGATGCAAGGAGGAAGAAAGGATTTGGGAATGGCTTTTTGGGCAGCCAGTTAACAGCATCTGTCACAGTTATATGATTGCATTCGTTTTATTTCAGAAATTCATCTGACATCAGTGTGATATTCAGCACATAGGTGCTTTACAGTTACATAGCAACATCTTACTGGGTACTGTAGGAAACAAAAGGAATTTTAAATTTAGTTGTGAAAGTGAGCTTTTTGGTTATGCAAGGTAAACTTTAGCTTGAATTTTGGGACCTTGGGCAGGTTTAATATGGAAGCGTCTGTTTTCTCATATGTGAAATGGCGTTAATAATACCTGACTTTTAGGGTAATTGTGAAGTGGGAAGGAGATAATTTATGTAAAGTACTTAATATAGTGCCTGCTGCATTGGTGGTGTGACAAGGAGATATTATTATAATTGGTGGGTAGACGTTGTGCTAGAGTAGAAGAGCATGGACTTCATAGTCAACAGACTTGATTTGATTCCTAGTTCCACTACACAATAAATGTATGGTCTTAGGCAAATCATGTAATCTCTTTGAGATAGTTTATTAACCTGCAGTGTTTACCTCTCAGGATTGTTCGAAGCATTAAAGATTATATATGTACAATGTGGCACCATGTAAGCTCTCAGTAAAAAGCATCTGTTCCTGCTATTTTTAGTTATGATTTCTGTAATTTGGGATCCATATAATAGGTAGGGAGTCAGTCATTGAATTTACTTTAGAAATTTATTTGAGGTTTACTTTATTTGTAGTAAAAGGGATATTGTTGATTAGTAGTGAAAATTTTTCATCTGTTCCAAAAAATCAGCTGCAGAAACCGGACAGTGTTTCTGTGGAAAACAAGACTTTTTTTTTTTTTTAATGAAGAGTTTTGTTTTTAAGTAATCTGTACACCTAATGTAGGGCTTGAACTTACAACCCCGAGATCAAGAGTCACATGCTCCACTGAATGAGCCAGCCAGGCACCCCAACAAAAAGACTTTTAAATTTAGTTGTGAAGGTGAGCTTTTGGTTATGTAAGATAAAACTTGGCTTAAATTTTGGGACTTTGGCATAATGGTATTGTGTTGTGAATCTTACTTATTCTTTTTTGCTCAACACTATCTTAAGATTTAAACTTGTTTGTTTATTTATTTAGTAGGCTCCACTCCCAGTGTGGAGCCCAATGCAGGGCTTGAACTCACAACCCTGAGATCAAGACCTGGGCCGAAATCAAGACCTGGGCCGAGATCAAGAGTGGGACACTTAAACAGCTGAGCCACCCATGTGCCCCAAGATTTAAACATATTTAAAACCTAGTGGATAACTACTGCCTGTTGTATAATATTCCATTGTATATGGATTTCCACATTTTATTTACTTGTTTCTTTAATGGATCTTTAGGTGTGGCTTGGAAACTGCTAACACAGATAATATTATTATGCATTTCCTTATACATATTCCCTATTGAATTATGCAATGGTTTCCCTGTGGTATATACTGAGGAAAGGAATTACTGATATGGTCCATACACATACTTAATTTCACTTAATATTGCCATATTGTTTTCTAGAATGGTTGCCCAGTTTATGCTCCTACCAGTAGTGTATTAGGGTTCCTGTTTCCTTAAATCCTCACCAGCATTTGGTCTTATCCATTTGTTTAGTCTTGTCAGTCTGATGGGTATAAAGCAGCGTTTTGTTTTTCTTTTCTTTTCCTTTCTTTATTTTAGAGAGAGAGAGAGCACGAATGGGGGGAGGAGAGACTGAGGGAGAGGGGGAGAGAGGATCCCAAGCAGACTTCGTGTTGAGCACGGAGCCTGGCGCAGGGCTTGATCCCAGGACCCTGAGATCACAACCTGAGCTGAAATCAAGATTCAGATGCTTAACCGACTGAGCCACCCAGGCGCCCCAATTCGTGTTTTGTTTTAATTTACATTTCTGTGATTGAGAGTGAAATTTGTCATCTATTTATTGATACCATTTGGGTTTTCCCTGCATATTGACTAAAAATACTACCCAAATAAAACATATTTGTTGTAGATATTTTTAAAATTTGTCTCTTTTCTTTTTTTCTTGTAGTTTTACTTTGTGTTGTAGATTTTTTTAAAAATTCAGATCATCTGTAATATCCTAATCTAGAGATAATGGCTATTAACATTGGCTGTATCTTTCTGGTCTTTAAATATTCATAGACCTACAAATTCGTACACACACAAATATATATATTTTTGTTAATAGGATCACATACCTGTGTATGCTATTTTTTGTAATGTACACTTTTCGTTTCACAATGATTTATGACCATTTTTCTGTATTGTGGAAATGTATCTACATTACCATGTAATGGGTGCATATTATTTCATTTTATGGCTTTAAGTTATTTAATCTTATATTGTGGGACATATATGCTATTTTTGTTTTTGTTTTTTTTTCTCATTAACAATGCTTTGGTGAACTGTTAATCAAGCCTAAGCCTACATTTTGATGAGGCAAGGCTAGAGGGATTATGCTTTTGCTCCCTTTGTGAAACTGGATTTATAATAACAAGTTGAGGCTGTCTCAGTTTATTTTCCGCTTGGATTCTAGGGCAGCTATTAATGCTTCATTTTATAAAGACAACATCTAGCCCTCCATGTTCCATGGCTAGAGTTTAAAGACTCCCAGTTAGGCTTTATTCTTTCTCTCTCTCTTTTCTTACTTTGTCAAGGCCTGGTTAACAAAGGATGATGGAAGAGTGGATAGACCTGTATTTAAATAGCCTTGTCTCTTCTGATAGAAGGGCTGCTAAATTTCAACTATAAAGAACTCATCTAAAGTGATAACTTCATTTTATTTTTTAAAATGTTAATAGCTTTGGGCACCTGGGTGGCTCAGTTGGTTAAGCGACTGCCTTCGGCTCAGGTCATGATCCTAGGGTCCTGGGATCGAGTCCCACATCGGGCTGCCCCTGCTCTGTGGGGAGCCTGCTTCTCCCTCTGCCTCTGCCTGCCACTCCCCCTGTTTGTGCTCTCTCTCTCTCTCTGTCAAATAAATAAATAAAATCTAAAAAATAAATAAAATGTGAATAGCTTTTTATTATAAAAGTAAAAATGTTTGTTGTAAAACTGTTGAGAAAACATAGAAAACCATAAAGAAAATAAAATTCCTGTAGTCCTACTCAAAGATAACTATTACAATTATACCTTAATCGTTTTAGGTGTTTTTCTAGATGGTGTGTGTGCACTGGCTCACCAGAACCAGTAATTAAAGAATTATGCAAGCCCAAATCATTGGTAACTTGATGTTAGCAATGGTGGGAGTAGTTACACCATGGAAATGGGCAAATGATATAATCAGGGCTTCCTTCTCTCTGCCTAATTCTATCCAGAGCCAGTTTTTCAGCACAGCACTGCATTTATACATTATATCAATAAATACAGATCTACTTCATTTTTAATGGCTTCATAGAACCCTATTATATAGATCAGTCGTTCTTAGTGTGGTCTTTGGAGCAACAGTATCAGTGTTACCTGGAAAACCTTTATGCAGATTCTTGGTCTCTACCCAGACCTACAGAACTAGAAACTCTTCTGTTGGGGCCCAGCAGTCTATGGTCCTACAAGCTCTGTAGGTGATTCTGATGTATGCCAAAGCTTGAGAACCAGCGGTATAGATATACCATAAATTATCAGACTGGTCTGATGATTTCTGTGTGATACATTCCTAGATATATGTTCATTTAAATGTGTTTAGATGGATATTGCCAAGTTGTATTCAAAAAAGGCTGTACTAGTTTCCATTCCCACATGAAGTCTACAGTTTCATTTTAGGTTCTAGTTCCATGTAGAGAAAAACAGCTATGTTAAATATCTTCTTTTCTAGCTGCATCTATATCCATTTATCCATGCTAGAACTCATTTCACTGGCATTGTCTTCGACAATAAAGTATTTTAATGTTGTTTCTGCTTTTGAGAAGAGGACAGTTGAGACATAAAAAAAAACAAACAATAACAAACAAAAAAACCCAAAACCACTATGCCGTGCTTGCAGAAGACATCTAGCATCTTGTGTGGTTCTACCTTTAATCCCCCTGTGAATGATTAACCCATGCTTCTTACCTTTGGCATGTTACACTGTTCTGAAACCCCACTTTAAAATATGTTAAGATCTCCTTGCTGAGAAAGTTGCTACTGATGTTGCTAAGCTATTAGAAGGGGCAAAAGATCCCAATAAGAATTTGTGACTCTTCTTGGCTTATACAGATAATAAGTGGTAAATATTTTAAAGATTTTTGTTAGGCTAGGAGCCAGAATTTATAAGTATTGGTGAAAAGAAGGCTAATTTAAGCAGCTTTGCCATATTTCATTGGCTGATTATTGGCACTCCTGTTTTTTCATTTTGAACTTTTATTGAAGAACAGTTGCAAACACTAAAACTGGCGCTTATCCCAACCTTCATCCTTAAGGGACTTTTTTTCCCCCTAGAATGAATGCTTTGGACTCAGAACTTAATTTTATGATGGCATTAATAGGGTCTGCCAAATTGCCAGGATTCCAGATTATACAACCTCAGGAATAATTTGATTACTTAACAATTTAATGTCTTAATTTAAGTAAATTAACTTAAATAATTTTTTTTGAAGTGATGTCTCCAAAGTTTATGTTCTTGACCTGAACAGTTAGTTCTCAGAGATTTTGCTCTGAAGGAAAGATGAACATTGGAGTTGAAATGATAGCCCCCAGTTCTTTGTTGTTTCATCTTACCTTCCAGTATAGTGTGGTAGTTTGGATAGCTACTTAGCCTTGGTCAGGTCACCTGATTTCTTTGTGCCTCAGTTTTCTTATCTGTAAAATTGAGCTACTGATACCCCTCTCACAGATTATTATCAGGATTAAATGTAATATGATACGTAATGTGCACAGACAGCATAATTCTCATAGGTACCTAGTAATTGATAGATGCCTTTCAATTTCTCTTCTTAAGTATTCCTTTTTTTTTTTTAAAGATTTATTTATTTATTTGAGAGAGAGGGCAAGCAGGGGGAGGGCAGAGGGAAAGAATCTCAAGCAGACTCCCTGCTGAGTGAGGGGCTCGATTTTAGGACCCTGAGATCATTACCTGAGCCAAAAACAAGAGTCGGATGCTCAACAGCTGAGGCACTCAGGTCCCGAATATAAGTATTCCTCATAGCTCTCTCCTTGATATTTCTTCTCCTTCTATCAGTAGTTCTTAACCCTTTTTTGAGTCTTGTCCTCCTTTCAGAATTTAATATAAGCCATGACCCCTCTTACCAGAAAAATGCACCTGTCTGTTAAACTTTAACTGCACTTTGGGAACTTTATAGGTCACCCCTCCCCCCAACCCTGCCAAAGCTCATCTATAAAACAGGTTGAGGATCTTTGCAGAACAGCTCCTTGGCAGACTCTCCAGTTTCCTGGCTTCAGTTGTCTTCTCAGTGTAGATGGCTTCTAAGTATGGTTGTTTGTCTTGTGAACTTCTACCTGCTGGACATATTTATCATGGTATCTTTATGTAATAGAGACTTAATAAGTGAATGGAGGAATAAATCATACATTTTAATTGTTGATATAGGCCAAATAAATTATGACACTGTGTGGCTAGAGTTAGAGATCTTACTGTAAATTATAGCTAATAAAGTTAAGTGAGCTTAGGTATTGATTTAGGCACAATGGTCTCATTTCCTGTGGTACCCATTGAAATTTAAGTGTAAACCTGTGGAAAGGGTTTTGGTCACAAATTCTAGTGAGAAAATGAGTTTCCAAGAAACCCATCAAATATGGTAGCTTCTTTCAGACTATAAGGTTAGGGGCACCTGGGTGTAGCTCAGTCGGTTGAGCGTCTGACTCTTGATTTCTGCTCAGGTCGTGATCTTGGGGTCCTGGGATCAAGCTCCGCATTATACTCTGTGCTCTGCATGGAGTCAACTTAGGATTCTCTCTCAAATAAATAACAAGTCTTAAAAAAAAGAAAACAACTATTTGTTTAGAGCTAAAATGTAAACTCATCTGAAAATTTGCTATTTCACTTTCAAGTAGTGTCATGAACAACTGTGTGTTATTAGAACTTTGTGCCTTCATCTCTTCCATCCCTTCTCCTCCCCACAGTTTTAGTTAGTGCTCTAATAGTTATAGGGGACAGAAACCCAGTTTAAAGGGGAAAAAGTGTTATTGGTCCAAGTAATTGAATAATTTAGTCGGGTCTGATTTAGTAGAGATTTAGGGGCTTAAATTACTGTCAGCGGCTCTCACTTTTATCCCTTATTTCTCAGCTCTATTTTTCTTTATCTCTTTTCCTTCTGAGACAGGTAGCTTTCTTTATGTAGTCAAGGAAGAAGGCTGCAAGCAGCTCTAGTTTATATTAGTTTTATAACCGCAGTCCTAGAGAAATAGAGGTACCATAGTGTCAGAAAAAATTCCTGGGAAAGACTTCGGACTTGATTGCTGAATTACCTGTGTAAATGATCCTCAAAGTGTGGTGCCTGGGCCAGTATCATCAGCACCATCTGGGAGATATTAGAAATGTAAATTCTGAGGCCTCTCCCCAAATCTACTGAGTCTGAAACCTTGGGGGTAGGGCCCAGCATTCTGTGCCTTAACAAGCCTTCTTGGTGATTCTGATGTATGCTAAAGCTTGAGAACCACTGATCTATATTATCAGTATTCACAGCTGTCTGAAATAGAGAAGAAGACCCTTTACCTTTGGAATAATTAGTGGTTTTATTACGTTCCCTAACAAGTACAGCTGGAAACAATTTTTTAAAATTTAAATTTCTGCAAGATTATGGTCTGTACAATTCATTCAGCTGAAATTTTCTCTTTAAGTAGATGAGTTTCTCTAAATTTTTTTTTTTTTTAAGATTTTATTTATTTGAGAGAGCGCATGTGAGCACAAGTGGGGGGAGGGGCAGAGGGAGAGGGAGAAGCAGACCCTGCGCTGAGCAGGGAGTGCGACGCGGGGCTTGATCCCAGGACCCTGAGATCATGACCTGAGCTGAAGTCAGACACCCAGACGCCCTTCTAATTTTTTTATGATACACTGTCATCAGAAAAAAAGCAAAGTAGCATTATTTGCATGCTGTCTATATACCAGGCAGGTCAAATATGTTTATACAGAGGTCTT
Organism: Phoca vitulina; assembly: GCF_004348235.1. Classification (NCBI taxonomy): domain Eukaryota; kingdom Metazoa; phylum Chordata; class Mammalia; order Carnivora; family Phocidae; genus Phoca; species Phoca vitulina. The sequence goes on along the minus strand of NW_022589710.1, from coordinate 44,059,111 downwards.
TAATCCCTCACACAATGATATAAAATAGGTCATGGTTCCCATTGTTTCTAAAAAGAAAACTGAGGCTGAGAGAGGCTTGTCTAAGGAGGACTAAGGTTGTGTATCTAATAAGCGGAAAAGTAGAGTTTGAATGTAGATACTCAACAAGCATTTTATAGAGGGTCTACTGTGTGCTGGGACCTGTTATAAGTATCAGGAGTACAAAACTGCTTAAGACCTAGTCTTTGTCCTCAAGGAACTTAGTCTCATAAAGAAGACAGACAGTACAGGGTAATGGCTCCAATAACAAAGATATTGAAAGAGTGATTTGGGAAACAGTGGAAGGAGCTTCCAGCTTGGCTTGGATTGGGGAAGACTTCAGAAAAGGATATGATCTTTGATGTTTGAGTAGATATCATTTAAAAAATTCCTTTGATAAACAAAAATCTCATTCTACTTTCATGTTTAATGAAATTTCAAAAATAAATTACTTCTAAAAGCAAATCAAAGCAATGATAACTTTAGAATGTTTTTTCAAACCACAGTTGCCCTTTATCCCAATATTCTAATGTGTTCTTGAAAGAGGGGCTTGTTTTAGCACTTCAGAGTTTTCTTTCTTTTCTTTTTTTTTTAAAGATTTTATTTATTTGTCAGAGAGAGAGAGCACAAACAGGGGGAGCGGAGGCAGATGTAGAAGTAGGCTCCCCACTGAGCAAGGAGCCCATTGCAGGACTCGATCCCAGGACCCTGGGATCCTGACCTGAGCTGAAGGCAGACGCTCGACCGACTGAGCCACCCAGGCGTCCCAGCACTTCATAATTTTCAAAGCTACATTGTATGCCATGGGAGATGTGCCATAATTTATTCAACCAGTCCCCCCTCCCCACTTTTTTTTTTTAACATTTAAGCTTATAATTTTTATGGTTATAAATGGTGCTACAGTGAATGTTTTTTACATTCATCTTTGTATACTTGTATTATGCCCTTAGTATAATTCCGAGAAGTAGAATTGGTGGACCAAATATTTGTATTATGGATTTATATTCCTCTTCTTGTCATCTGTCATTGTTATTTGCCCTTTTTTGTTTGTTTTTAAAATACCTTCACATGTTATGCCTTTATAACATGAGTTATGTTTTAGGGGTTTTGATACATTTGGTTTTCATTTTTGTTGATAAGTAGATAAAACAGTTAATTTCTGGTCATTTTTGGCATGTAAGCCTATAAATAAGGTGATACATGTAAGCAGTGTGTCTCTGTTAATATAGTTTAAGATAGTATACTGAAGAGGAAAGAATGCCAGTAGAAATCAGGAGATAGACATTATGGTGCCATCTTAAACAGTGATTATTTAATCATATGATTTTTTAAATTTTTTTTGACTATTATAAAAGTTTATTTAACAAAAAAGTTCAATATGAAAATGCACACAACCTGATTTTTATATTGTAGTAAAACAGGTACTAAGGAGGGGACATGTGGAAGCAGTTGATTTCTTCTGATGAACACACCCATTGTTTATACTCGCTCCAAGGCTTCTAACATGATGATAGTATTTCCTTGTATTACCACCATTCCAAAATGTTCTGTTGCCCACTAGTTGCCATCTCCACGCATTCATCTATCACAAGATTCATAAACGGATCGAACCCCCGCAATATTCCTTGGACATATCTGCCACCATTTAATTTCAATGACAATTTCTTGTCCATAAATTTTTTCAACTCGAGAGGGTGAGCTTTGCTCATGGTGTCTACTCCGCGAGCTCAAAGATGCCTCCCGATTTTTTAAAGTTGTAAAAAAATTTTTTTAAAGATTTTATTTATTTATTTGAGAGAGAGAGAGCAGGAGTGGTGGGGAGGGGCAAAGGAAGGGGGAGAAGCAGACTCCCCACTGAGCAGGGAGCCTGATGCGGGACTCAATCCCAGGAACCTGGGATCATGACCTGAGCTGAAGGCAGACGTTTAACTGAGCCACCCAGGCGCCCCAATCATATGATTTTAAAGTTATTTTGGTCATGTATGTATTTTCCTACCTAAGATATAGGAATAGTATTGGCTTTAAGTTTTTCCCTACCTTATAAAATAAGAGAAGATATGGGGGCGCCTGGGTGGCTTAGTCATTGGGCGTCTGCCTTCGGCTCAGTCGTGATCCTAGGGTCCTGAGATCGGGCCCCACATCGGCCTCCCTGCTCTGCGGGAAGCCTGCTTCTCCCTCTCCCACTCCCCCTGCTTGTGTTCCCTCTCTCGCTGTGTCTCTCTCAGTCAAATAAAAAAAAAAAAAAAAGATATGTATAAAATGATGTATAAAATGGAAGCCAGAGACATTATGTGACATATTTAAAGTCATATAGTTTTGAAAATGGCAGTGGGGTTTTTAGCACAGGTCTTCTTACTTCCAGTCCAGTATTCTCTCATCTATATTACAGCCCTATCAGAGATATGGTTGAGCAAAAGAGCAAAAGAACTGTAGAACAAAAAGTGTGTATGCTATATCAAACCAGCTTTTGCCATGATACCATAGTCTTTAAAAAAAACAAAAACATGCCTTTGAATTCCATTTTCTGTCCCAAACAAGTTAATGAGAGAGATTCAGATGGAATTTAAATGAACAAAAGAATATATTCTGAGATGGAAAAATTACTGATAATAAAGAGAAAATTATAGAAGTAATTCTATAGAGCTGGAAGAACTGTGTCTTCCTAGGTGATACTGGGATATGGGAAGATACAGACAGAAATGGAGATATTAGAAAATAAGAATATTGTGGGGCTCCTGGGTGGCTCAGTCGTTAAGCGTCTGCCTTCGGCTCGGGTCATGATCCCAGAGTCCTGGGATTGAGCCCCGCGTCGGGCTCTCTGCTCAGCGGAAAGCCTGCTTCTCCCTCTCCCACTCCCCCTGCTTGTGTTCCCTCTCTCGCTGTGTCTCTCTCTGTCAAATAAATAAAATCTTTAAAAAAAAAAAAAAAAAGAAAAGAATATTGTTAGTTCAGTGGCTTTTTGTCTCCAAGCAAGCTTTTTTTCATCCTTAGGTAGAGAGATTTAAGGTGATAATTGGTCTCAAGGATGGAGCTGACTTTGGACACACATATACACACCCCCCCCCCCCCCCGTAGATTGTGAACATCAACATTTTATAGCAATATGAATGTTGGTCATAATGCATTATTTTTTCATGTAATTTATTCCTAGTGAGCTTAAGTGTACTCTATAGTCACATCAGTTAGTGATCTGGCCTGCAAGATTTACATTTTCTTCTTCAAGATTTATCAAAATTCTTGGAATTTTCTGGGAAAAAACATCCAGTAGATATAATTGTTTCAGCCTTTCTTTAATTTGAAGCACTGTTCTTCATAGGGGATATTAATCTTGCCCCTGAAAGAATTTTTGATCTAATATGAAATAAACTGGTTAAATATGTACCTGTCAGGTTTCTTTTTTATTTGATTTACAAATGATGAAAAATATAAAACTGAGTTTTCAGACCCACAACAGAGAGACGATACTAATTTTTAAAAGAAGTAACAATGGGTGCCTGGGTGGCTCAGTCGGTTAAGCATCTGCCTCCAGCTCAGGACGGGTTCCCAGGGTTCTGGGATTGAGCCCCACATCAGGCTCCCTGCTCAGCAGAGAGACTGCTTCTCCTTCTCCCTCTGGCCTTCCCTCTGCTTGCATGTGCTCGCGCATGCGCTCTCTCTGTCTCATAAATAAAACCTTAAAAAAAAATTTAAAAAGTAACAATAAATTCTGTATAAATCACTTGTTCTAATAAACTTCTACCAAATTTGCTTTCTGCTGTAATACAATCATTAAAAGTCTCATTTCTGACTTAAAAAAATTTTTCTCACAAGGAAATTATATATTATAAGGGAGAGGTTTTCCAGAATTTTAGTTTTAATGGTAAGGTTGCTTCTATTAGAATTCTTAAAGCATCTGATAGATTGGGTGTCCTTTATTACCTTTTCTTTGATTTATAATCTCACTGATTAGAATTGGGCTGAGTACATATTAAGAGTCTCAAAAAAATCTTTGTGGGTTGTGAGGGCCTTTAAAATCTTTAGACTTCCTAACATAGAAAAAAGTTTGAATTCGAATTTTCTTTCTGTTTTGTTTTCTGTCGGAATTTCCTGGTGGTATTCAGTTAGGACTCAGGGATTTTCTTCTAGAGATCAGGCAGCCTGTTCTTTCCTTAGGAGTTATTCAGAATCTTTTTTTCCTTTGTGGTATGCGCTTACTAGGCAGAGTAGCCATGGTATTCTAGTAAGAAAACCTATTGCCAAAACACCCACTACAGCAGAAAACTGACCTACTTAATGCTGACAAGTTGAAAAAAAAATCTATGGAATTGTACCAGCATTAGATAACTTCTCCCTTCTCTTGTGGTGGATGGCGGCATGGGGGTAGAGAAGAGGATAGGAAAGGATAGTGAACTGCAGGGAAGTAAGTAATGTGGTAAGTGAATATTTAGTTACCTGAAATTATTTGATTAAAAGCTATTCCTCTGGTACAATTTGGAAGCCTCTAAAATGCAGCAGTTCTTAAATTACTTTAAACTTTAAAAAAAAAAAAAAAAGGCAGGGGCACCTGAGTGGCTCAGTTGGTTAAGCGTCTGCCTTTGGCTCAGGTCATGATCCCAGGGTCCTGGGATCAAGCCCCATGTTGGGCTTCCTGCTCGGTGGGGAGTCTGCTTCTCCCTCTCCCTCTGCTCCTCCCCCCTGCTTATACTTTCCCCTCTCTATCTCTCAGATAAATAAATGAAATCTTAAATTTTTTTTTCAGTTTATTGTTTTATCAGTATAGTACATTTTGGAGTTTATAGATACTGAAACAAAAAAAGAATGTTTGGAATTTTTATTTGTAGCAAGCGACTATGGGCCTTAACTTTATCAAACTCTTTTTTTCCACTGTTACCCAATCTAATTTTCATTACTCTCAGTATCACTAGCATCTAAATTTTAGAGCTGTGTTGTCCAATATGGAAGCCACTAGCGTATGTGGCTACTTAAATTTAAATTAATTAAAACTGAATTAAATAAAAACACTAATTCTTCTCTCAAACTAGCCAGATTTCAAGTGCTTACTAGCCAAATATGGCTAGTAACTACCATATTGGGTAGCACAGATACAGAACATTTTCATCATTGAAGAAAGTTCTGTTGGATAGGATTGTTCTAAAGGCTGCCTCATCTGTCATGCTTTCAGGGTTTCCCAACCTTGGCACTGTTGACATTTTGGACCAGATAATTTTTTGTTTTGGAGGCCTTGTAGGATGTTTTGCAGCATCCTTGGCCTCTAGTCACTAGATGCCAGTAACATTCACCCAGTTTTGGCAACCAAAAATGTCTCCTGATACTGCCAAAAGTCCCCTGGGGAGCAAAATCAACCTTGTTTGAGAACCACTGATCTACTTACATATATTAGTTCTGTATTCAGCTAGATTTTGCTTCACAAAAAGCTTAGTGGCTTAAATAAATAATTTAATGGCGCATGACTCTGGATTATTAGTTTGACTTGGGCTGTATTGATCTCTGTTGTCTGTTGGTGGTTTGGCTGGGGTCAGATAGCCTCACATATGTTTGCTTTTGGCCAGGGTAGGGTTGGGAAGTTTGTTCTCCATATGGCCTTTCTAGGAGGCAGATTCATTCAATTGTTGGCTTAAAGTTCTAAGAGTACAAGAGAGGACAAATTCCAGCGTGCAAGCACTTTCCCAGTCTCTGCTGTATTACATTTTCTAACACCCATTGGCCGAAGCAAGTCACATGGCCAAGTCCATATTCAAGAGGTAAAGAAATAGATTCCAGCTCTCAATAGGAAGAGTAGTAAAGTCATGTTATAAAAGAGTGTGCAAAAGGAATGAAGGAATTGTGGGTATTTTTGCAAAAAGTTTACTGCTATTATTTTCTGGACAACACAAGGCCCTTATTGCCCTTTCATTACATTTATCCTTTTCTTGTTTGTTTTGCTTTTATCACTTCTCGGCCTTTTGGCTAAGATACAGTGTTTGTTTTTGCTTTGTTTTTGTTTTATTGTTTTAAATACTTAATTATTAATTTTACTCACATATTTGCTCTTTTGAGTATTCTTGATTCTTTACCATGCTTCCATCTGAGGTTATTTCCTTTCTTCATAGATAATTCCTTTCTTTTAGGAGTGTGAGTCTACTGTTAGTGAATGTTCTGTTTTTATCTGAAAGAATTTTTTATTTAGTCTTAATTTTTGAAGGTTTTTTTCTATTTTTTTTTTAAAGATTTTATTTATTTATTTGACAGAGAGATAAAGAGCACAAGTAGGCAGAGCAGCAGGCAGAGGGAGAGGGAGAAACAGGCTCTCCACTGAGCAGGGAGCCCGACACAGGGCTTAATTCCAGGACCCTGGGATCATGACCTGAGCCGAGGGCAGACGCTTAACCCTGAGCCACCCAGGTGCCCCAAGGATTTTTTTTTTCCTCAACAGTGAGAAATTTTAATTCTTCCCACTTTTTCATTAAATTCTTTTTTTTTTTTTTTAAGATTTTATTTATTTATTAGAGAGAGAGAGCACAGAGGAAGAGGGAGAAGCAGACCCAGGACCCTGAGATCATGACCTGAGCCAAAGGCAGACGCCTAACCAACTGAGCCACCTAGGCACCCCTCTCATTAAACTCTTATTTTCATTCTCCTTTCCTCAGAGAATTTTATCCTAATGTAATATTTTTATGCTTAAACATATTTTTAAAAATTCCAGTATAATTAATATACAGTGTTATATTCATTTCAGTTGTACAATATAGTGATTCAACAGTCTATGCATTACTCAGTGCTTATCACAATAAGAGTACTCTTAATCCCCTTCATGTATTTCACCCATCTTCCCTTCTGGTAACCATCCATTTGTTTCTCTGTAGTTAAGAGTCTGGTTTTTTGTTTGTCTCTTTTCTTCTTTGTTGGTTTCTGTTGTTTCTTAAATTCCAAATATGAGTGAAATCATATGGTATTTGTTATTCTCTGACTGACTTATCTGTCTTAGCATTATAACCTGATGATGGGTGATGTTAAGAACCTTGTCATATGTTTGTTGGCCATCTTATGTCTTTTGAGAAATGTCTGTTCATGTCTTCTGCACATTTTTAAATTGGATTATATTTTGGATGTTGAGTTATATAAGTTATTTATATATTTTGGATACTAATCCTTTATCAGGTACATCATTTGCAAATATCTTTGATTCAGTAGGTTGTCCTTTAAAGTTTTGTTGATTCTTTTGCTGTGTAGAAGTTTTTATTTTGATGTAGTCCCAATAGTTTATTTAAAAAAATTTTTTTTAAAGATTTATTTATTTGAGGGTGCCTGGGTAGCTCAGTTGGTTAAGCGACTGCCTTCTGCTCAGGTCGTGATCCTGGAGTTCTGGGATCGAGTTCCACGTCGGGCTCCCTGCTCAGTGGGGAGTCTGGCTCCCTCTGACTCTCTTCCCTCTCGTGCTCTCTGTCTCTCATTCTCTCTTTCTCAAATAAATAAAATCTTTAAAAAAGAAAATAAAGATTTATTTATTTGAGAGAGAGAGAGAGTGAGCATGAGCAGGGGAGGGGCAGAGGGAGAAGCAGACTCCCTGCTGAGCAGGGAGCCCGATGCAGGGTTCCATTCCAGGACCCTAGGATCATGACCTGAGCTCAAGGCAAGTGCTTAACTGACTGAGCCACCCCAGGCACCCCCCAATAGTTTATTTTTGCCTTTGTTTCCCTTGCCTCAGGAGACATATCCAAAAACATGTTGCTATGTCCAATGTCAGAGAAATTGCTGCCTGTGTTCTCTTCTAGGATTTTTATGGTTTCAGGTCTCACATTAGGTCCTTACTCCATTTTGAGTTTATTTTTGTGTAGGGTGTGAGAAAGTGGTCCAGTTTCATTCTTTTGTTGTAGCTGTCCAGGTTTCCCGGTGCCATTTGTTGAAGAGACTGTCCTTCCCATTGGATGTTTCCTGCTTTGTCAAAGATAATTGATCATATAGTTGTGGGTTTATTTCTGGGTTTTCTGTTCTGTTGTATTGATCTATGTGTCTACTTTTGTGCCAGTTCCATACTGTTTTGATTATCACAGATTTTTAATACAACTTGAAGTCCAGAATTGTGAACTGAATCCAGAACTGAAGTCCAGTTTTGTTCTTCCTCCTCAAGATTGCTTTGGCTATTCGGGGTCTTCTGTGGTTCCATACAAATTTTAGGATTATTTGTTCTAGTTCTGTGTATTTTGATAGGGATTACATCAAATCTGTATGTTGCTTTGAGTAGTATGGCCTTTTTTTTTTTTTAAGATTCTATTTTTATGTAATATCTACATCCAACATTGGAGCTCCAACTCACAACCCTGAGATCAAGGGTCTCATGCTGTACTGACTGAGCCAGCCAGGTACCCCAGGTAATACGGCCATTTTAACAATATTTGTTCTTTGGGGCGCCTGGGTGGCTCAGTCGTTAAGCGTCTGCCTTTGGCTCAGGTCATGATCCCAGGGTCTTGGGATCGAGCCCCACATCGGGCTCCCTGCTCAGCGGGAAGCCTGCTTCTCCCTCTCCCACTCCCCCTGCTTGTGTTCCCTCTCTCACTGTGTCTCTCTCTGTCAAATAAATAAATCAAATCTTAAAACAACAACAACAACAACAATATTTGTTCTTCTAATCTGTGAGCATGGAATATCTTTCCATTGCATTGTATCATCTTTGATTTCTTTCATCAGTGTATTAAAGTTTTCAGAGTACTGGTCTTTCATCTCCTTGGTTAAGTTTATTCCTAGGTATTTTACTATTTTTGGTGTAATTCTAAATGGGACTGTTTTCTTAATTTCTCTTTCTGCTGCTTCATTATTAGTGTATAGAAATGCAAAGGACTTCTGTATATTGATTTTGTATCCCATGGCCTTACTGAATTCATTTATCAGTTCCAGTAGTTTTTTGATGGAATCTGTGGTTTTCTATATATATAGAATCATGTCATCTGCAAAGAGTGAAAGTTTTACTTCTTCCTTACCAATTTGGATGCCTTTTATTTCTTCTTCTTGTCTCATTGTTGTGGCTAGGACTTCCAATACTGTGTTGAATAAAAGTGGTGAGAGTGCACATCCTTGTCTTATTCCTGATCTTAAGGGAAAAGCTCTCAGTTTTCCACCATTGAGTATGATGCTGGCTCTGGGTTTTTCCATATATGGCCTCTTATATGCTGAGGTATGTTCCCTCTAAACCTGCTTTGTTGAGAGTTTTTATCATGAATAGATGTTGTGCTTTTTCAAGTGCTTTTTCTGCATCTATTGAAATGATCATGTTTTTTAATCCTTTCTCTTGTTGATGTGATGTATCGTGTTGATTGATTTGCAAATATTGAAGCACCCCTGCATCCCAGGGATAAATCCAACTTGATCGTGGTGAATGATTTTTTCATGTATTGTTGGATTTGCTAATATTTTGTTGAGGATTATTACGTCTATGTTCATGAGAGGTACTGGCCTGTAGTTCTCTTTTTTTTTTTTTGTAGTGTCTTTTTCTGGTTTTGGTATCGGAGTAATGCTGGCTTCAGAGAATGAATTTGGAAGCTTTCTGAAGGATATTTTTATTGGGCATAGAATTCCAGCTTGGCAGTTATTTTCTTTCAGCATTTTAAATATATCCCATTGTCTTCTGATTCCACTTTTTTTTTTTTTTTTGCAAAGCGATGTCTTTGGTTTTTATCCGTTTTAAATCATTCTTCTAGGTGATTTTCTTTTTCTTTTTTTTTTTTTTTAATATTTATTTATTTGACAGAGGGAGAGAGCAAGAGAGGGGACAAAAGCAGGGGGAGTGGGAGAGGGAGAAGCAGGCTTCCCACTGAGCAGGGAGCCCGATGTGGGGCTCGATCCCAGGACCCTGGGATCACGATCTGAGCTGAAGGCAGACGCTTAACGACTGAGCCACCCAGGTGCCCCTAGGTGATTTTCTTTAAGTTCCTTGAATTCCATAGACCCTTTTGAATCTGTAGCTTGATATCTTCTGTCAGGTTTGGAATATATTTAAAATATTGTTTCTGTCCCACTCTTTCACTCACTCCTTCTGGGATTCTGGAGAGCTGTATGTTATATCTTTCTCTGTATCCTATATGTCTCTAGTGTGCTTTCCTGTTTTCCATCTTTTTTGTTTTTGTTTTTGTCCTTCATGTGGATATTTTCTATTGACTTTTCTAGTTTAGTGTCCAATCTGCTGTTACAAGCATCTGTTTTATTATTAATTTTATATTTATATATATTTTAATTTTAGAATTTCAATTATTTTTTATTTGTTTTTATAAATTTCTGTTCTCTGGTGAAATTCTCATCTTGTCATCTATTTTCCAGGACATTTTAATCACATTTTTTAAAAATTTATTTATTTTTTAACGATTTTATCCATTTATTTGAGAGAGAGAGCATGAGGCGGGGGCACGAGGGAGAGGGAGAAAGACTCCCTGCTGAGCAGGGGGCTTGACACAGGGCTGGATCCCAGGACCCTGAGATCATGACCCAAGCTGAAGGCAGATGCTTAACCAACTGAGCCACCCAGGTGCCCCTAATCACAGTTACTTTAAAATCTGTGTCTGATAATTAAACTATCTGGATCCCCTTTTGGTCTTTTTTTATTGTCTGCTTTTTCTCTTGGTTTTCAGTTATTTGGTCCTGTCTCCTAGCATTCCTGGTAATTTTTAAAATGAATGTCAGGCAATGTATATAAAAAATTATAGAGGGTCTTGATGATGATATTGTTCTCTAGAGAGGATTTAATTTTCTTGTAGTGGTAGTTAAAAGTAGGAGCAAATGACCTTGATTGAGTATAGGCTTGCGATGACTAGAGGCTTTGTTTTAGACTTCTTAAGGGCTGGTTTAAGTCCAGTTTCCCCTTACTCTGAGAGTTTTGTCCTTCAGAGGTATCAAATGGAATCCTGGGGTATTTGCCAGAGCTTGTCCTTCTTGGCAGGACTGAACTGTAATTTTTCTTTTCTGAGCACTGTGAGCCTACCCAAAGTTCTGCCTACCTTTTTTGCTGTAAAATAGGCTTTTTTTTTTTTTTTTTTGCCTTTTGCTCCGCACACAGGTTAGGATTCAGTAAATACCCTAAGGGCAAATGCAGTACAGAATGTCAGTCTCATTTTTCTGTGCTTGCCTTTTCTGTGGAATTTCAACCCCTCAAATCCTGCCTGTCTTGATAAGCCCTGAGCTCTAATTTCTGTCTTTGCAGCCCTGTGAGACTGCCAAAAGGTCTAGTATGCAGCTAGTTGCCTCAGGAGGAAAAAGTAATGGAGAATGGCAGGCTCAACTCTGCATCTCATTTTTCTCTGGTATTTTGACTTCTCATGTCCTGCCTGCTTTCTGTGTTTATTTTTTTGTTTTTAAATCCCATTTTTATACTTTTTCTTGCCAGGAGAATTCGTCAGATACAATCTATTGTATAATAATTTGTAATGGATGTCTATTATTAAATAATTTATTAAATAATAACTTAATAAAGCAATATTATAAACAGTTTTAAGCATATATTAATCATTGCCGTGAACTTGACAGATGAGGGTCCTGCCCTCAAGTAGCTTTTATTCTTGCAGAGAAGAGAGGTATTAACTCTGCCTTTATTTATATTGTGATAAACCATAAAAGAAAAGTACAGGTTGTTACCTGCTTATTACAGAGATTTAGTTCAGGTGAGGGAAGTGGTGGTCAAGGACAGTTACTTTGAGGAGGTGATATTTGAGCAGAGCTCTGAAGGGTGAGTAGAATTAACTTAGGGAAAAGTAAAATGTTAAAACTATGGATTAAAGAGGGACGCCTGGGTGGCTCAGTCAGTTAAGCGTCTGCCTTCGGCTCAGGTCATGATCCCAGGGTCCTGGGATCGAGCCCCGCGTCGGGCTCCCTGCTCCATGGGAAGCCTGCTTCTCCTCCCACTCCCCCTGCTTGTGTTCCCTCTCTGCTGTGTCTCTCTCTGTCAAATAAATAAATAAAATCTTTAAAAAAACAAAAACAAAAACTATGGATTAAAGAGACCTTAAGGCGAAAAGGAGCATGGTGGGTTTAAGGTATCAAAGAAGGCGAGTGTACTTGGACTGATAGGCAAGCGCAAAATTATGCTGAGCTCTTTATAAGCCTTACTAAGTATTTTCTTACTTTTTTTTTTTTTCCAATTCTGATGTGATCACTGGTCTGACTCTTAATTCACCTTCTGTCCCTAGACCGAATTATTTATTTTATATATTCAGTACAAATATATTAGGTGTCTTTTGCAAACAAGGTTCTCAATGAGATACTGAGGTTCATTAAAGACAACATGGAACATTGGCTCTAGAGTCAGACAAACCTGAGTTAAAATGTTACCCTACTAATTAGCTATATAGTTTTATATCAGTTATTTAATATCTCTGAATCTGAATTTTTTCATGTGCTAAATACTAATGGAAGTGGTAATAGAAGGATTAAATGAGCTAACTGATAAATTTGCTCAATAAATGGTGGCCCTTTGTACTATTAAGCAACTATAAACCATGAATTCTACTCTCAGGTTGCCTAAATTCTATAGGACATGACATACATCAATAGTTATAGTAAAAGACAGTAAATGATATATGAAGTGAAAAAGCAGAGGAGGTACTACTTCCGGACTTGGATATTAGGACTATTTAAAGATGAATGTAACGCATGATAGACTTGGAGCTAGCTATTTTCAAAAGTAAATTTGATAAATTGCTATCTTATTCATACTCTTTTACATTTTATTAAGCTAAACAGCCAGACTCCTAATTTCTCCCCTCACAATATCCTGTGAAACCATATAAAGCAGTTGGCTTCCTTTCTGACCTCATTTCTTTTTTTTTTTTTTTTAAAGATTTTATTTATTTATTTGAGAGAGAGAATGAGATAGAGCATGAAGGGGGGAGGGTCAGAGGGAGAAGCAGACTCCCTGCTGAACAGGGAGCCCGATGCGGGACTCGATCCCGGGGCTCCAGGATCATGACCTGAGCTGAAGGTAGTCGCTTAACCAACTGAGCCACCCAGGCACCCTCTGACCTCATTTCTTATTCTCCCTTCACTTAGGAAGCTATAGCTTCATCATTGCCTTTCTATTCCTCTGACACACTGGACATAGTTCTGCCTCAGGACTTGTGCACTTGGTGTTCCTTTGACCCAGAGTGCTTTCTCCCACCTGTCTACTTGAGTTTTCCCTCTCACTACCCAATACCTTCGGATCTGTCTGCTCAAATATGATCTAAATAGCAAAGACGGAATTACCTTTTTATTTAAAAGAATGTCCTCTTGGGGCACCTGGGTGGCTCAGTCGTTAAGCGGCTGCCTTCAGCTCAGGTCATGATCCCAGGGTCCTGGGATCGAGCCCCGCATTGGGTTCCCTGCTCTGTGGGAAGCCTGCTTCTCCCTCTCCCACTCCCCCTGCTTGTGTTCCCTCTCTCACTGTGTCTCTTTCTGTCAAATAAATAAAATCTTAAAAAAAATAAATAAATAAAAATAAAAAAAATAAAAGAATGTCCTCTTTTTCACCTGCCCCCTTAACCCCATCACTTTCTTTCCTCTTACTCTGATTTTCTTCATATACAACATATTATATATTTGTTTCTTTATTATTTTTACAGCCTCCCTAAATACAATACACCACCAGGAGGGTAGAGACTTTGGTTCATTCTCTGTCTTATCTCCATAGTCTAGAAGAGTACCTGTCCTATAATTGCTTCTCAGTACATAATTTGTTGAGTAAATGAACTTATGTTTTCTGGTTCAAATCACAATATTTTTTATTTTTATTATTTTTATTTTTTTAAAGATTTGTAAAATTTATTTGACAGAGAGAGAGAGAGAGAGAGCGCACAAGCAGGGAGTAGTGGCAGAGGGAGAGGGAGAAGCAGGCTCCCTGCTGAGCAAGTAGCCTGATGCGGGGCTCGATCCCACGGCTCGATCCCAGGACTCCGGGATCATGACCTGAGCTGAAGGCAGAGGCTTAACCAACTGAGCCACCCAGGTGCCCCTATTTTTATTTTTTAAAAAACATTTATTTATTTATTTATTTTAGAGAGAACAAGCAGGGGGTGGGGGTGGCAGAGGGAGAGAGAGTCTTAAGTGGACGCCACACTGAGCATGGTGCCCGACATGGGGCTCCATCTCACCAAAAGTTGGGCGATTAACCGACTATGCCACCCAGGCACCCCTCACAATTTTTATGAACTACGTTTAAAAAATCATTCTAGAACTAAATTAAGAAGCAGCACTTAGGTATTTTTGTCTGATACAGGAAGAGGCAGTAGGTCTTTTGAGACATATTTTTGGGTAAGATTTAGAAATGTGGGTTACTTGATAGTTTAGCAGGTAAGTTAATAACCGGGTAACATGCAATGTACAAAAGGCAAACATATGATTCCATTACCTACTTCATCCTGGAGAGAAGTCTTTTTGGCCTATTTTAAGTACTTCTTTGGATCTGGCCCCCCCCCCTTTTTTTTTAACAGACTTTACTTCTAAGAGTACCTCTACGTTCACAGCAAAACTTAACAGATAGTACAGAGTTCACATATTCCCTCTGCCCCCACATATGCACAACCTCCCTGACTATTAACCTTGGGCACTGGAGTGGTACATTTGTTACAATCGATGAAGTTATGGTGACATATCATTAATACCCAAAGTCCATAGTTTTCATTAGGGTTCACTCTTTGTGTTACATATTAAGTGAATTTTGACAAATACATAATGACCTGTATCTAAGATTACAATATTATACAAAATGATTTCAGTGTCCTAAAACCTGTGTTCTGCCTGTATGTCTCTCAAAAAAAACCCTCTAGCCCTTGGCAACCAACCCCTGTCATACAATATGTAGCCTTTTCTCTTTGTCTTACATAAGTTTTCCCTTTGTCTTTTCTTGGTTTGGTAGCTCTTTTCTTTTTAGTGCTGAATATTATTCCATTCTCTGGATGTATCACAGTTTATTCATTTACCTACTGAAGGATTTCTTGGTTGCTTCCAAGTTTTAGCAATTATGAATTAAGCTGTTATAAACAACCATGTGCAGGTTTTGTGTGGATGTAAGTATTCAACTCCTTTGGATAAATACCAAGGAAGAGGATTGCTGGATCGTATGGTAAGAGTATGTTTAGTTTTTAAGGAACTGCCAAACTGTCTTCCAAAGTGGCGATACCATTTTGCATTCCCACCAAGAATAAATGAAAGTTACTGTTGCTCCACGTCCTTGCTAGAATTTGGTGGTGTTGGTGTTCTGGATTTGGGGCATTCTAATAATAGGTGTGTAGTGGTATCTCATTGTTGTAATTTGTAGTTCCTGAATGACATATGATGTTGAACATCTTTTTATATGTTGATTTGCCACCTGTATATCTTTGTTGAGATATCTGTCAAGTCTGTTGCCCACTTTTAAATCGAGTTGTTTTCTTATTGCTAAGTGTTAAGAGTTCTTTGTATATTTTGGATAATAGTCCTTTATCAGATGTATCTTTTGCAAATATTTTCTCCCATTCTGTGGCTTGTCTTCTCATTCTGACAGTGTCTTATGCTGAGCAGAAGTTTTTAATTTTAAGGAAGTCCAGCTCCTCAATTCTTTCTTTTACAGATCACGCCTTTGGTCTTGCATTTAAAAAGTCATTATTGTACCCTAAGTGATCTAGGTTTCTTCCTGTTATCTTCTAGTAATTTCATAGTTATGCATTTTATATTTAGGTCTATGATCTATTTTGAGTTAATTTTTGGAGAAGGGTGTAAAGTCTATATCTAAATTTTTTTTCTAGTTGTTCTGGTACCATTTGTTAAGATTGTATTTTCTCCATTGTATCATCTTCGCTGTTTTATATGAAAGATCAGTTAACTGTATTTATGTGGGCTTTAAATTTTATTTTTATCACCTTTAAATATTTTTATTTGAGTATAGTTGACATGGGCTTTAAATTTTTGAATGAGTTTGTCATATCCACAAAATAATTTCCTGGGATTTTGATTGGAATTGTATTGAATCTATAGCTCAAGTAGGGAAGAATTGATAACTTGACAATCTTCCCATCCATGAACATGGAATATTTCTACATTAATTTAGTTTATCTTTAATTTTGTTCATTAGGGTTTTGTAGTTTTCCTTATATAGATCTTACACATATTTTGTTAAATTGCCCTAAATCATACCTGAGTGTCTAATTTTTTAAGGTGCTCATATAAATGTATTGTTTTTCAATTTCAAATTCCACTTGTTCATTGCTGGTTTATAGGCAATTGATTGACTTTTGTGTATTAACCTTGTATCCTGCAACTTTGCTGTGATTGCTTATTAGTTCCAAAAGTTCTTTTTTTTTTTTTAATTCTTTTGGATTTTCTGCTTATGCGATCATGTCATCTGTGAACAAAGACAGTTTTATTTCTTCCTTCCCAGTATGTATACATTTTATTTCCTTTTCTTGTCTTTTTTCATTAGCCTGGACTTCCAATATAATGTTAAAAAGGAGTGGTGAGAGGAGACATCTTTGCCATGTTCTTGATCTTATCAGGAAGTCTTCTAGGTTCTAACCATTAAGTATGATGTTAGCTGTAGGTTTTTGTGGATTGAGGAAATTCCCCTCTATTCCTAGTTTGCTGAAGAGTTTTTATCATAAATGAATTTGGATTTTGTCAAATGCTTTTTCTGTATCTATTGATATGATCATGGGACTTTGCTTTTTTAACTTGTTAATGTGATGGATTACATTAAATGATTTTTGAATGTTGAACCAGCCTTGCATACCTGAGATAAATCCCACTTGGTTGTGGTGTAAAATTTATTTTATACATTGTTGGGTTCAATTTGCTAATATTTTTCATCACATTTCTGTTAATAATTGGCTCCCTCACGGCATGCTGATCAAATATTCAGTTAAAGCTTTGAAAAATAATGTATATGTTGGATGACAGAATTGAAGACCAGTTTTTTTCCTCTATAGGCTGAATTGGCTAAATCTGCAAGATAGAATTTAAAGCACATTATGTAAAGATTTTTTGAGAATCAATTTAATGTGCACAGGTAATGGCACAAACTATCTGAGTTGTAATCCCAGCTTTCCCATTTGTACACTGTGTAACCTTGAGCCAGTTATTTAACCTCTCCATGTCTTGGTTTCTTCATCTATAAAATGGCGGTAATGGTGTTACTTATCACATAGGGTTGTTATGAAGTATAAAAAAGTAATATATGTTAAGTCTTATAAAACAATAGCTGGCACTTAGTAAGAGCTGATTAAATGTTAACCTGTGATTATTATACAGTTCTGCACTTAGATTCAGTCTAACTCAGTTGTTTAAGATGTGAGTGATATGACTTAGCACAACTGAGAAAGATTAGATATCTTAGTCTTTTGTGGATTGTAAACTCGGGAGTGATAGTGTGATTTGGATAGGATAAGAGTTAATGTAGTTTAAGGGTCTAAAAGAGTGGTTACCAGCCTTGATACTGCCTATACCATTTCCCACTAAATTAGTTTGAAGAAGAATTAAAATTTAATATTTCTGAGTTTGCCAGAGTCTAGGAGAAATATTCAGTTACTTACAAAGAAGAGGAGCTGGATTGAGGAAACCAACCAAAACATTCCTGGATTTTGGCATAAGATCCTGTAAAAGAAGGAGGGAAAAGTTTCATGCCTTTCTTTCTGATGGCCTGTCCCTGAGCTGCAGACACAGGGTTAGCACTGAGTGGAAAATTGGGCTGCTCTTCTTCTCTTCTAGTGACTGTCAAACTTAGAAAAAATTATTTATATAAAAGAAAGGCTTCCTTTCTCAGACCTAAACTGAACACCCTAATAGTGCAAACTATGTTCCTTCCCCCCGACCCTGATATTTAACGCCTTTACCTTACTGAATTTTTTCCATAACTTTTACCTTTTAACTAATGATACAATTTACTTATTAGAATTAAAGTCCCACAAAAGCTTTTTTCACTGAAGCACCTAGAACAATGCCTGGGATAGCATAGATGCTCAGTAGATATTTGCTGAGTGAGCTGAATGAACCAAAATCTCAGGCTGAAGCTCAATATATTACACCAATATGAGCATAGCAGCTTTACATGAAGCCATGGCAGGGACTTAGAGTTCTATCCATTGGTTCCTGTCCTCTTCCACCCTGTGGAATCTTAAGTATCACAGTTTGAAAACTGTTTTACAGGTAATGATCTGTGTAAGATTGCTGGGTAGGATTCACCCATTTTATTTTATCTTTCTTTCAATATCTAGAAATAGTAATTCCCAGAAAACAGCTGGGCCTGAGTGGGGTGATGATGGATACCTGGAGTTGGCTACAGAAAGGCTCATTTCTTATGGGAAATATATTTCCTAAACTGTTGAGCTCTATTATTACAAGCTATGGTTGAGAGAGAATGGCTGGTAGCAATGTATATGCTATCAATTCAGAATATCAGGGAATATTATCATGCTGATGTTTTAGATATTTAAAATCAGAAAATATAATAAAGATGAAGATAAATCTGAAATATAAATAAAAAACAAATGAACCTGTGTTTCAAGTGAATAATGTAACCACACTGAAGATAACTGAAGATAAGATAGTACAAATTTTTCAAACTCAAGATAAAAAGAACTATAAACAAATAAGGAACCCTAGTCTGTAGGCTGGTATTTTGTGATGGTATAAATTGGCAATTTTAAAACTATTTTCTTTCTTTCTTTCTTTCTTTTTTTTTTTTTTTTTTGACTATTTTCTATTAAGATTGAGTAACTTAATGGGGGAGAAGGGAAGGTTCCTCCTTAAAATTGCAAATAAATGTAGAACTGTTGGAATTAGAAAATGACCACTTCAGAACAATTTAAGTAGTACTTTCACACAAGAATAATTTGCAGGTACCAAACTGTTGGGTGACAGTTTGATGAGGAGTGTGATATTTATATAGCTTCAGGATAATTCCTTACAAAATACTAACTTACTGCAAAGAGAAAAACAGTAACTTTACAGTGGAGAAACTTGGCAGGATACCCTTTAACCAAGTGATCAAAGTTAGCATCACCGATAATAGGACACAGTAACCTCTTGCAGCTTTTGATATGTGTGTGAAGGACCCAATGTTACTTTGTGACATTCCTACAGAAAATGCATAACCTGAATTTAAACAGGAGAGACCATCAGACAAATGTAAATTGAAGGATGTTCTATAAAATATTTGGTCTGTATTCTTTAAAAGTATTAGTCTTAAAAGACATAGACTGAGGAACTGTTCCTTAAGATAGGATTCTAAAGAGACATTACCACTAAATGCAGTGCATGATCCTGAATTGGATTCTGGACTGGGGAAATCAACAGCTTTAAAGGACATTTTTAAGTCAGTTAGTGGCATTTGAATATGGACTCTAATTATGTAACAGAAAGTTTAACATTGATACAATACTGATTTGGTTAGCTGTACTGTAGTTATCTATCTGTCTTCCTAGGAAGGTACATGGAAACATTGAGTGCTAAAATGGTACAATGTGGGGTGCCTGGGTGGCTCAGTCAGTTAAGCGTCTGCCTTTGGCTCAGGTCATGATCCCAGGGTCCTGGGATCGAGTCCCACATTAGGCTCCTTGCTCCACTGGAAGCCTGCTTCTCCCTCTCCCACTCCTCCTGCTTGTGTTCCCTCTCTCACTGTCTCTCTGTCAAAAAATAAATAAAATCTTAAAAAAAAAAAAAGGTACAATGTCTGCAACTCACTCACATGGTTCAGAAAGAAAGGTGTGAAAGAGAGAATGACAAAGCAAATGGGGTAAAATGTAAATAATTGGTGTTATTTGCAAGTTATATAAAGATAAAAAGTTACCTAAAAATTCCTAAGTTACAGTCATCTTTTCATATATGGGAGTTGTGATTGAACAACTTGATTTTATTAGTTATTTATAGAATCATTAAAAAGTACAAAAATTATTCTCATCACTTAGAGAAAGTAAAGTAGTGAAGGAAATGCTGATTAAGGAAAAAAAATTCCAAACTGTTAAGATACAGAGCAAAAGGACCTGAATTTTTGTTTGGAGTTCTGTCATGACCAAGTAACCTCATTGAGCACCTCACTGTCCTATATTCATTTCCTTCGACATGTGTACAGTAGGTTTTTTTAAGGACTTCCTAAACATTTCGTATATAACTAATAAGTTTTCTTTAAAAAGCGTGCTTTGTAAAAATCAGATTGCCATGTTTCAGACAAATACTTTAATAAATTTATTAAGAAAATTTGAAGACCATTTTTATAATTTTTTTGTTTATATTTTGAAAGTTTTTATTTAAATTCCAGTTAGTTAACTTACAGTGTAATATTAGTTTGAGATGTACAATTTAGTGATTCAGCAATTCCATACATCACTTGGTGGTCATCACAAGTATGTTCCTCAGTCCCCATCACCTGTTTAACCCATCCCCCCACACACCTCCCTTCTGGTAACCATCAGTTTGTTCTCTATAGCTAAGAGTCTGTTTCTTGTTTTGTGTGTGTGTGTCTCTCTCTCTTCTTTTCCTCCTTTGCTCATTTGTTTCTTAAATTCCAGGTATGAGTGAAATCATATGGTATTTGTCTTTCACTGACTGACTTATTTCATTTAGCATAATACTGTCCAGCTCCATCCATGTTGTTGCAAATGGCAAGATTTCATTCTTTTTTATGGCTGAGTAATAGTCCACTGTACACATGTACCACATGTTTATTTATTCATCAATCAGTGAATACTTGGGCTGCTTCCTATATCTTGGCTATTGTAAATAATGCCGCTGTAAACATAGGAGTGCATGTATTCCTTGGAATTAGTGTTTTTGTATTCTTTGGGTAAATACCCAGTAGTGCAATTGCTGGATTGTAGGGTAGTTCTATTTTTAACTTTTAGAGGAACCTGCATACTGTTTTCCACAGTGGCTGCACCAGTTTGCATTTCCATCAACAGTGCACAAGTGTTGCTTTTTCTCCACATCCTCACCAACACCTGCTGTTTCGTGTGTTGTTGATTTTAGCCATTCTGACAGGTGTGAGCTGATATCTCATTGTGATTTTGATTTGAGTTTCCCTGAGGATGAGTGATGATGAGCATCTTTTCATGTGTCTGTTGGCATTTTTGCAATTATTTTTGTTGCAAGGGAATATTTTAGGGAGTGGAAGTTCTTTATTAAATCTTTAGCTACAGTGACATACAATCATTTTAATAATTTTTATGTAATAAATTATTTTGATACTTGGTATAATTCTTATTAGACTGGTGACATTCATAAAAACTCACCTTGATAATAGTATCCATGAGCTTCTAACAAAATTATTCTATAGGGTTTATGTAAAACGTTATTCCTATCATTCCTTTTAAAAAAGGTTTTTACCAAGGTTCTAAAAATAATGAGGCATATTCAAATACATTGCTTACAGTTTTTCTTTGTTCTAGAAATTTGTGAAGTAAAGATTATTTAAAGGTATTTTTTTCATACTTTTCTGGATGAAAACAAATTTTGAGTATAGTTGATACACAATGTTATATTAGTTTCAGGTGTGTAGTATAGTGATTCAACAAGTTTATACATTATGCTATGTTCACCACAAGTGTAGCTACCATCTGTCACCATACAACACTATTATAGTACCATTGACTGTGTTCCTTTTAGTCCCATGATTTATTCATTCCATATCCAGAAACCTGTATTTCCCACTCCCCTTCATCCATTTTGCCCAACTCCCTACCCTCCTCCTCTCTGGCAACCATCAGTTTGCTCTCTCTATTTATAGATCTGATTCTGTTTTTGTTTGTTTGTTTATTCATTTTTAGATTATACATAAGTAAAATCATATAGTATTTGTTTTTCTCAGTCTGACTTATTTCACTTAGTATAATACCCTCTTGGCCCATCCATGTTGTCTCAAATGGCACGATCTCATCCTTTTTTATGGCTGAATAGTATTCCATTTACACACACACCCACACACCCCCCCCACATCTTTCTTATCCATTTGTCTGTTGATGACACTTAGGTTGCTTCCATATCTTGGCTATTGTAAATAGTATTGCAATAAACAGGACTGCAAATAAAAAATAATAATAATAAAAAAATAAAAGGTTTTTATATTGTATTACTAAAACCACCCTTTTCAAATAAACACCTGACTGTATAACAAATAGATAATGTTATAGATAATTTACTGGTAAATGCAGATATTAATAGAAATGTGTTTATTAATTGTAAAATTCTTTGATTGAGATTCCAAAGTCAGCAATAGTGACACTTTAACTTGTTTGACCAGTGAAATGCTAGTTAAAATGGAGTAGTCATGGGGCGTCTGGGTGGCTCAGTCAGTTAAGCATCTGCCTTCGGCTCAGATCATGATCCCAGGCTCCTGGGATCGAGCCCCGCATCAGGCTCCCTGCTCCGAGGGAAGCCTGCTTCTCCTTCTCCCACTCCCCCTGCTTGTGTTCCCTCTCGCTGTGTCTCTCTCTGTCAAATAAATAAATAAAATCTTAAAAAAAAAATGGAGTAGCCATTCCTTGGTAGTAACAATAGTTCTACCCTGCTTTGATGGCATGTCTCTTTCTTTTTTTTCCCTCCTTATAAAAATTCCTTCCTACCATTGCCAGGAATCACTCCTTGTTGACACAGCTCTTCATATTTTGAGCCCCTTGAATACTTACTACCAGTGTTAGAAAGGATATGTGTGGAATGGAATTTGTGGGAGTTGTCAGCAAACAACAGTGTTTATTCTGTTTGTCTCTTTCTTTGTGTGTATACAGTATTTCATATTTCAAAGATTCAGTAATTTACCTCTTAGGCATTTGACTTGTATCCAGGGGAATTATTTATTAGAATTAGAGGAGGTGTGGTTATACATTAGTGTGTGGATTTTATAGTTTCTGTGGTAACTTGGAGTGGTCATCTTTCTTATATCATTAGAATAAAGTCCTGTTTTCTGGGGGAAATTGAGGACCTCCTCTTTGTATTTTGTATACTTATGTTTTGTTTGGAATTACTCTATCAGTGCAATGCAGCAATTATGTTACTAACAACAATTTTGTGAGATGTTTATTATTCTCATTTTACAGATGAGGAAACTGAGGCTTGGTGAAGTTACGAAACTTGTCCAAAGTCACACAGCTTGTAAAGGGCACAGCCAAGATTCAGAGCCAGGTCTGTCCAACTTCAAAACTCTTAATTATAGCCATGAAACTTTGAAATAGCTGTTAAGTATCAACCTATGATAAGTTGTATTGCTATTAATACTGCTTAACTATTGTTAACTGTTACTGATAATTTTTTTAATGGTGAGTTTTTTGTCTATGATAATTTTATGTATCTTTTAAATATTGTGAAAAGAGGTGTAACATAGTAATTGAGGGTCTGGGCTCTGGAGACAGGCTCCTGGGTATGAACCCCTAAGCTTTTCCACTTACTTGTGTGACATTGGGAAAGTGACTTAACTTTTTCTGTACCTCAGTTTTCCTGCCTGTAAAATGGTGATAGTAATATGATCCACCTGGTAAAGTTGTGAAGATTAAATTATTTAATATATACAAAAGCACTTAAAACAGTGCCTGACATATAGTAAGCATTCAATAAATGTTAGCTACTGGTATTATCATCTCCTAGCAGTTAGTAAAACAAATGATTGTTACTTCTAATTCTATTAGGAATTTGAATAAGGAAAGTTTAAGCAGCAATATAAGATATCACAAAATTCACATAAACCGAAATTAAATTTGAGTAAGTTAGACCTAAGGAAGATCATACATTTGATCAATTTTAGATCTATGGTAGAGCAAACTGGACAACTGCTTATGGATCTCACACGTAGAAGTATATTTTATGTATGAGGATTGTACATAGGTCCACTATAGATACCCTATGAGCCCCATATGATCATTGTATTATGAATGTGTTTTGTCTGTTTTCCTCTTATAGATGCAATTTATATTCAGAATAAATGTTTACATTTTTAGGTGGCTTTTAAGGAGATATTTTGGCAGTGTTCACATATAATTACCAAGAACCAAAACCTTATGTGTTATGTAAAATGTTAGCAACATTTCATCACTTGCAGGAGTAGTTACCAGAACTTAACATTGTGTTGAATGTGCACACTGATTGTTCTTTGAACCAGTGGGGCCACAGCACATTCAGCTAGAACTCAGCCGTGTACTGATCATATACTCTTCACTCATACTTCTTTATTGCAACTGTAAGAATTCTGAAGTGCCATATCCACTATTACTACAATTCAGTTAAAATATCTGTGATTAGTGACTAAGAAGTTTATACCAATTGCAAAAATACCCATAAATGGTAGTAATTTAGTCAAGGTATGCAAATATTCCAAAGCTATAATTTTAAAATGGGACTTGCCTTGTAGGGCACCTGGGTGCCTCAATCACTTAAGCGTCTGACTTCGGCTCAGGTCATGATCTCAGGGTCCTGGGATTGAGCCCCGTGTCGGGCTCCCTGCTCAGCAGGGAGTCTGCTTGTCCCTCTCCCTCTGCCCCTTTCCCTGCTTGTGCTCTCTCTCTGTCTCTCTCCCAAGTAAATAAATAAAATCTTTAAAAAAATAAATAAAACGGGACTTGCCTTGTATATGAGCCCAAGATTTCTGTAACTTTTTTTTTTTTTTAGAGATCTTTGTAACTTTTAATGTACACATGCATTTAATTCTCTTTATTTCATGATACTGAGTCTTACTATCCTTGAACATGGTATGTCTTTCTAGTTATTTAAATATTTAAAAATATCTCTCAGTAAAGTTTTTTCTTTTTCTCCGTAAATCTCTCTCAGGTCTTCTCTTTGAATGATTAGATATCATATTTCTTATTACTATCATAAATAGTGTATTTTTCCTCTTTTGTTTTTCCTTTCCATTTCTATTTGCTGATGTAAGCTTTTTTGGTATATAATACAGATCTATGTTCAGTCACCTTATTAAATTATTTTATTAAAATACTGTGAATGCAAATTGTGTCTTCCTTCCCAGTAGTTACATCTTTTCTTTTTTTTGCCTTACTGTGCTAATTAGGAATTCCAGTACAGTATTCAATACAAGTGTTAATAGTGGGCATTCTTATGTTGCACTTAATTTTTAAAAGCAAGTGCATCTTATGTTTCACTATTAAGGATAGTGTTTACTGTAGATTTTTGATAGATGCTCTATAGGTTAAAGACATTTCTTTTTTTTTTATTTTTTAAAGATTTTATTTATTTGACAGATAGAGACATAGCGAGAGAGGGAACACAAGCAGGGGGAGTGAGAGAGGGAGAAGCAGGCTTCCCGTGGAGCAGGGAGCCTGATGCAGGGCTCGATCCCAGGACCCTGGGATCATGACCTGAGCTGAAGGCAGACGCTTAACGACTGAGCCACCCAGGCGCCCCGTTAAAGACATTTCTGTTGCTAGTTGGCTGAGATGTTTTTTGTTTGTGAAGATCGAGTATTAAATCTTACCACTTTTTCTATACTTGTGAGAAGATCATATGGTTGTCCTTCCTTATTCTGTTAAGGTGGTGAATGGCATTTATAGGTTTTCTTATGTTGAATTATCCTTGCATTGCTGGAATGAACCAAACTTAATATGATGGTCTTTTTTTATATGCAAGTGGATTTAGTTTATTAGTATTTCATTTAGATTTTTGCATCTAAGTGCATGGGTGATATTGGCCCATAATTTTATTTCTTATGTTATCTTTGATTTTGGTATTCAGATTATAGCAGCCTCAAAGAATGAGTTGGGAACTATTCCTTTCCTTCCCCTGCCTCCCCTAAGGATTTATATAAGACTAGAATGATCTGTTTCTTGAAAGTTTGGTCGAACTTCTGTTCCAACTGTCTGGGCTTAGTATTTTTTGAGGAGGTATGTATTCAGTTTTCTAAATGGTCTTTTAAAAATTTCTGTTTCTAGTTAGGGCAGTTTTTAGAAAAAAAATTTTCTTTTTTAGGAATCCATCCATTTTGTCTGTATTTGGCATAAAGTTGTTCATTCTTTTCTTATCTTTTAAATTTCTGCTTAGTATTTCTCTTTTTTATTCCTAATATTTTTTGTGACTTCTGTTTTCCTTCATCAGTCTTATTAGAGGGTTTATATATTTTCTTAGCTTTATCAAAAACCAGTGCTTGACTTTGATTTTCTTTATTATATGTTTTCTCTTTTTTTATTAATTTTTGACCTTTCTCCTTTACACACTTTTTTTTTTTTTAAGATTTTATTTATTTGACAGAGAGAGACACACAGCGAGAGAGGGAACAAGGAGGGGCAGAGGGAGAGGGAGAAGCAGGCCTCCTGCGGAGCAGGGAGCCCAATGTGGGGCTTGATCCCCGGACCCTGGGATCATGACCTGAGCTGAAGGCAGACACTTAACGGACTGAGCCACCCAGGTGCCCCTCCTTTACACACTTTTTAAGTGAAAAGCAGAATCTATGGGGCGCCTGGGTGGCTCAGATGGTTAAGCGTCTGCCTTCGGCTCAGGTCATGATCCCAGAGTCCTGGGATCGAGTCCCGCATCGGGCTCCCTGCTCCGCGGGAAGTCTGCTTCTCCCTCTGCCTCTCTCTCTCTCTGTCTCTCATGAATAAATAAATAGAATCTTTAAAAAAAAAAAAAAAAAAAAAAAAGAAAAGCAGAATCTAACATTAGGGTATCTCATATTTTCCAAGGACAGGATTTCAGTAGGCTGTGGGAACAGCTGGACCCAGGGGCTTACAGTGCTACCAGGACCTTCTTTCTTTTTCCTTTGAGTCTTCTTTTCCTCTTGTTGTCCACTGGCTTTTCTACTATTCAGTCTACATGGCAGAAAATGGTGATAGTGAACCTCTGAATTTGATGTCAGTTCCAACTTTGTGTGCTCTTGATTCTTCCAGGGAATTCAGATTTTTCCATCTGGATCACTTCTTTCTTTTTGGAGATTTTTTTTCTTTAGAATTCTCTTTAATGGGATTTTCTGTAGTAAACTCTCAGCTATTTTGTCTGAAATCTATGTCACTTTTTTTGGATAGATATTTCATTAGGTATAAAATTATGGGCTGGCAGTGTTTTTGTAATCATTGAAAGAGATAATTCTTTCCATTGTTGCTATTGATAAATCAGCTGCCTAATAATTATTCATTTAAGTGAATGTGTTATGTTTTGTTTTGTTTTTACATCTTGCTTCTTTTGATCTCTTTATTTTTTGGTTTTCTGAAGTTTCATATGCTGTGTCTAGGTATAGATTTCTTTTTTTTATCCTGTGTGAGGCTTTTACTGTGAATTGCTTATTTTCCCTGGAAAAAATATTTGTGGTTCTTCTTTGAGGCCCAGGAAGGAAACACATTGCTTCAAGAGGATATATCTTTAGTTTTTTTCCCCCCAGATATCGCAAGGTACTGCAATTTGGTGACTAAATTTATCCTTTGAGGTTTTGGACCACCCTATTGGGGTGACTTTGGATTGCAAATATGTGTCTGGGCCTGCTTTTCTTTACAACCTCTTAGGAATCCTTGTTCTCTTCTGCATCCGGAAGACAAATTTCCTTGTCCTTTGGTGATGAAGGGGTGGCCTGGGTTTACTTTTCCTGTTCAGTCTTTTCCTGAGCATGAAACTTTTGGATGGGGGGGTCCCAGCTTTATGGAGAAAGGATCTCTTGTTAGATTTTCCATTTGGGGTGGGTCTTATTCTTTGATTTCTCTTCTCTCCCAAGAGATTATCAAAATTAAAGCTTAATTTGTGAGTTAGGCAGATGTATACAAGATAAAAACAATTTCATTATGCCACTTATCTGTTTGAGTTTCTGCTTTCTCATAGATTTTGGTCTGGTTATTCCTTTATGATCTTGTCAGCTCTTCAGTGCTTTTAATATTTTTTGCAATAAAATTTTACCCATCACTTTTAGCTGTTTTCAGTGAGAGAATTGGGTGAATAATCTAGCCTAGTATGTTACTGGAAGTGGAATTTTATTCAAATTTCTTTGGGTTTTCTTTTTTCTTTTTCTGATTCCTTCAGATAGATGCTTAATTCACCACTTATTAGGCTTTTTTCTAACATAAGCATTTTTTTAAAAAGATTTTTATTTATTTATTTATTTGAGAGAGAGAGAGAGAGAGAGCAAGCCGGTGGGGGAGGAGTAGAGGGAGAGGGACAAGGAGACTCTGCACCGAGCTTGGAGCCTGATGTAGGGCTCGATCCCACAACTTGAGATCATGACCTGAGTTGAAACCAAGAGCCAGATGCTCAATTGACTGAGCCACCCAGGTGCCCCTCTAATATAAGCATTTAAAGCTATACATTTATAAGTAGTTCATAAGGTTTGAAACGGAATATTTTCAATGTTATTACTATTTTTTTAGAGGGGGAGGGGCAAGGTAGGGTTGGGGAGAGAGGGAGAGAGAGAGAGAATCCCAAGCAGGCTCCATGCTAAGTGCAGAGTCTGATGCAGGGCTTGATCCCACGATCCCTAGATCGTGACCTGAGCTGAAATCAAGAGTTAGACACTTAACTGACTGAGCCACCCAGGCGCCCCTAATTATTTTTAACTATATATATTTAAGGTTTTTAATTTGCTATTATAATTTTTAGTTATACTTGCTTTTTTAAATCACAGCCTATGATCCACAAGTCCACAAGTCAGTCAGCCAGTTTTGAAATACGTGGATTTTAAAAGATTTATCTTTTTATTATATTTAACATACCTTTCAAAAAACCCAGGATTTTCAATTTGGATCACAAAGCAAGACTCAACTCTGCGCTGTATTATAAGAGATGTACAGAATGATTTAGAAAAGCTAAAAATAAAGGGAAAGGCAAAAATATGCAAGGCAAATGAAAACAGTAAGAAAGCATGTTGCTCTGTGAACATTCTTTCTGGGGGCTTTTTCTCCCCTTCCTGATCACAGACTTTAGTGAATAACCAATATTCCATATCACTGAGATTTTTTGAGATTCTTGGAAGACTGGTTTTACATTAATAACTGAATGGTCATTTTTCTTCTCCTCCCCCGTCTTTCCTTCTCCTCTTCCTCTTTTCCTTACACTTTAATATCTCTGAACTGGGATCCATCTCTCATATTGGTATGCATCTTATTACTGGTGATACTTCACAATTAAGGAACAATTAATTAATTTTGGCAGCATTTTTTCCTTAGTGCAACATATCCTGCAATCTCTGGTATCTTAGTTTTGGTGAAATATACATTTTTACGTATATATCATGACACTTCATTCCACCCCATCCCCTGCTTGAAATGCTCCTCTTCTTTGTCTTTCCTATCCTATGTTTATATCATTCAAGACCTTAAGGATGGGGGTGCCTGGGTGGCTCAGCCTGTTAAGTGTCTGCCTTTGGCTCAGGTCATGATCCCCAGGGTCTTGGGATTGAGCCCCACATTGGGCTCCTTGCTCAGCGGGGAGCCAGCTTCTTCCTCTCCCTCTGCCTCTCCGCCACCCAGCTCGTGTTCTCACTCACTCTGCTCTCTTTCAAATCAGTAAGTAAAAAATCTTAAAGACCTTAAGGGTGGAAATAATCTTTAGTTTCTCATCCCGGTACCTGTTGTTCCACCACCTAGCATAATATATTGTTGGACACAGTGTTTAATTAACAATTAAGAGAAGTGTGTACATATAATGAATCATAGCATGGGCTGTGACATATTTGTATTAGTGACCAATTTTCTTAGCTTGTTGGTAAGAGGAGATAAATACCTACGTTTTGGATAGAAAGAACAGAATCCAATGATTCCTACATTAAGCAAGTTAGAGAATTCATTGGATCAATGCTTAGTCATTTGGTGATGTTCAAGAGTTTAACCAATGAAACAAAAAAAAAAATTACAAAATATAAACACTGTGAAGGAAATAAAAAGAGTAGTACAATACAGAATAACAGAGAATGGCATTTAGAAAGAGGAAGAAAGAAGGGCTTCATCAGCGAGAAGACATTTAGGTTGAGGACTTGATTAATGAGTGAAAGAAGTTGTTGAAGGGACTGAGAGAAAAGCATTTCAGACAGAGGGAAATAGCACGCCCAAAGTGGGAAAGAGCTTTCAGTTAACTGAAAGGCTCATAGTTGGTGGAGAGTGTCACCTCAAGGTAAGAGAGGCAGGCAGGTATATTAAGCTGTACCTTAATATGCTAACATTTACTCAGCATTTGTGGTGTTCTGGGTACTGTTCCAAGCACTTTTTCTTAGGCAATGTGAATTATTCTGCCATACTGACTTCTCAAATGCTGAGAGTTTGGATCGAATTTGAAGATGCATTAGAAAGCCTTGGAACTATTATGCAGTGCTATGATCCATTTTACATTTTTAAAGATGACATTGGCTACTTTGTACACAGTTGATCAGAAGGAGGCATATACTAGTCAGGTAAGAGGCAAAGTTGTTTTGGACCTTGGTTCTGATGGTGGAGATAAAGAGCAGTGGACCGATTTAAGATAATATTTTACAAGTCTTATGTTAATGTCTTGGATAAGGGGAGAGGATTGTGAGGGAAAGAAAAGAGATCCCAGAGGGTTAAAGAATTGAAGAGATGATGTGTGTAGATAATATGTGAAGTTATTTGTCAGTTAAAGGGGAGCAGAGCTGTTTTTAACCTTCTTATTTCTGTAATTTTTCCAGTGACATTTCTGTCTCTCTCTTTTAAATTCTTGGAACCAAATATATTTTTATTCTAGTCTGCCTCTCCAGATTCCAGCACCTTTTTCTCATCCCACACTTAACAGATGCTTAGAGGAGGGAAGTCAGTGTAAAAGTAGGATAGCATTCTCAGCAATTCTGCCCTTTTTAATCAGGATGTTCCTTGCTAAATCGGTCCTTGCTATATCAGAGGAAAACCATTTTGTTTTATAAGTAAATTAAGGTTTAATTCTTGAAGGAACACCATCTTAATGAAGTCAGTTATGTGTATTTGTATTGTGGGGTTAGGGGTGATGTTATTATTATTATTTTTTTGTCGTATGTATTTTTATGTTAAGTCTTAACATGCCTTAAAAGGTAAAGGTGATTATAGCTGAATCGCAAATTCAGTTCACCAATTGTTTTCTCAATTGAAAGGCAAGAGATCAACTAAAAGATAAAATTGGTTGTGTAACTAACTGAAAGACAAAGTTCTTGGAAGAGATAGCTTTAAAAAAAATGTTTCTTAAATATTACAGATTCAAATTTTGAAGCCACCTTTGACTGCAGTTTCAAGTAGACAGGTGTTCTTTCCTCATTTTATGACGCTCTAGTTTTTCCTTACTATCTTTCAAGAGTGAATAAAGAAGCCACATATCAAAACCAAAGAAAGAATTTTGTGGACAAGATGAGTGGGAAGATTAGAATGAAGGCAGAAACTGAAAATTAAAGTCAAATGGTAGATAAGGATCACGAAATACTGTTTTAATCCACGGTTCTTAAGTTTTGGGTAGTTACATTATCCTTTGAGATTCTGATGAAAGTGGAACAATCTGGCCCTGGAAAGTGCACTGACACATGCACATTCAGATTTGTACATAATCTTAGGGCATTGCTAAATCTAAAGAGCATGTACGATTCATGATGCCCTGGTCAAGAACACATGGTCTAAATGGCAATCAGGGCTGGAAGTATGTGGCTGGAGAGTTTCAATATTCAAACTGTGACAGTGTTCCCTTCTCAAATACCAGTCTTTAGGACAGCCAAGATTAATTTGTTGTTTTTAAACCTCTGGTGTGACAGCTGATTAAGCAAAACAATTTTTAGTTTTAGCTATTGAAAAATTAGAATAATCTGCTTTTAAAATTTTTTCTTTGAAAATGCCGTAGATGGCAGAGTTTTCTGAAATAAGGCAGTATTGTATATTCAGGATACCCGAACATAAATAGCCTACTAAAAAAAGTTGAACCGGAATATAAACAAATTTCAAATTCACCAATACCTATGTATATATAGGAACTAAATGAATGTTTCTTTTGGGAAGTTGGTTTAAAAAAAAACAAAACCATCCCTTTGTTCTTTCCACCTTTACATGAATTTAATTTGTAAATTATTTTTTATCACAAAACTGAACTTTTAAAATGAATTTTATTAATCCTGTAAGTTTAGTATTGGGCATTTTTATTTTACTGTTGGTGATGAAGCTGTACTTTCTTTTTTTTTTTTTTTTTAAAAGATTTTATTTATTTATTTGACACAGAGAGAGAGAGAGAGGAATCACAAGCAGGCAGAGTGGCAGGGAGCGGCAGAGGGAGAAGCAGGCCTCCCGCAGAGCAGGGAGCCCGATGCGGGACTCGATCCCAGGACCCCGGGATCGTGACCTGAGCCGAAGGCAGACGCCCAACGACTGAGCCACCCAGGCGCCCCGAAGCTGTACTTTCTTGCTGTTCATTTGGCTCAGCTCTTAAGTGGAACACTGAGCCAGTGATGCAACTTAATAGGTTATAAATTCTTTCCTGGTAGGCAAATTATGCCAGTTAGACCAATATTTAATGTAATCCAGAATTCTTAGGATTCATTGATCGAATAGGAGATTGACTAGATGACCTACACTGAATCCTTTGGCCATGGAGTCTAGGATTCCTTACATATTTTTTTTTTTACTTACTTGATGAAATAAAAGGATTTTGGGGGTGCCTGGGTGGTTCTGTTGGTTAAGCATCTGCCTTGGGCTCAGGTCATGATCCTGGGCTCCCTGCTCAGTGGGGAGTCTGCTTCTCCCTCTCCCCCTCCGCCTCCCCCCTGCTCATGCTCTCTCTCTCTCACTCACTAGCTCGTGCTCTCTCTCTTTCAAATAAATAAAATCTTTAAAAAAATTTTTAAAAAGGATTTTTCTTCATTCTAGGTGTCATAACTTGAATGCATGTTACACATCATAAATAGAAATCAAAGAAAGAAAATTTAAAAATGAAATACTTTATGCATGTGGTACAATATTCTACTTTAAGGTAATGGTGGTTTAATATGGTATTTTTAGCTTAAATTTTAGTGAGTGAACCAAAAAAATGTTTTTGGCAATGGACAGTCAGTCTATTTTTTTTCTCATAACTTTCCCTGTAGAATTCTGGAATACAAATGTGAGGAATAATACAGAATTATATATATTCACATTCAACCATCTTTGTTCAGAGAATGGTAAAATAGTTAAAAGCAATTAAATTAAATTTAAATTTAGGTTCTCTTTGCTATACTACTCAGTGAGTTTCTTCTCTATAGCATTTTTGTGCCTCCCATAGTATGAGCATGCCATGTGGTTCTAGTGCTAGGTAGATGCTTTTCTCATGGCATAGCTCCTAAGCATAAGCCAGCGACTTCAACTATGTTCAGTTGAAAATAGCAAACTGTTCTATACCAGAAAAAAATCCCTGGTTGTGTTGGATTTATTGCAAGATAGTGTTATACTTTATGGATAATATGAGGTATTCCCAAGATAATTTTGAATTTATGTGATTTCTGCTTTTAGTGCTATGTTTGGAATAACTCTGTGATATTAGTCTCCTGAAAAAAGAAGTTTAGCTAATCTAAGGAAATATATGAGTTTACTAATTTTTTTCAGGTGTTCAAAATGGTACCCATAGTTTTATATTTTAGTTTATATATTGTTACATTTGGAGCTAATTAGTAGTGTTGTAAAAATTAGAGTAATTTTTACCATTTTGGCTAACTTTGTTCTTTTGTTTGTTTTTCTTATAAGGAAACAATCTTAAATGTCAGGGTCAAATTTCCTATGTGTTTTTTATATCTCTTATATATGTCAAATTCGTGCTGTAGTTTTGGGTTGTTTTTTTTTTTTCTTTTTTTTTTTAAAGATTTTATTTATTTATTTGAGACAGAGAGAATGAGAGCACATGAGATGGGGGAGGGTCAGAGGGAGAAGCAGGCTCCCTGCCGAGCAGGGAGCCCGATGCGGGACTCGATCCAGGGACTCCAGGATCATGACCTGAGCCGAAGGCAGTCGCTTAACCAACTGAGCCACCCAGGCGCCCTGTTTTTTTCTTCATAGTAAACTTTCTAAAGCATACTCCTGTCTTGTCCACTCTTCCTTATAATTTATATATGAGAGGGGCCTAAAGTTAGAGGTGTACTTGTGACTATAGAACAGAGAAAAGCAACAAATATAATTTAGGAGGGAAAAAACTTTAGAAAGAAAGCATTCGCATTCCTCTAAGAGTTCTAACTCTAAAGGCCATTCAAAAGCCTCTGGGGCATTCCAGATTTGGCTGGACAGACTAAATATCAATGACTTTATTCTTTTTAATAAAAGTGAGACTTAACTTTTATAACTACATGTGATTTTTCTTTTTTTTTTTTTTAAGATTTATTTATTTATTTGAGAGAGAGTGAGAGAGCACAAGGGGGAATGGCAAAGGGAGAGAGAATCTGAAGCAGACTCCATGCTGAGTGGAGCCCCACTGTGGGGCTCAATTTCACAACCCTGAGATCACGATCTTGAGCTGAAACCAAGAGTCTGTCGCTTAACCGACTTTACCACCCAGGCATCCCAGTGATTTATTTTCTTACTCTTTGTTAGATGTCTCTTAATTATGTGTGTGTGTGTATCTATATTTCTACACTTGCCACCTCTATCCTCAGTTTCAGAAGGGATTTTGCATGACTTGCTTTCCACCTAATTAAAATTATAAAATAGTTGATATATCCAAAAGAATATAGTGTAGGGTATAGAGCATAATGAAATGAAAACTTATGCATCTACTACTCAGTTTAAGAATTAGAACATTACTTAACATTTGCATTATAGGGATCCCAGAAGGAAAAGAGAGAGAAAGGGGGACAGGAAATTTATTTGAAGAAATAATAGCTGATGGCTCCCCAAATCTGGGAAAGGAAACAGAAATCCAGATCCAGGAGGTACAGAGAGCCCCCAACAAAATCAACACAAGGAGGTCCACATCAAGACATATCGTAATTAAAATGGCAAAAAGTAGTGATAAGGAGAGAATTTTAAAAGTAGGATGAGAAAACAGCCACATACAAGGGAAACCCTGTAAGGCTGTAAGCTGATTTTTCATCAGAAACTTCTCAGACCAGAAGAGAGTGGCATGATACATTCAAAGTGCTAAAAGGAAAAAAAAAACAGCCAGTGGAACAGAATAGAGAACTTAGAAATGAACCCTCAACTCTATGGTCAACTAATCTTCGACAAAGCAGGAAAGAATACCCAATGGGAAAAGGACAGTCTCTTCAACAAATCAGGCTGGGAAAATTGGACAGCCACATGTAGAAGAATGAAACTGGACCATTTTCTTACACCATACACAAAGATAAACTCAAAATGATGAAAGACCTAAATGTGAGATAAGAATCCGTCAAAATCCTAGAGAACATAGACAGCAACCTCTTCAACCTCAGCTGCAGCAACTTCTTGCTACACACGTCTCCAAAGGTAAGGGAAACAAAAGCAAAAATGAACTATTGGGACTTCATCAAGATAAAAAGCTTATGCACAGCAAAAGAAACAATCAACAAAACTAAAAGCCAACCTACTGAATGGGAGAAGATATTTGCAAATCACATCAGATAAAGGGCTGGTATCCGGGGCGCTCATGTGGCTCTGTTGGTTGAGCATCTGCCTTTGGCTGAGGTCGTGATGCCAGGGTCCTGGGATTGAGCCCTGCATCGGGCTCCCTGCTCATGGAGGGCCTGCTTCTCCCTCTCCTCCCCACTCATGCTCTCTCTGTCTCGCTCTCTCTCAAATAAATAAGAAAATCTTAAAGAAAAAAAAGGGGCTAGTTATCCAAGATGTATAAAGAACTTACCAAACTCAACACCCAAAAAACAAATAATCCGGTCAAGAAATGGGAAGAAGACATGAACAGACATTTCTCCAAAGGAGACATATACAAATGGCCAACAGACACATGAAAAAATGCTCAGCATCACTTGGCATCAGGGAAATACAAATCAAACTGTAATGAGACACCACCTCACATCAGTCAGAATGGCTAAAACTAACAAGTCAGGAAACAACAAATGTTGGTGAGGATGTGGGGAAAGGTGAACCCTCTTATGCTGTTTGTGGGAGTGCAAACTGATTCAGCTACTCGGAAAACAGTATGAAGGTTCCTCAAGCAGTTAAAAATAGAGCTACCCTCTGACCTAGCAATTGCACTACTAGGTATTTACCCCAAAGATACAAATGTAATGTTCCAAAGGGGCACATGCACCCCAATGTTTATAACAGCAATGTCCACAATAGGCAGCAATGGAAAGAGCCCAGATGTCCATCGACAGATGAATGGAAAAAGAAGCTGTGGTGTATGTACCTATATACAAGAATACCGTTTACATCGACGTGGATGGAACTGCTGGAGGGTATTACGCTGAGCAAAACAAATCAATCAGAGAAAGACAATTCTATGTTTTCACTTATATGTGGAATATAAGAAACATTGCAGAGGATCATAGGGGAAAGGAGGGAAAACTGAATGGGAAGTCATCAGGGAGGGAGACAAACCATGAGAGACTCTTAACTATAGGAAACAAACTGAGGGTTGCTGGATTGGAGGTGGGTGGGGGAATGGGGTAATTGGGTGATGGGCATTAAGGAGGGCACATGATGTGATGAACACTGCATGTTATACGCAATTGATGAATTATTGAAGTCTACACCTGAAACTAATGATTTACTATATATTGGCTAATTGAATTTAAATTAAAAAGAGAGAGAGAGAGAGGAAAAAAAAAAAAACCAGCCAAGAATACTCTTTCTAGCAAGGCTGTCATTCAGAACAGAAAGAGAGAGAGTTTCCCAAACAAAAGTTAAAGGAATCCATGATCACTAAACCAGCCATACAAGAAATATTAAATGGGGATGTGAGGGCGATCTGGCTGCGACATCTGTCACCCCACTGATCGCCAGGGTTGATTTGGCTGATCTGGTTGGCTAGGCGGGTGTCCCCTTCCTCCCTCACCGCTCCATGTGCGTCTCTCCCAAAGCTGCGTGCTCAGTCGAAGAGGACAACCCAAGGGTATACAAGTAGCTGCACCCCCCCCCCCACTAGAACCTCCAAACAAGCTCTCAAGAAATATTAAATGGGAGTCTTTGAGTGGAAAGGAAAGACCATAAGCAGGAGTAAGAAAGTAGGAAGCACCAAAGCAGTGAAATTAAGTATATCTATAAAAATCAGTCAAGGGATTCACCATATACCTAAAACATGGTGGGGGGTGGGTAGTAAAGAATGGGTTTAAACTTAAGTGACCATCAACTTAATATAGACTGCTATGTGCCTAAGAGGTTATATACAAACCTAATGGTAACAAATCAAAAAGCACTAGTAAATATACAAAAAATAAAGAGAAAGGAATCCAAGTATATGGCTAAAGAAAGCCAGCAAATCGTAAGAGAGCAAGAGAAGAAAGGAACAGAGAAAACTACAAAAGCAGCCATAAAATAAGTAACAAAATGGCAATAAATACATACCTATCAATAATTACTTTGAATGTAAATAGACTAAACACTCAAAAGACATAGGGTGACAATGCATTAAAAAACAAGACCCATTTATATGCTGCCTATAGGAGACTCATTTCAGACCTGAAGACACATGCAAATCGAAAGGGAAGGGATAGGAAAGCATTTATCATGAAAATGGAAGTGAAAAGAAAGCCAAGGTAGCAATACTTATGTTGGACAAAACAGACTTTAAAACAAAGAATATAACAAGAGGGGTGCATGGGTGGCTCAGTTGGTAAAGCATCTGCCTTCGGCTCAGGTCATGATCTCCAGGTCCTGGGATTGAGCCTCGCATCAGGCTCTCTGCTCAGTGGGGAGCCTACTTCTCTCTCTCTCTCTCCCTCTGCCCCTCCCCACTGCCCGTCCCCACTGCTCATTCTCTCTCTCTCTCTCTCTCTCAAATAATAAAAAAAAAAATCTTAAAAAAAGAATGTAGCAAGAGACAGAGAAGGACACTACATAATCATAAAGGGAATAATCCAACAAGAAGATATAACAATTTTAAGTATTTATGAGAGCACTCAAATACATAAAGCAGCTAATAACAAATATAAAGGAAGTAATCAGTAGTAATACAATAATAGTAGGGGACTTTAACATTCAACTTACATCAATGGATAGATCATCCAAACAGAAAATCAATAAGAAAACAGTGGCTTTGAATGACACATTGGACCAGATGGAACTGACAGATATATTCAGAACATTCTATCCTAAAAGAACAGAAAACACATTCTTTTGAAGTGCACATGGAACATTCTCCAGAATATATCACATATTAGGCCACAAAACAAGTCTCAACAAATTAAAAAAGCTGAAGTCATACCATGTGTCTTTTCTGACCACAGTGCTATGAAACTAGAAATCAACCAAAAAAAAAAAAAATCTGGAAAAAAATACAGATACATGGAGGTTAAATAACATGCTACTAAACACTGAATGGGTCAACCAAGAAGTCAAGGAGGAAATAAAAAAATACATGGAGACAAATGAAAACAAAAACACGATGGTCCAAAATCTTTGCGATGCAGCAAAAGCTGTTTTAAGAAGGAAGTTTATAGCAATATAGACCTACCTCAAGAAGCAAGAAAAATCTCAAACAACCTAACCTTATATCTTAAAGAGCTAGAAAAAGAACAAATGAAACTCAAAGCCAGTAGAAGGAAGGAAATAATAAAGATTAAAGCAGAAATGTATGAAATAGAAACTAAAAAAACAACAGAACAGATCAGTGAAACCAGGAGCTGGTTCTTCAAAAAGATCAACAAAATTGATAAACCTTCAGCCAGACTCATCAAAAAAAAAAGGGGGGGGAGGACTTAAACAAAATCAGAAATGAAAAAGGAGAAATAACAATAACACAGAAGGGCGCCTGGGTGGCTCAGTTGGTTAAGCAACTGCCTTCAGCTCAGGTCATGATCCTGGAGTCCTGGGATCGAGTCCCGCATCGGGCTCCCTGCTCAGCAGGGAGTCTGCTTCTCCCTCTGACCCTCCTCCCTCTCATGCTCTCTGTCTCTCATTCTCTCTCTCTCAAATAAATAAATAAAATCTTTAAAAAAAAAAAATAACACAGAAATACAAAGGACTATAAGAGAATATTATAAAAAATTATATGCAAACAAATTGGAATACCTAAAAGAGATGGATAAATTCCTGATACATATAACCTCCCAATACTGAATCAGGAAGAAATAGGAAGTTTGAACAGACCAATTACCAGCAATGAAATTGAATCAGTAATAAAATACTCCCAAGAAAAAAAAGTCCAGGACCAGACAACTTCACGGGTGAATTCTACCAAACAGTTAAAGAGGAGTTAATACCCATTCTTCTCAAACTATTCCATAACACAGAAGAGGAGGGAAAGCTTCCAAATTCATTCTGTGAAGCCAGCATTACTCTGATACCAAAACCAGATAAAGACACTGCAAAAAGAACTACAGGCCAATATCTCTCATGAACATAGACGCAATAATCCTCAACAAAATATTAGCAAATCCAACTGAATACAACAATACATGAAAAAATCATTCACCACGATCAAGTTGGATTTATTCCTGGGATGCAGGGGTCCTTCAATATTCGCAAATCAATCAACATGATACATCAACAAGAGAAAGGATTAAAAAAATGATCATTTCAATAGATGCAGAAAAAGCACTTGACAAAGCACAACATCCATTCATGATAAAAACTCTCAACAAAGCAGGTTTAGAGGGAACATACCTCAGCATATAAGAGGCCATATATGGAAAAACCCAGAGCCAGCATCATACTCAATGGTGGGAAACTGAGTTTTTCCCTTAAGATCAGGAACAAGACAAGGATGTCTACTCTCACCACTTTTATTCAACACAGTATTGGAAGTCCTAGCCACAACAATGAGACAAGAAGAAGAAATAAAAGGCATCCAAATTGGTAAGGAAGAAGTAAAACTTTGACTCTTTGCAGATGACATGATTTTACATATAGAAAACTGTAAAGATTCCACCAAAAAACTACTGGAACTGATAAACGAATTCAGTAAGGTCATGGGATACAAAATCAATATGCAGAAGTCCTTTGCATTTCTATACACTAATAATGAAGCAGCAGAAAGAGAAATTAAGAAAACAGTCCCCTTTAGAATTACACTAAAAATAATAAAATACCTAGGAAAAAACTTAACTGAGGACATGAAAGACCAGTACTCTGAAAAGTTTAAATACACTGATGAAAGAAATTGAAGATGACACAATGCAACAGAAAGGTATTCCATGCTCACAGATTACAAGAACAAATATTGTTAAAATGGCCACACTACCCAAAGCAACCTACAGATTTGATGCAATCCCTATCAAAATACCAACAGTATTTTTCACAGAACTAGAACAAATAATCCTAAAATTTGTATGGAACCACAGAAGACCCTGAATAGCCAAAGCAGTCTTTTTTTTTTTTAATTGTTTATTGTTATGTTAATTACCGTACATTACATCATTAGTTTTTGATGTAGTGTTCCATGATTCATTGTTTGCGTATAACACCCAGTGCTCCATGCAGTACGTGCCCTCCTTAATACCCATCACCATGCTAACCCATCCTCCACCCCCCTCCCCTCTAGAACCCTCAGTTTGTTTTTCAGAGTCCATCGTCTCATGGTTCGTCTCCCCCTCCGATTCCCCCCTCTTCATTCTTCCCCTCCTGCTATCTTCTTCTTTTTTTTTTCCTTAACATATATTGCATTATTTGTTTCAGAGGTACAGATCTGTGATTCAACAGTCTTGCACAATTCACAGCGCTCACCATAGCACATACCCTCCCCAGTGTCTATCACCTAGCCACCCCATCCCTCCCACCCCACCCCCCTCTCCAGCAACCCTCAGTTTGTTTCCTGATTAAGAATTCCTCATATCAGGGGTGCCTGGGTGGCTCAGTTGGTTAAGCGACTGCCTTCGGCTCAGGTCATGATCTTGGAGTCCCTGGATCGAGTCCTGCATCGGGCTCCCTGCTTGTCAGGGAGTCTGCTTCTCCCTCTGACCCTCCCCCCTCTCATGTGCTTTCTCTCTCTCTCATTCTCTCTCTCTCAAATAAATAA
Source organism: Phoca vitulina (assembly GCF_004348235.1). Taxonomy (NCBI): domain Eukaryota; kingdom Metazoa; phylum Chordata; class Mammalia; order Carnivora; family Phocidae; genus Phoca; species Phoca vitulina. Next base: position 44,018,200 of record NW_022589710.1, on the reverse strand, counting down.
ATAAAATCTTTAAAAAAAAAAAAAAAAAAAGAATTCCTCATATCAGTGAGGTCATATGATACATGTCTTTCTCTGATTGACTTATTTCGCTCAGCATAACACCCTCCAGTTCTATCCACATCGTTGCAATGGCAAGATCTCATTCCTTTTGATGGCTGCATAATATTCCATTGTATATATATACCACATCTTTAACCATTCATCTGTCGATGGACATCTTGGCTCTTTCCACAGTTTAGCTATTGTGGACATTGCTGCTATAAACATCAGGGTGCACGTACCCCTTCGGATCCCTACATTTGTATCTTTGGGGTAAATACCCAGTAGTGCAATTGCTGGATCATATGGTAGCTCTATTTTCAACTTTTTGAGGAACCTCCATACTGTTTTCCAGAGTGGCTGCACCAGCTTGCATTCCCACCAACAGTGTAGGAGGGTTCCCCTTTCTCCGCATCCCCGCCAACATCTGTCCTTTCCTGACTTGTTAATTTTAGCCATTCTGACTGGTGTGAGGTGGTATCTCATTGAGGTTTTGATTTGGATTTCCCTGATGCCGAGTGATGTTGAGCACTTCTTCATGTGTCTGTTGGCTATTTGGATGTCTTCTTTGGAAAAATGTCTGTTCATGTCTTCTGCCCATTTCTTGATTGGATTCTTTGTTCTTTGGGTGTTGAGTTTGATAAGTTCTTTATAGATTTTGGATACTAACCCTTTATCTGATATGTCATTTGCAAATATCTTCTCCCATTCTGTCGGTTGTCTTTTGGTTTTGTTGACTGTTTCTTTTGCTGTGCAAAAGCTTTTTATCTTGATGGAGTCCCAATAGTTCATTTTTGCCCTTGCTTCCCTTGCCTTTGGCGATGTTTCTAGGAAGAAGTTGCTGCGGCTGAAGTCGAAGAGGTTGCTGCCTGCGTTCTCCTTTAGGATTTTGATGGACTCCTGTCTCACATTGAGGTCTTTCAACCATTTGGAGTCTATTTTTGTGTGTGGTGTAAGGAAATGGTCCAGTTTCATTCTTCTGCATGTGGCTGTCCAATTTTCCCAACACCATTTCTTGAAGAGACTTTTTTTCCATTGGACATTCTTTCCTGCTTTGTTGAAGATGAGTTGACCATAGAGTTGAGGGTCCATTTCTGGGCTCTCTCTTCTGTTCCATTGATCTATGTGTCTGTTTTTTGTGCCAGCACCATACTGTCTTGACGATGACAGCTTTGTAATAGAGCTGGAAGTCCGGAGTTGTGATGCCGCCAGCTTTGCTTTTCTTTTTCAACATTCCTCTGGCTATTCGGGGTCTTTTCTGGTTCCATACAAATTTTAGGATTATTTGTTCCATTTCTTTGAAAAAAGTGGATGGTATTTTGATGGGGATTGCATTGAATGTGTAGATTGCTCTAGGTAGCATTGACATCTTCACAATATTTGTTCTTCCAATCCATGAGCATGGAACGTTTTTCCATTTCTTTGTGTCTTCCTCAATTTCTTTCATGAGTATTTTATAGTTTTGTGAGTACAGATCCTTTGCCTCTTTGGTTAGATTTATTCCTAGGTATCTCATGGTTTTGGGTGCAATTGTAAATGGGATTGACTCCTCCTTTTCTCTTTCTTCTCTCTTGTTGTTGGTGTATGGGAATGCCACTGATTTCTGTGCATTGATTTTATATCCTGCCACTTTACTGAATTCCTGTATCAGTTTTGGGGTGGAGTCTTTTGGGTTTTCCACATAAAGTATCATATCATCTGCAAAGAGAGAGAGTTTGACTTCTTCTTTGCCGATTTGGATGGCTTTTATTTCTTTTTGTGTCTGATTGCTGTGGCTAGGACTTCTTTTTCTTCTTTTTTTTTAAAGATTTTATTTATTTATTTGAGAGAGAGAATGAGATAGAGCATGAGTGGGGGAGGGTCAGAGGGAGAAGCAGACTCCCTGCCGAGCAGGGAGCCCAATGTGGCACTCGATCCCGGGACTCCAGGATCATGACCTGAGCCGAAGGCAGTCGTTTTACCAACTGTGAGCCACCCAGGCGCCCATGGCTAGGACTTCTAATACTATGTTGAGTAGCAGTGGTGAGAGTGGACATCCCTGCCGCATTTCTGACCTTAGGGGGAAAGCTCTCAGTTTTTCCCCATTGAGAATGATATTTGCTGTAGGTTTTTCATAGATGGCTTTTATGATATTGAGGTATGTACCCTCTGTACCCTCTGAAGAGTTTTGATCATGAAAGGATGCTGTACTTTGTCAAATGCTTTTTCTGCATCTATTGAGACTCTCATATGATTCTTGTTCTTTCTTTTGTTAATGTATTGTATCACGTTGATTGATTTGCAGATGTTGAACCAACCTTGCAGCCCAGGGATCAATCCCACTTGGTCGTGGTGAATAATCCTTTTAATGTACTGTTGGATCCTATTGGCTAGTATTTTGGTGAGAATTTTTGCATCCATGTTCATCAAGGATATTGGTCTGTAATTCTCCTTTTTGATGGGGTCTTTGTCTGGTTTTGGGATCAAGGTAATGCTGGCCTCATAAAACGAGTTTGGAAGTTTTCCTTCCATTTCTATTTTTTAGAACAGTTTCAGAAGAATAGGTATTAATTCTTCTTTAAATGTTTGGTAGAATTCCCCTGGGAAGCCATCTGGCCCTGGGCTTTTGTTGGGAGATTTTTGATGACTGCTTAAATTTCCTTAGTGGTTATAGGTCTGTTCAGGTTTTCTATTTCTTCATGGTTCAGTTTTGGTATTGATACATCTCTAGGAATGCATCCATTTCTTCAAGGTTATCTAATGTGCTGGCATAGAGTTGCTCATAATATGTTCTTATAATTGTTTGTATTTCTTTGGTGTTGGTTGTGATCTCTCCTCTTTCATTCATGATTTTGTTGATTTGGGTCATTTTTCTTTTTGATAAGTCTGGCCAGGGGTTTATCAATCTTGTTAATTTTTTCAAAGAACCAGCTCCTAGTTTCGTCGATCTGTTCTACTGTTCTTTTGGTTTCTATTTCATGTGATTTCTGCTCTGATCTTTATTATTTGTCTTCTCCTGCTGGGTTTAGGCTTTATTTGCTGTTCTTTCTCCAGCTCCTTTAGGTGGAGGGTTAGGTTGTGTACTTGAGACCTTTCTTGTTTCTTGAGAAAGGCTTGTATTGATATATACTTTCCTCTTAGGACTGCCTTTGCTGCATCCTAAAGATTTTGAACAGTTGTGTTTTCATTTTCATTGGTTTCCATGAATTTTTTTAATTCTTCTTTAATTTCCTGGTTGACCCATGCATTCTTCCGTAGGATGCTCTTTAGCCTCCATGTATTTGAGTTCTTTCCAACTTTCCTCTTGTGATTGAGTTCTAGTTTCAAAGCATTGTGGTCTGAAAATGTGCAGGGAATGATCCCAATCTTTTGGTACCGGTTGAGACCAAATTGATTTATGACCTAGGATGTGATTGATTCTGGAGAATGTTCCATGGGCACTAGAGAAGAATGTGTATTCCGTTGCTTTGGGATGGAATGTTCTGAATATGTCTGTGAAGTCCATTTGGTCCAGTGTGTCATTTAAAGTCTTTATTTCCTTGTTGATCTTTTGCTTAGAGGATCTGTCCATTTCAGTGAGGGGGGTGTTAAAGTCCCCCACTATTACTGTATTGTTACCAATGTGTTTCTTTGCTTTTGTTATTAATTGCCTTATATAATTGGCTGCTCCCATGTTAGGGTCATAGATATTTACAATTGTTAGATCTTCTTGTTGGATAGACCCTTTAAGTAGGATATAGTGTCCTTCCTCATCTCTTATTATAGTCTTTGGTTTAAAATCTAATTTGTCTGATATAAGGACTGTCACCGCAGCTTTCTTTTGGTGTCCATTAGCATGGTAAATGGTTTTCCACCCCCTCACTTTCAATCTGGGGGTGTCTTTGGGTCTAAAATGAGTCTCTTGCAGACAGCATATCAATGGGTCTTGTTTTTTAATCCAGTCTGATAGCCTGTGTCCTTTGATTGGGGCATTTAGCCCATTTACATTCAGGGTAACTATTGAAAGATATGAATTTAGTGCCATTGTATTGCCTGTAAGGTGACTGTTACTGTATATTGTCTCTGTTCCTGGTCTGTGTTGCTTTTAGGCTCTCTGTTTGCTTAGAGGACCCCTTTCAAGATTTCTTGTAGGGCTGGTTTCGTGTTTGCAAATTCCTTTAGTTTTTGTTTGTCCTGGAAGCCTTTTATCTCTCCTTCTGTTTTCAGTGACAGCCTAGCTGGATATAGTATTCTTGGCTGCATATTTTTCTCATTTAGTGCTCTGAATATATCATGCCAGTCTTTTCTGGCCTGCCAGGTCTCTGTGGATAGGTCTGTTGCCAATCTAATGTTTCTGCCATTGTAGGTTACGTATCTCTTCTCACGAGCTGCTTTCAGGATTTTCTCTCTGTCTCTGAGACTCGTAAGTTTTACTATTAGGTGTCGGGGTGTTGCCCTCTTTTTATTGATTTTGAGAGGGGTTCTCTGTGCTTCCTGGATTTTGATGCCTGTTTCCTTCCCCAAATTAGGGAAGTTCTCTGCTATAATTTGCTCCAATATACCTTCTGCCCCCCCTCTCTTTCTTCTTCTTCTGGGATCCCAATTATTCTAATGTTTCGTCTTATGGTATCGCTTATCTCTCGTGATCCAGTAGTTGTTTATCTCTCTTTTTCTCAGCGTCTTTATTTTCCATCATTTGGTCTTCTATTTCACTGATTCTCTCTTCTGCCTCATTTATCCTAGCAGTTAGTGCCCCCATTTTTGATTGCACCTCATTAATAGCCTTTTTGATTTCGACTTGGTTAGATTTTAGTTCTTTTATTTCTCCAGAAAGGGTTTCTCTAATAACTTCCATGCTTTTTTCAAGCCCAGCTAGTGTCTTTAAAGTGATGGTTTTGAACTCTAGATCCGACATCGTACTAATGTCCGTATTGAGTAGGTCCCTGGCAGTTGGTACTGCCTCTTGTTCTTTTTGTTGAGGTGATTTTTTCCATCTTGTCATTTTGTCCAGAGGAGAATAGATTAATGAGAGAACAAAATTCTAACAGGGTACCAACATCCCCAGAAAATATACTCTAAACAAATCAGAAAAGACCTGAAGCCAAGGGAAAAGAAAGGGAAAGAAAGAAGAAAGAAAAAGAAACAAAAACAGAACAAAACAAAAAAAAACAGAATATGATCAGATATGATCATGGTGGTGCATAGATCAGTGCCACACACTAGATTTGGGGTGTATTTTGGTCTGTTAGAAGGAAGTGCCTCCCAAAATTTAAAGAAAGAAAAACTTATATATGTACAAAAATAAGGGTTGATATGATGAAGGGATGGAATATGACTGTAAAGATGAAAATTATAAAAAATTTTATAAAAGGAATTGATAAGTTGTTTGAAAAAAGAAAGAAGAGGATTAAAAAAAAAAAGGGAGAGAATGTGGTCAGGCAGGAGAGTAGAACAAAACCATACACTAGAGATTTAGGGTATATTTTGATCTGTTAGGAGAAACGATCTCAAAATTTTAAAGAGAGAACAACTTATATATATATATATATATATGCCAAAAATAAGGGTAACTACTATGAAGGGAAAGAATATGACTCTAAAAATGAAAAATAAAAATGATTTTTAAAAAAAGGGATTGATAAGATGTTGGTTGAAAAAGGGAAAAAGAAAAATTAAAAAAAAAAAAAAAAGACAGTTAAAAAAAATTAACTTTGAAAGACTAAAGAATCATGGTAAAAAAGCCATGGATTCTATGTGCATTATTCCCCTAGCACTGGAGTTCTGCCGTTCTCATTGATCAGTAAACTTGGTCTTGGCTGGCTGTTCTCGCTGATCTTCTGGGGGAGGGGCCTGTTGCTGTGGTTCCCAAATGTGGTTCTTTGCCAGAGGCAGAATTGCCCCGCCCTTGCCCATTCCGGGCTAAGTAATCTGCTCGGGTTTGCTCTCGGGAGCTTTTGTTCCCTGCAAGCTCTCCGTACGCTTTGGAGGACGAGAATGAAATGGTGGCCTCCCAGTCTCCGCCCCGGAGGAGCCGAGAACTCGGGGCCCCCACTCCTCAGTGCACCCCCAGAGAAAAGCAGTCAATCACTCCCCTCTCCCCGGTCTCCGGCCGCACTCCGTGCTCACCCAGCCTGTGACTGAGCATTTCTATCTCTGGCACCCGACTCGGTGTGGAGTCTCCAAACCCAGCAGATCCCTGTGGTGCGCTCCTGCACCGCTCCTCCCAGGGGAGGAAGGGGAGTCTCCCGGATCTGCCGCCTGCTGGGTCCCTGCTGGAGGAGCAGTGGCCCGACTGTGCCACGGATCACGGTTTATGGCAACCCTGAGCTGAGAGCCCACTCCTCGGCTCCGTCTCTGCAGCCGGCTTCCCCGCTCCGATACCTGGGAGCTCTGCCGCACTCAGGCACCCCCGGTCTTTCTGTGACCCCGAGGGTCCTGAGACCACACTGTCCCACGAGGGTTCCACCCCCCCGCTTAGCCACTGGAGCGATGCCCCTCAGCGGAGCAGACTTATAAAAGTTCCGATTTTGTGCTCCACTGCTATATCACTTGCCAGAAGCGGCCAACGGAGGCCCTCTCCCCCGCCGTCTATCCTCCCAAATATCACCTCGGATTCACTTCTCTGCACGTCCTACCTTCCAGAAAGTGGTCGCTTTTCTGTTCAGAGAGTTGTTGCTATTCTTTTCTTCAATCTCCTGTTGAGTTTGTAAGTGCTCAGAATGGTTTGATCCCTATCCATCTGAATTCCTGAGACCAGACTAAATCCAGGTCTCCTACTCCTCTGCCATCTTGCTCCGCCCCCCAGCCAAAGCAGTCTTGAAGAAGAAGAACAAAACTGAAGGTATCAGAAACCTAGATTTCAAGATATGCTACAAAGCTGTAGTAATCAAACTGGTATCGTCTGGCACAAAAATAGACACATAGATCAATGGAACAGAATAGAAAACCCATGAGGAGCCTGGGTGGCTCAGTTGGTTGAGTGTCTGACTCTTGATATTGGCTCAGGTCATGATCTCAGGGTCCTGGGATTGAGCCACATGTCAGGCTCCATTCTTAGCAGAGAGTCTGCTTGAGGATTCTCTCCTCCCTCTGCCCCTCCTCCAGCTTGTGCACATGCACACGCTCTCACATTCTCTCTTCCTCAAATAAATAAATCTTAAAAAAAAAAAAAAACTTATATACAACTCAACACCCCAGAAAACAAATAATCCAATTAAGAAATGGGCAGAAGACATGAACAGACATTTCTCCACGAAAATACACAGATGGCCAACAGACACATGAAAGGATGATCAACGTCACTCATCATGAGGAAAATGCAAATCAAAATCACAAATGAGAGATCACCTCACACCTGTCAGACTGGCTAAAATCAACACAAGGAACAACTGATGTTGGCAAGGATGTGGAAAAAGGGGAACTCTTTTGCAGTGTTGGTAGGAATGCAACTGATGCAGCCACTCTGAAAAACAGTATGGAAGTTCCTCAGAAAGTTAAAAAATAGAATTACCCTGTGATCCAGCAATTGGACTACTAGGTATTTACTACCCAAAGAATACAAAAATACTAATTCAGAGGGATACATGCAGCCCTATTTTCATTGCAGCATTATCTACAGTATTCAAATTATGGAAGCAGCCCAAGTGCCCATCGATAGGTGAATGGATAAAGGTGTAGTGTTTTATACAATGGAATATTACTCAGCTAGGAAAACAAATGGAATCTTGCCATTTGCAACAATGTGGATGGATCTAGAGGGTATAATGCTAAGTGAAATAATTCCATCAGAGAAAGACAAATACCATATGATCTCACTGGTGGAAAAAAAAAAGAAAAAAGAAATGAACATATTAAAAAGGAGACAAAAACAAAAATAATAGACTTAACTATAGAGATCAAGTTGATGGTTACCAGAGGGAAGGTAGGTGGCGGGATGGGTGAAATAGAAGGGAAGTAAGAGTATACTTATGATAATCGCTAAGTAATGTATAGAATTGTCGAATCACTAATTGTACACCAGAAACTCATATAATACTGTATGTTAACTATACTGGAATTAAAAAAAAAAAGAATTAGAACATTATTGAAACTTTGAAGTCCCCATGTGAACCTTTCCCAATTACATGCCTTTTACTTTTCCCTCAGTAACACTGCTCTTAATTATGTTTGTATTTTCTTTATAGTTTTGGTAATTATGTATGTATCCCGAGATGTTGTTTAGTTTTGCGTATTTTTGAGAGGCAGTGTAATGTCAGGGGTCTAAGAGCACAGATTCTCATGACAGGTGGTTATGCCATCATGTGATTATGGCGTATTACTTCTCCATGCCTGTTTCTTCATGTATGGGTAATAGAGATTAAAAATAGAATTCACCTGGGGCGCCTGGGTGGCTCAGTTGGTTGAGTGTCCGACTCTTGGTTTTGGCTCAGGTCATGATCTCAGGGTTATGGGATCCAACCCCATGTCGGGCTCTGTGCTCAGCATGGAGTCTGCTTGTCCCTCAACCTCCCCCTCTGTGTCTCCCGTCTTTCTTTCTCTCTCTCTCTCTCTCTCAAATAAAGAAAGAAAGAAATAAAATTTGAAAAAAACAGAATTTACCTGATAGGGCTGTTATAAGGATTAAATGAGTCATTATATGCAGAGTGCACAGTGTACGGTGCCTATTACACAGGCAGTATTGTTTGAGTGTTAGTTGTTAATATCTATATAAAGGAATCATAACATTCTTCTTCAACATTGTGAGATTCATCCATGTTATATTCTGTAAATCATTCATTTTTACTTCTTTTTCTCTTGATTAATTTATTATTTTTTAAAACATTTTATTTCTTTATTTGACACAGAGAAAGAGAGAGAGCAGAAGCAGGGGGAGGGCAGAGGGAGAGGGGAAGCAGACTCCCTGCTGAGCAGGGAGCCCAACTCAGGGCTCAGTCCCAGGACCCTGGGATCATGACCTGAGCCGAAGGCAGACACTTAACTGACTGAGCCACCCAGGCGCCCCTGAGATTTATTTTTCATTGAGGTATCATTTTTACTTCTGGGTAGTATTCCAGTGTGTGAATATTCTGTATTTCTTCTGTGAATGGATAATTAGATTCTAGTGTTATTCTTTTACTGTTACTAACCACAAACAATGCTACACAGACATTATGTTGTACACCTTTCTGTGCACATGTGTAAGAGTTTCTCAGGGATATATACCTAGAAGTGGAATTGCTGAGTTGTAAGGGTATGTGTGTCTTCAACTTTCCTACGCAGTGCCAAATTAGTTTTCAAAATGGTTGCACCAATTTATGCTCCTATTAAGGGAATAAGAATGAATGCCTGTTGTCCCATATCTTACTGTTTGATTCTTTAATATTTGTTAAACTGATAGAGGTAAAATGACATAGGGTGTTTTGATTGGCATGTTCCTGATTACTACTGAGGTTGAGCATTTTCTTCATGTATTCATTGGTCATTTCTCTAACTTTGTAAAATACTTATAGTATATTTTGCTCATTTTCCATTGATACTCTATTTTAAACTGATAATTTGATTTGCTTATTGTTTTTTAGAAGTCTTTAAATGTTAGGATACTAATATTTTGTTTATATATGGTATATATTCTCCTAATTTGTGGCATGTCTTTCATTTTCAGATGATCTTTTGCAAACATTTACAGATTAAAGGAAATTCTTTTGTTAGATTAGTGTCTTGTTTGGGGTGTATGTATAAAATATAGTTTCCAGAATCCTTAACCCATACTTTAAGAAAGTGAGGCTTTTGCAGACTTACTGTGTAGTTCATTTCAATGTAAATAACCACTATAGAAAAACTCTTGCATTGTTAGAGAGTTAGTCGTCAATAGCTCTTATTAAAACTTTTTTATATTAAAATAATCCAACTTTATAACCATAAAGCTAACTACATAATGCCATATTGATAAGTCATTGTTAGAAATTATACCTTTTGTGCCATTAATTCTTGGTCTTTTTAGTTTTATTATGTTTTTCCAATAGATAAGACCATTTCCAGCTTGTGGCTCACCATGTGAAACAATTATTGTTCTTTTTTCTATATTAGAGAATTTTGTTTGTTTTAAGACATAATAGTGGTATACTTTATGTGACTGAACTGGCCATAGATGATTCATTTGGGAATTTTAACCTCCTTCATTGTTGGGTATAACAAGTCAGATTAACCTTTGCTTGCTTACCAGTTAAGTTTTTCTTACAGAGAATGAATTTAGAAAGCTTTCCTTTATTTGGAGTTTTATTTTGCCATTTTTTATTTGTGATGTCTTATAGGGAGCATTTAGGAGCTGATCCTATAATTAATTTGTCTCTTCCCTTTAATGCGGGCTTCCCGTGGTTAGGGACAGTTACTTCTTCTTTCTTTTTATTTTTTTTCAAGTGGGCTCCACGCCCAGTGGGGCCAACATGGGGCTTGAACTCACAACCCTAAGATCAAGACCTGAGGTGAAATCAAGAGTTGGACACTTAACCAACTAAGCCACCCAGGTGCCCCAGGGACAGTTATCTCTTAACAGTCTATAAGTTTGCACATGAAACTCCTACTGTAGTACCATTCACACAGTGGATACCTGATAATTTATCTATCTATTATTATCTATCTATATATCTCTTCTTGTTCTTTGTTCTTTCCTATTACTGTATGTGAATGTAATCCTTCATTTACTTTATACTTAGGCAGTGTTAAAGAAATTTGTTTTTTTTGTCATGCATGAGGTTAATTACCATGAAAAGTGTGACAGTTCAGCTGATTTTTTGATCATTGTAGATCAGACTTCCTATTTGAAACAGTTGAGCTGTTACTTTGTTTTAGAATATTGTCTTTAATTTCAGCATTAATAGTGGAATCTCATACACCTCTCTCCCGTTGAAATAGTCTCAATGTGATTTCAACAGATTGTATCAGTGAATAGTGCATTTTCTAAAGCTGTTACGGAAATAAGATTCAGGAGCTTCTACTATTAACCATTTGGATCCAGTTCACCATCATCTACAGGATTACTTAATAGTAGCCTCCTAATTGTCTCCCTGCCTTCATTCTTGTTCTCATCAGTCCATTCTTCTTTTTTGTTTTTTAAGTGAACAATTCAGTGGTATTTAGCACATTCACAATGTTGTACAACCACCACCTCTATCTAGTTCCAAAACACTTTTTATTCACATATAATTAGCATATAGTGTTAGATTAGTTTCAGGTACAATATACTGACTCAGCAATTCCATACAGTACTCGTTGCTCATTATGATAAGTGTGCTCCTTTAAAAAAAAAAAAAGATTTATTTATATATTTTAGAGAGAGAGAGAAAGGGAGAGGGAGAGAATCCCAAGCAAACTCCCCACTGAGTTCGGAGTCCAAGGGCGGGGCTCAATCCCACCACCCCGAGACTGTGACCTGAGCTGAATCCAAGAGTCGGACGTTCAACCGACTAAGGCACCCCATGATAAGTGTACTCTTAATCCCTTTATCTGTTTCACCCATCCCCACACCATCTCCCCTCTGGCAGCCACCAGTTTGTTCTCTGTATCTAAGAGTGTGGGTTTTTTTGTCATCTTTTTTCTTTGTTCGTTTGTTTTGTTTCTTAAATTCCACATATGAGTGAGATCATATGATATTTGTGTTTCTCTGACTGGCTTACTTCACTTGGCTTTATATCCTGTAGGGTCCATGTTGTTGCAAATGGTAAGATCTCATTCTTTTTTATGACTGAGTAGTATTCCATTGTATAAATATACCACATCTTTATCCGTTCATCTGTTCATGGACACTTGGGTTGCTTCCCTATCTTGGCTATGGTAAATAATGCAGTAAACATAAGGGTGCATATATGTTTTTTGAATTTGTGTTTTCGTTTTCTTTGGGTAAATACCCAGTAGTGGAATTACTAGATCATATGGTAATTCTGTTTTTAACTTTTTAAGGAAACTCCATACTCTTTTTCCACAGTGGCTGTACCAGTTTACCTGAAAGACTCACTTGAGACCTAAAGACACAGGCAGATTGAAAGTGAAGGGGTGAAAAAACATTTACAATGCAAATGGAAGTGCAGAGAAAGCTTGGGTAGCAATACTTATATAAGCAAAATAGAATTTAAAACAAAGAATATAACAAGAGATAAAGAAGGACACTGTGTAATCAGAAATGGAACAATCCAACAAGAGGATATAACAATTGTAAACATTTATACACCCAACATGGGAGCACCTAAATACAAAAAGCAACTATTAACAGAGATACAGGAAGAAATCAACAGTAATACAGTAATAGTAGGGGAATTTAACATCCCACTTAAATCTATGAGTAGATCATCCAGATTGAAAATCAACAAGAAACTAGTGGCTTTGTTTTTTTGGTTCTTTTTATTTTTTAAACACTTTATTTTTTTAAGTAATTTCTACACCCAATGTGAGGCTCAAACCTAAAACGCTGAGATCGAGTGACATGCTCTACTGACTGAGCCAGCCAGGTGCCCAGTGGCTTTCATGACACATTGGACTAGATGGATCTAACAGATATATACACAACATACCATGCAAAAGCAGCAGAATACACGTTCTTTTTAAGTGCACTTGGAACATTCTCTAGAGCAGATCATGTTAGGCCCTAAAACAAATCTCAATAAATTCACAAAAACTGAAATCCTATCATGCATCTTTTCTGACCAGAATGGTATGAAACTAGAAATCAATCACAAGAAAAAAAATCTGGAAAGAACACAATAAGTGAAGTCCAAATAACATGCTGTAAACAATGAATGGTTCAACCATGAAATCAAAAAGGAAATCTTCAGTCCATTCTTAACCCAGCAGCCAAACGCAAAACTAAGTTCTATATAGAACCTTCCCGTGGTTTCCCATTTCTCTCAGAGGAAAAAATCAAAGTGTTTAGCCTACAAGACCCTTTATGACTTTGCCCTATGTAACCCATCTGGTTTCATCTCTCCTAGTCTATTGTTTCATTTTGCACTGAACGCACTGACCTCCTTTCTGTTTGTCAGGTACTCTAGGCAAGCCACCCCCTCAGGAGATTGCACTGATTTTCTTTTTCTGGAATTCTCATCCTGCTTGCATGGCTTACTTTTTTACCTCCTTCAATTCTTTGCTCAAATGTTACTTTCTTAACTTAAAACTTTATCCCTGGCTCCAGCACTTCTAATCCCCCTCTTAACCCTGTTCATCTTTTTCTGCATAGCTTTACCGTCTTCTAACATACAAGTCAGTGGTGTGGTAGTAAGTGTTTCACTACTAGTTCTCTGAGTGTAGTTATGATGGTTGATATTTCTGTTTGTGCTGATGAGTAAGGTGAAAGTGAAACAATGAAGATGTGCATCAACATTTCACTGATATGTCAATGGCCTGAGAAACTTCTTTGCTCAACTGGATAATAGTTTTGAAATACTAGAAGAATATGTTCTCAATTTTTTTGTGCTATTCATAATGTAATGGTTATAGATACCACATACTTTTGAGTTTAGTCAACATTTTCTCCATCAGTTTCTTAGGTCTAGACAGTCACAAAACATTCAAGCTAAGACTGTAGTTTTTGCCAAATTCCATGGTATAAATACTGTCACCATGGCCGATTTCAAGCCACCAATATGAAGTCAGTGAACATGATGTTGTGGACAGATACACAATAGCCCAGCATTACATAGCTCTTCCACCATACAGATACAAAATCATAAATAATTTCAGCAGCATAGATAATAAAACATAGTAAAATAATTAGGAAGTGATGAGTTTTTAGTATTTATTGCCTTTGTTTTAAAATAACTTATTTAATTTTACATTTTTATTTTTCCTTTTTTATTTTATATTTCCTTTTATTTTATTTTTCCTTTTAATTTTTAATAAAGGCTGTGTTTAACACCTGGTTTGCAAACTTGCAAAGAATGAAATAATAATGCAATGAATAAATGAGAATTTATCATTTGAACTTACCACTCAGCACACCACTGTAAATAATTTGCCTTTTTATTTTCTATCTCCTTCATAGAGGCAGGGTTTTTGTTCTATATTTTATAGTTTATTGCTGCATGGCATGGTAGGTAGTCAATAAATACTTATTGAATACATTTTAATGAAAATATTTGAGGTTTTTTGTATATAAATTAAAATTTACATAAACAAATGCCTGTACTAGGTGTTGAGTGAAACAAATCTTGTCTTTAAAGAAATGTGAAACCTTTTTTCTCTTTTCAGATATGAATTTTTGATTATAACAAAAGCATATAAATCTTATTTCTCTGAATTACTAGATCTAGATTGTAAAAATACTGCTCTGAAAAGGACAGAAAGACTTTCAAATTTGCCTTGCTTAGAGTAAGATATGTGATCACTTTTTTATTTTTATTTTTTATTTACTTATTCTTAAAGACTTAATTTTTTTTTTTTTTTTTTTTAAGATTTTATTTATTTATTTGAGAGAGAGAAAGAGCACATGAGAGGGGGAGGGCCAGAGGGAGAAGCAGACTCCCCGCTGAGCAGGGAGCCCGATGCGGGACTCGATCCTGGGACTCCAGGATCATGACCTGAGCAGAAGGCAGTCGCTTAACCAACTGAGCCACCCAGGCGCCCAAAGACTTAATTTTTTTTTAAAGATTTTATTTATTTGAGAGTGAGTGAGAGAGAAAGTACAAACGGGGAGGGGCAGAGGGAGAAGGAGAAGTAGACTCCCTGCTGAGTGGGGACCCCCAAGGTGATTTGGGGCTCTATTCCAGGACCCTGGGATCATGACCTGAGCCGAAGGCAGACCCTTAACTGACTGAGCCATTCGGGTGTCCCTTAAAGACTTTATTTATTTATTTTTTTAAGATTTTATTTATTTATTTGACAGAGAGAGACACAGCGAGAGAGGGAACACAAGCAGGGGGCAGTGGGAGAGGGAGAAGCAGGCTTCCCACTGAGCAGGGAGCCTGCAGCGGGGCTGAACCGAAGGCAGACACTTAACAACTGAGCCACCCAGGTGCCCCAAAGACTTTATTTTTAAGTAGTCTCTACAGCCGACCTGGGACTCGAACTTAATAACCCTGAGATCAAGAGTTGAATGCTCTATGGACTGAGCCAGCCAGGTGCCCTGATCCCTTTTTAATAAAAAGAAAAAAAGTGTATGTATAGAAAAGGACAAAGAAGAAACTCCAATGTCAATGGAAGTTTTTTCTGCTTAATGGGATTATAGGCCATTTGTATTTCATTCTTTGGACTTTTCTGTTTTTTTGTGCTCTTTACAAGTAACATTTGTTACTTCTTTGGTAAAATTACTTTAAGAGCAGTTTCATTATCATACAGTGGTGAAGTATTTTAGTTGAAAGAAGACAAAAGTAAAATATTACAATTAGAAAATACAGTGTGAAGAAACAAAGAGAAATGAAAAGGCCACAGCATATTTGAAAGGCTTGATTTTCATAGGATTTTATAGGGAGGTACTGGGAGATGAGGCCAGAAAAAGGTTAGGAATAGGAAGGACTGAATGCCAGAGATATACTGATACTCTCATCCAGTAGCATCAGTTGATGGACTGGGTATAGAAGAATTATGGAAAAGTGTCAGAGATGGACCTAGAGTTTGTTGTCATTTTAAAGCTTTGATGGATATAAAAGTACTATGTAGAAATAGGAAAATCAGGAAGAAGAGCTTGTTTGAAAGGAGAGATAAATTTGATTGGAGACATCTTGAGTTGGAGTTGGAAGTACAACACTGGAATTCACACACACAAATCAGGGCTAGATCTTAACTCTCTATGGAATGTATACATATACATATATAGAGAGAGAGAGAGAAAAAAATTATGCTTAAAATTAGTTGACTTTAACTCATTAAAAAAAATCTCAGTTCAGTATATAATCTTTGAATTCGAAGAAGGAAAAATACAGCTGCAAACTTAAATATTGATGGGACATTTAAATTTTGCTAATAAGGTGAATTACATTGATTTTTGGATGTTAGCTAACTGCATTTCTTAGAAAAACTCCATGTGGTCTGATGTATTATCCTTTTAATGTTTTGTTTGGTTTGATTTGCTAAATTTTTGTTTAGAATTGTTGCATATATGCTTATGGGAGAGATTTGTCTGTAGCTTATTTTTTTAATAATGTTTTTGTTTGGTTTGGGTATCAGAGTAGTGTTAGCCTGAGAGAGGAATTTGAAAATATTCCCTCCTCTTCAACTTTTTGGGAGGAGTTTGTATAGAATTGGTATGATTTCTTAAATGTTCGGGAGAATTCAGCAGTGAATCCATTTAGCCTAGGAGTTGTCTTTGTGGAAAGATTTTTAACTATAAATTCAATTTCATTAATAGGTTAGGTATAGGCCTGTTTAGGTTATCTATTTCTTCTTGAGTAAGCTGTGGTAGTTTGGGTCTTGCAAGATATGTTTCCATATTGTCCATGAATTTATTAGCAGAAACTTGTTCATAATATTCCTTTATTATTCTTTTTAATGTCTCTGGAATCTATAGTGATGATACCTCTCCATTCTTGATATTGGTCATTTGTATCTTTCCCCCATTAGTGTGGCTATAGGTTTATCAGTTTTATTAATCTTCTCAAAGAATCAGCTTTTGATTTCCTTTTCTCTGTCTTTGTTTTCCTACTTTACTGCTTTCTGTTCTGATCTCTACTAGTTCCTTTTTTTCTGCTTACTTTGCATTTCTTTGTCCCGTTAGTTTCTATAGGTGGAAGCTGAGAACATGGATTTAAATAAGACCCTTTTTTAAAAAAATATGAACATTTAGTGCAGGGTTTCTCAATAGTGGGACTATTGGCATTTTAAGCTGAATAATGTTTTGTTGAGAGGGCTGTCCTATGCATTATAGGACATTTAGCAGTATCCCTGGTCAGTACCCACTAGATGCCAATAGCAACCCCCGGCAACAACCAAAAATATTTCCAGATACTGCCAAATGTGTCCAGATGGGCAGTGAATGTCCCTGATTGAGAACCACTGGTTTAGTGCCGTAAATTTCTAGGTAGTGCTTTTGCGGCATTCTGTAAATTTTTATATATTGTGTTTTCATTTAGTTCAAAATACTTTCTGAATTCCCTTTTGATTTGTACTTTTACCCATGGGCTATTTTGAAATGTAGTTTCCAAATATTTGGTGACTTAATTCTGTGGTCAGAGATCATACTTTGTATGATTTGAACCCTTTTGAATTTGAGACTTGTTTTATGGCCCAGAACGTGGTCTGTGTTTGTAAACATTCCACATGCACTTGAGAAGAATGTATATTCTGTTATCATTGAATAGAAGAATTCTGTAAGTGTCAATCAGGTCATGTTGGTTAATACTGTTGTTCAAGTTTTGCTGTTTACATCCTTGCTGATTTCTGCTTATTGATTATTCTGTTGATTATTGAGAAGGGAATATATAGCCATTCCAGCTTTATTTTGACCAGTATTAATTGGTGTATTGTCTTCTGTCCTTTTACTTTCAACCTATTTGTGTCTTTATGTTTAAAGTGGGTTTATTGTAGGCAGCATATAATTGGATCTTGCTATTTTATCCATTCTTAATGAAGAACTAGTTGGTCTGTTTGACTACTGGGAAGTTTGTGTCACTGCTTAAGGTGCTGTCTCCCCTAACAAGTGTATTCCTGATCTCACGGGGGAACATGTAGAGATGGGGGCCAACTTGGTGGACAGGTTGGAGGGCTATTGCATTCTCCTCACTGTTCCTACCTGGGACCAGGCAGGAGCACGTGAAGGCAGGGCAACCCTCTGGGACCGTAAAGGGAGCCAACAACTGTGCCTGAGAGAGATGGGACTTTTGGAATCTGTCTTGCACTGTTGCTGACCAGTCATAATCTTCACTGGCCTTAGTACTCTTAAACCAGGTGTTAACCTATTAGTTGTTGAGTTGTGGAAGGTGGAGCGGTGGATGCCAGGAGAGGAGCTCAGCACAGTGACTGTTTACCATCTAGAATGTAAGCATTGCAAAAATATAATCACTGGTATGGCTGTATTAGTATATACTGGCCAATTATGTGATATGTGCACCTCTGTTTATCATGTTTGAGTATTCTGGGTTTAATTCTAATTACTGCATCCTAACTCCTATTAGGAAAGGAGGAAAATAAAGAGATCACCACAGGAAACGTTTTCACCTACCATGATTGTCTATGGTTGCCCTGACCTCTCCTCTGAGCTTCAAGGCTTACATACATCTCTACTTCGAAGCCCTATCAACAAGCCCCTCAAATTCAACAGTTCAGTTCACTGAGGCTTAAAACTTAGGAGTCATATTTGTATCTCTTTCTCTTCCCCACCTTCCGTAGTCACCTGCTGTTGACTTTTCCCACAAAGAGAATCCTGTTGATTCAGCAAAGCTGAGGTTATTAAACTTACAGCAACAAGGGAAAGCGCCACTTTGACAGAGTCTTGGTAGTTAGGGGAAGTTAGGAAAGGGTATTTCTAGGGTTTTAAGATTGAGATTCACATGGTGTAAGGCACATCCTCCAAGATGGGGAACCGGTTAGGGTGGGCAAAGTTTGTGACATGGTATTTGGAATTAGTGGACATAATAAGAAAAGGCTCTTGAAGTAATTTGTTATCCTGTCAGGAGAGCTCTTTGCCCTGATGTACACACTGTTTGCCCAGATAAGTTAGTTTCTAAGAATTTCCTGAAGCAAACAGTAAAGCTAATTACTGGTTTAGTCTTATCATCCTGGGCAAAAAAAATTTCCTGAGGCACAGTTATATCATGTTGACTCAATTCTCTCTGCTACTCTTACTTTTAAACTTTTCTTTACTCCTCTTTTTTCTCCCTACACCACTGCCCTAGTTCAAGCTCTTGTCATAACTTGCCTAGACTATTTAAAATGCCTTCTAACTCATCTATAGTCTTTTGCCCTCAGATTTGTTTTCCATACTGCCACCAGAGTAATGTAACTGTATTGCAACTCTGACACTGATGTGTGTAAAACCTTTTAGTGGCTTCTGGTTGTCTGTAGGATAAAATCAGCACCTGAACCTTGTCTGCACTCTTTTTGCATTGCTGTCCAGCATTTAATTTCCTGCATCTACACGTTTGTTGATGCTGTTGCCTCCACCTGGAATATCTTTTCCCTCCTACTATATGTGGCTTCCTTTAAAAGTTAAGTCGGGCGATATCTCCTATAGGAAATGTTTCCTGAACCCAAACTGTGCTTCGAGAACACTATAGTGCTATTATTACATTCACCATATTGTACAGAAATTACCTTTTATGAGGGGAGAGAGCCACCTAAAGCCAAGTTGTCTTATTTCTGTATCCACTAGCATCTGCATTAGGGCCCATCACATAGTAAGTTCTATTTTTACTGACCCAAACAAATTGGGACAGAAGGGGAGGACTTAAGGACTTAAGGGGAGATAAGAGCTGATGATTTAACTTTAAATTGATGTATTTGAGGCAACATCCATGCACCCAAATAGAGAAATTTAAATACAAGAGCAAGATTTAAAAGTATTATTGGGAAATAATGATTTCCCAATAGTAGTTTGAATTGATTATTTCACCAAGAGTGATAGTGTAAACAAGAGAGCATAGATTGAGGATTGGTATTTGGGAAATATACTCGGTGGGAGAAAGTAGAGGAAGCCCTCAGACATATCAGTAGCAACAGAAATGTTGAAGATAAATCAGAGGCATAGAGATATTGTGGTGGGGAGAGCCAAGGAGGGAAGAAGTGTACAGAGGAGAGCTGGAATCATGGTGTTAAAATTGGCAGAGCATTTAAGGAGTATGGGAACTGTGAAAAGATTTTCTGAATTTGACAGTGTTATGTAGCTAGCAGAATGGGGATTTCATTTCTTTTTTTTTTTTCTTTTTTTTCCTTTTTTTGTAGGACAAAGTAAGATTTTTTGTTCTCAGTTTTTAAACTGGCAAAAATACATCCTTTACCTGTGTTCAACCAGGACTTTGTCAAGGGGTGTGGTTTTCTTTATTTGGGAGTAAAGTTTAACTTTATTGAGGGCCTGTAGTAAATGTGACTTTGAATTAACACATTTTCTATTTTTTTCTTGTTATCTCTTTTGTCTTTGTGAGCAAAATCATTATATATAGATTACTTGAAAACAGAATGTTTCATCTCTCCCTTGATGTGTTAATTCTTACTTTAATTACTAGATTATTTACAGGCCATTGGTAGTTACCCTTTAAGAAGTAGCAAGCAAGATATTATCATTCGTATTTTCATTTTACCAAGTTCATTTTAGAACTATTATGATTATATCACTCATTTTCAAAAAATTTTCAGCCATGAAACCCTTTCCTTAAACGTATATGGAATCCCAATATGTGAATCAGATAAAGTAGAGTTTGTATGAAGCTGTGACAGGGACCTGAAGTCCCTCCTAAGTTGAGTCTAACCTTCTAACTTCCTTCCCTTTTTGTCCAACCAGTGGCCCCTGGGTCTCCTCCATGGAAATCCTAGGGCTACTTAAAGCATAGTTTGAAAATCACTGATATGTAATACTCTTTGTAGAAATGCTGATAACCATATTAGTACTGAAGGGCACAAGATATTTAGATGTCAAGTCAGTTGACACTTTCACTCTGTTCTCTTATTGGTCAGTAGGATGTACAACAATAAATAGCTGCCCAAAGAGCAAATAAACTTGTACTAAAATTATTTAGACAGAGGTTGTATGGCTTCCTTTAAGGGAAGTTGTCAAAGTGGTTCCTTTGTCAATGTGACGCTGGACTACGGTTAAATCTGCAGTCTCCTTCCAACACCAGTGATTCTCTCTGGTCTTATATGTGGCTACATTTATCCTACCTAGTAAATATTATCTAAATATGATGGGGTTCTATTTTATCTTTTATTTCTTCAAATTTATAGTGTGCCATGTATATGAGAGGTCCTGTGTTAAAATGCAGGGGTAGTATTTAAATAAGATAGAGTTTACTATTAAGGAAATAGAAAATTACTGTAAGGCTTGATGAGTACAGTAAAAGAAGTAATCAGAAGCCTATGAAATGAAAGGACCTAACCCAGGCCAGCTCTAGGAACTTGTCAGAAAAAATGCTGGCTTCCCTGAAGACTCCCAAGTTGACTTCAAAGATGAGTAGACTTTAACCAGAGGCAAATAAATAGGGAAAGGTCTTTCTAGGGAGAGAGAAGAACATATAAATAGGCTCTGAAAGAGGGCATGCATGCCTTGTTTGGAGATCTGTAAGTAGTTTAGTATGGCTGGAGCTTAGCATGTGAATGGGGATTGGTGAGTGAAGCCAGATGAAAAACGTCTGTGTTTTGCCAAGCTTAGGAATTTGGACTTTATCTTGAAAGTGTTGTGAAGTGAGTTAAGGATTTTAAGCTGAGCAATTGCATGGTCAGATGTGTGTTTTAGAAAGCATTCTGGCACTAGTCAAGAGAACAGATTAATGAACCTTTCTTGGCAGCAAAGCAACCATTAAGTAATAGACTTTTGCAATAATTTACACAAAAATGTCTGAGGATAGTAGAACTGATGTGGGTGGGAGAATGAAATCAAGATATACTAAGGAGGCAAAAGCAGTAGAATTATTGGTCAGAGACAGAGTGAATTCGGGGATGACTCTTAGTAGGGCTATCCCCCTACTAAGAGAAATTAAGAAGTAAGGAATTTCATGGGCTTTTTGCCTCAAGATTCTTAGAGTGCCAACTTGAGCAAGGATATGGGTACTTTTTTATTTTTTTATATTTGTATTTGCGTATATTTTTAAAGTGTGATATGAAGAAGTAATAACAGGATGTATTATCAGGGAAGGTTATGGAATTTTTTTTAAATCTATTAGATTAAGGTAGACTCTTACTTAAGATAGTTTAGGAATGAGTGATCTACTTAAAGGGAAAGGAATGGACTACCTTTTGTCCAGTCGTTTGATTATTTAATACCTATTTCATATACTCCATAAATCAATTTTGGTTTGAGAATAAATTCATTTTTAGAAAATCCAGGGATTTTTACATTGCCATTTGTTTGTCAGAATTTTTACCTTTTAAGAAGATATGTGGTAAGATTGGCTTGTCTGTATAAACTAGCTAATTTAGTAATAGTTCTGCTGTGACATGCATTTTAAGATACAAAATTATTTTCCTCAATGCAAACTTTGATTTTCAAGTCTTTGATTGGTGTCATGGGGGAATTAATGTTTAATCCGTTGCTTTTTAACACTCCTAACAGAAGGATGTTTCCTTTGTGTGCTTTGTCACGTCATTTTCAAAAGTTAAGATCTCTTTTAGGCTGGTTGAGGTGGTTAAATCCCTTCAGGGAAAGAATGACCAATGCTGTGCTCCTTAACAGAAAACTAGAGGTAGTGGTTTCAGATTTTGAGATCTGCTCTGTAAAGGGACACCATTCATTATGTTTATTCATTGGTTCTTGAATGTTCTGTTGTTTCTTATCAGTTAAGTCTTCCTTCCCTGTAGATTTGTGATTTCTACTGTACCTTTGAAAGCATTAGAGAGGTACCTCTTCCAGTGACAAAACAAAAAATTGACTATAGTTTAATACCTTAATTTACAAAGTTAATGGTGAGACTTGGACCTTTATAATTGAAAGCTGTTAGTTTACTTTCATTCTATGATGATTTTAGATATGAAAGTACATTCTGATGTTATACTACTTGCAAGAAATTTTTTCCTTAGAATAATTTAATCCTAGTAGAACTTTTTCTTCTTTACGTTTATTTTTATTTTTTTAAAGATATTTATTTATTTATTTATTTATTTATTTGCGAGAGCAAGTGAGCACAAGCGGGGGGAGAGGCAGTGGGAGAAGCAGACTCCCCACTGAGCAAGGAGTCTGACGTGGGGCTCTATCTCAGGACCCTGGGATCATGACCTGAGCTGAAGGCAGACGCTTAACAGACTGAGCCAGCCAGGTGCCCCTCTTCTTTATGTTTAAAAGAAACTTTATTTTCTTCCTTTTTATAAAAGATGTTTTATAAACAGGTTATAGTCCCTGCTTTGTTTAATGTTTTCTAATAGTAAGCCAAAAGATCCCTAAATTTTAGTGTTTAGGAATGGTTTTTTCCTAGTAAGTATGGAAGTTTTCAGAATGTTTTCAGAAATTTTTAGCAGTCTATAATTTGGCCTACATGTACAGATTTCCTTATTCAGGAGTTAGAATGGATTTGAGGGGTAAATCAGAAGGAACACTCATTGGATTATTACAATTAAAATGCTTGAAAGTTCTTTGAATAACATCTCTTCAAATCTTAGAGGTTGTTATAGTTTTATAAGAACTAGTATTATAGTTGTTTTTTTGAAAAGTGAAATGATTTGTTTGAGCTTAGAGTTACTCTGAGAGGAGGGATACTAGTTGCTCATTTTCTATTAAACCAAAATGTTTCATTTGGGACATTAGTTTTTTCTCAGCATGGTAATCCAAAGTTTAAATATGTGAGAAGGTAATAATTACTTTTTCATATTTCTTCTACTCTGTCTGCAGGTTGTAAAAATTAAAATGAACAAACTACGGCAAAGTTTTAGGAGAAAGAAAGATGTTTATGTTCCAGAGGCCAGTCGTCCACATCAGTGGCAGACAGATGAAGAAGGGGTTCGTACTGGAAAATGTAGCTTCCCAGTTAAGGTAAGAGCTCGTGTTTCTATAATTCTAGATGTGGAAAAGAATTGACAGCCTATTATATGTGAAATCCCATTGATTAGGACAATTAAAAGAAAATCCTCTAAAAACTAATCGCTTCATCTTCTGCTTCAAAGTAGAATTAATAAGAAAAATATAATTAGTGATTTTTTCTTTTTATATTTTAAACAGGAATTTCTGATATATAATCTGGAATCACTACAAATAGATCACTTCTGATGAGAAACTAATCCTGAAATATCTAAAAATCCCAAATTATCAAGAATCAAATTATTTTGAGTAAGAAATACTTACTAAGTGGTAGGGCAGAGGGAAGAGGAGTCTGTTTTCTTAAATACAGGCCTGGTATGTTCTAGAAAATCTTAAAAGAGTTAAAAGGGATTTTCTCTTCAATCTTTTAACTGTTAACTGTACAGAGGGCATTTAAATTAATGCCTTCATTTGTCAGATCAGAAAATGGAAGCTCAAAGAAGTTAAGAACATAGCGAGGAGGTAGAGAAAAGGGGTACCATACAGGTGTTTTTTCTTACTACTACTTGACACTCTGGAGAAAAAGGGTAACATTTAAAGTCATGAAAGAAATGTATATGCTATACTGTTTAGTGAGAAGCAGTTTATAATTATATAAGCAGTCTATGAGATGTATTAAGTGTGGACACAAAAATACAGAAGGAACTAGACCAAAATGTTAGTATCTTCAAGAAAAAAATTTAGTCTAATATAAAATGTTAATATTTTCCCCTTCTTTCTGCATATTCTTATGTGTGAATATTCTTACTGTGATTTTCTCCTCCTTGTACTGCCTCAGTACCATTGATTTAAACATAGCCTGAAGCTTCAGAAAGGAGAAAAATTTGTATGACAGGAAAAGTGATTTGTAGAATCTACAGGTTAAATAAATACATGTGTTTTTTTTTTAAGATTTTATTTAAGAGAGAGCACGAGTGCGTGTGCACACAGGAGGGGCAGAGGGAGAGAGAGAATTTCAAGCAGACTCCCCACTGAGCAAGGAGCCCAACACGGGGGCTCAATCCCACAACCCTGGGATCATGACCTGAACCGAAACCAAAAGTCGGATGCCCAACCAACTGCACCACCCAGGTGCCCCAAAAATACATGGTTTTTAAAATACACAAATTTTTCCACAGTCTGTCAATAACTAAACATTTTCCTAATTACTTAGCTTTGTCTACTTAACTCATTTGCTGAAACTTCTTTTATAGGAATAATAAACTTAAATTTTTAATTTAAAATTTTGGGTATGATATTAAAATATGAAAAAAACCCTCATACATAAAAACTAACACTGTTCTCTACAACCTCCCCCAACCTCATCCCAAAGAGTAGGCTCATTTTGATTGTACAAGTTGAGTATTGTGGAAATGGGTACTCTTACACATTGTTGATTACTTGGAGTATAAATTGCAAACTCTTAGGAAGGCAGTTTGGAAATATCAGTTAAAATTTTATTTTATTTTATTTTTTAAAACTTGGGGTTTACATTTTGTTTTAAAGATTTTATTTATTTATTTATTTGTCAGGGATGAGAGAGAGAGAGAGAGCACAAGCAGGAGGAGCAGAGAAGCAGGTTCCCAAGGAGCCCAATGTGAGACTCCATCCCAGAGTCCTGGGATCATGAACTGAGCTGAAGGCAGACACTTAACCCACTGAACCACCCAGGTGTCCCAGTTAAAATTTTAAATGCACTTTTCATTTGACCAGAAATTTTACATTTAAGAATTACATTTAGGGGCACCAACTCTTGATCTCAGCTCAGGTCTTAACTTCAGGGTCATGACTTCAAGTCCTGCATTGGGCTTCATGCTGGGCATGGCGCCTACTTAAAAAAAAAAAAAGAAAGAAAGAAAAAAGAGAATTACATTTAAGGGACACCTGGCTGGTTCAGTCAGAAGAGCATGTGACTCTTGATCTCAGGGTTGTGAGTTCAATCCCTACATGGGTATGGAGATTAATTTAAAAAATAATAATAATAAACTTAAAAAAATTATGGGAGGCAAACCATAAGAGACTCTTAACTATGGAGAACAAACTGAGGGTTGATGGAGGGGAGGTGTCGGTGGGGGATGGGCAAAATGGGTGATGGGGATTAAGGAGGGCACTTGTGATGAGCACTGGGTATTATATAAGTGATGAATCACTAATTCTATTCCTGAAACCAGTATTACACTATATGTTAACAAACTAGAATTTAAATAACAACTTGAAACAAAAAAAGAATTATATTTAAGTACGTTCATAGATATACTGACAGAAGTGTTCATTAGCATTGTTTGATAGCAAAAATCTGGAAACAAGTTAAATAGCCATCATTCTGGGGTTTGCTAAAGAAATTATGACGTCCAGGGCAACCCTCTCGGGTCCCCTCCCTCTTCGGAAGCTTTGTACTTTATCACTCAATAAACTTTGTACTGTCACTCAAAAAAAAAGAAAGAAAGAAAAAGAAATTATGACATCCATTAAGTGGAATTCTTTGCCACTCTTAAGGAACAAGGTAGACCTTTTTTCATATATTTAGTAATTTTTTTTGAAGACCTACTATGTGCCAGGCATATGCTAAGTGGTAAACAAAAAGACAGTTCTTGCTCTTGTGGAGTTTATAGTATACTTGTGCGAGTATAGACTTTAATTAGATATTTGCATTAATAATACATGATTATAAACTGAGATAAATGCTTTTTAAAAAGGGAAGGCTGTAGTATAAGAAGTCATATGAGATGAACCTGGAAAGAATTAGGGTGGGGCCTTATAGGCCATGTTAAGGATTTGGGACTTTAAGAATAATAGGAAGCCACTACCTGGTGTGTGTTTTTTTTTTTTCATTATTTATTTATTGTGGTAAAATACATAACAAAATTTACCATTTTAACCATTTCCATGTGTACAGTACAGTAACATTAATGACATTCATATTGTTGTGCAGTCATCAGCACCATCCATCTCCAGAACTTTTCATCTTCCCAAACTGGGACTCTGGGTGTGGTGTGGTTTGGAGGTAGTCCATAGTGGATGTGAAGAGTCTGGTGAAAGATTATTACAGTAATCCAAAGGAGTGGATTACTCTGGACTAGGGTGGTAACTGTGAGAAGAAAGAAATGTAAGTAAATTGAGAGGTAATTAAGAGATAAAGGCAACAGGAATTGGAAATGGACTGGACCCAGGGAATGAATGGTGTTAAGGATGACACCTAGTTTCTTGTCCCAAACTGATAGAGGTGATGATCATTGACATAGGAAACACTGAAAGAATATTCTCTGATATGCTCACACAGAAAGATAACTTTAATGTATTATTAGGTGATAAAGGCAAGGCCCAGGACAATGTATATAATATGATTCTGTTTATAGTTAAAAAGAAAAAAATCTATATATCTGCTTATGTATATAAGAAATATCTGTAAGAAGACAAGTAAATCTGAATTATAGAATGGGAATGAAGGATTGGGGATCTTTTTACTTTTCGATGTATATCCTTTGGAACTAGTGACATTTCTTATGAGCATGTATCATATTTGTAATAAATAAGCATATATGTATATTTAAAAAACCTCATTTACAGGATTCTGAGAGGCTAGTATATAGTATTGAAATAATTGAAGTAAAGTTAATTAAAGCACTTCCAATTGGCTGTGAAATGTACAGCTTTTAAATATTTTCTTTTTAAAGATTTTATTTATTTATTTGATGCAGAAAGAGCACAAGCAGTGGGGGGAGCTGCAGGCAGAAGGAGAGGGAGAAGCAGGCTCCCTGCCAAGCAGGGAGTCCAATATGGGCCTCAATTCCAGGACCCTGGGATCATGACCTGAGCTGAAGGCAAACACTTAACTGACTGAGCCACCCAGGCACACCAGCTTTTAAGTATTTTGTGTGAGATAAGTAAGATTTAGTATCATTCCGTGCTACTGTCATTTGTCATAAGAAACAGTTGATGGGCATGTACCTTAGAGATAAACATGTAAGATGTAAGATTTACATGTTATGCAGGCAGGGGAGCTTATTTAGGGTGGTTTTTGTATGGTCTTCTCCAGATGGCCTCTTGAAATCCTTTCTACAAGACATTCATCCTCTCTGCTAGGCTGTGGCTCCCCACCCCTTATCTGCCTTCCCTTCCCACCCTGCATGCACATACAAGTGACACATGGTTGGATAAGAGAATCAGAACCTGAAATTGTTTTCAGTAGCCTAAAATAGATAAATTTCCTCAGTCAAATATAGCTGAGCAAATAATGTCTTATCTGTCGTTGCCTTAGGGACCACTGAATTCTGAACCTAATGAGTTGATGTAAAGAGTTCCCCATATAGACAACTAGTAGGGTGGTGGGCATGCTCACTGAGGAAGAACATGTTTGAGAGTAGAGAGGATGAATTCCTTTTGAGGTGCCTGTGAGATGTGTGCATGCAGATCCCCACTCACCACAAGCACCATGAATTTTGATTTTGATATTACAAATAAATTCTAGTAGGTAGTTTGCAAATATGGAATCCTTGAATAATGAGGGTTGACTATGTATAACTTACTATTGAAGTCGTAAGTAAGTGAGATTGCCTAGAGGAAGTAAGGGAAGGGGAGGGTCTATGACAAACATAGAAGAGACAGGCAGTGAATGGGTATCTTCAAAGGAGAGTAAGAATGAGAGGTAGAAAGGGAAATCTGAAGAGTATGATCTCAGAAGGCAAGGTTTCAAGGAAGGAGAAAGTGGTCAAATGCTATAAAGAGATCAAGGAAGAAATGAAACTTCATTAGATTAAAAATTTGAAAGTCTTGGTGACTTTGATGATAGCACTTATGGGGAATCATGAGGATGGAATCTAGATTGAGGAGTGAATGGATGCAAAATAAGGAAGAAGATGACAAATCTAGAGATTACTAATTCAAGAAGTTTGTCAGACAAGATTGTGTGAGGATGGGAAGGGGTGAAAGGGAAGTATTACAAAGAGTACAAGGAAACTTTTGGTGTTGATGGCTATTTATTATATTGATTGTGATGATGGTTTCTCAGGTATATACAAAAACTCAGCAAATTGTAACTTTGTATATAGTTCATTATATGTCAATTATATCTCAACAAGGTGGTTAAATTTTTTTTTTAATGAGTTTTTTTTTTCAAAGGAGAACAGAAAGGCAGAATAAAAAGGAGTGTGAGGTTGAGAAACTGTGTGTGTGTGTTGTTTTAAAACTGTTTGAACAATTTTATTAGATGTAGTTTACATACCATAAAATTTACTCATTTAAAGTCTATAAATCACTGGTAGTTTAATTTTATGTTGAGTCTTGTGTTTAATATAGGAGAGACTTGAACTAAAGGGACTTTATAAAGAAGCATGTAGAGAGTGGCTTAGTTTTAGATGGAAGAAGGATACTGCTTCTATTTTAACAGTAGCAAAGGTGGAAAACGGGGTATAAATGCACTTAAATTTATGGTGTTGGTGGCTTAAGACTGACGGAGTTCTATTTTAAAGACATATTTTCTCAAGGAAATAGGAAGTGAAGACATCTATAGAAGAGTGAGGAGAGAAGTTGTAGAGTTAGGTTTTAAAGACAGTGGAGTAGCTACTTCATAGAATGGGAGATCTAGAATACGCAATTACCGGGAATAGAAATGGGATTACTCGGCAGTAATCAAGTGAAATGACAACTCGTTTGATATCTGCCATGTATGTTTAAGTATACTGGTGCCTATGTAAGTATAATAATTTAGTATTACAGTAGTGATTAGAGGAGGTTTCAAAGCTTGTCTTGCAATTCTGCTAGAATAACAGATAATCTTTTTAATAGGGGAGGAATTTTAATGTTAGAAGTCAGATGTTACCTGTAAAAATTAATGTAGTGGTTCTCAAAGTGAGGTCCCCAAAACCTTTTGTGGGATCCTGATGTACTTTCTCTTCCAACTATATATCTGTGTGAAGCCAGTTTCTTTTTTTTTTTTTTTTTAAAGATTTTATTTATTTGAGAGAGAGCAAGAGAGAGAGAGAGAGAGAGCACGTGTGCACAAGTTGGGGGGAGGGGTAGAGGGAGAGGGAGAAACAGACTCCCCGCTGAGCAGGGAGCCTGACTTGGGGCTCCATCCCAGGATTCTGGGATCATGACGACGTGAGCTGAAGGCAGATGCTTAACCGACTGAGCCACGCAAGTGCTCTAGCCATAGTTTCTTTATATACTTCAAAACAACATGTTCTGACAGATTGAATGTAGATGCAAATTTGAGAATCCACTTTTCTTTTAAGCCAGATATTTGAGAGATTTGCAGAAATGTGAAACAATGCCACTCTTCTCACAAAATTGTTTCATTTTGGAAAATATAGTTATTTTTCAATAAAAATGTCATTAATGGGAGATTCATGCTCTTTTCCTTTCCAAGTCTACCAGATACTCTCTCTCTCTGTTATCTTCAATAAACTCTGCTTTCACCTCCTGCTGGCTTGTCTCTGATTTAAGGACCCTCTTGGCTCATCCTCTGGGATCCCCTCTGGGTCCTTGGACCTGGCCTGCCTGCATCACTAATTCATGGGACATTGTGGAAAGTCCTTAGAAAGGTATTTCTTAAGTTGTGGATAAAAACTTGCCCTAGACTAAAATCTGCTCTGACTCCACCTACCAAAACTTAAAATCAAGCCTCAGAATGATCAAAATGCCTAAATGTATCCCAGAACAAAGGTCATGAATATTTATAGGAATACAATAGTATCAGCATCCAAGATGGTTAAATTTCCAATGTCTGGCATCCAGTTCAAAATTACCAGTCAGGCAAAGCAGCAGAAAAATACAACTTATAATAAGGAGAAAAATCAAAGAGAAATAGGCCCAGAAATAACCAAGAAGATAACATAACACTGTAGTTAACTACACTGGAACTAAAATTTTAAAAAATAATAAAAACTTTTAAAAGTTAAAAAATGGGGGCGCCTGGCTGGCTCAGTTGGAGGAGCATCTTGATCTCAGGGTGGAAATTTCGAGCCCCATGTTGGGTGTAGAAATTACTTAAATAAACTTAAAAAAAATTTTTTTAAATGTCATTTTTGTTAACAGGTAATGGGTTTTATTATCATTTTTCAATGAATTCAATTTTTAAAAGTAAGATTCTTTGTTTTAATTTCTAATATAGTAAAATTATCGTAGATATAACTGACACAAACAAAAATGCTTTGGAGTCTTCCATGTAATGGGTCCTGTGATCAAAAATTGTGAGACCTTCTGATTAAAACAGTATGCTTCATCAATTAAAGTAATATACTAAGACTACTTGTAATTGCTTACTAACATTATATTTTAAAATGCTAGTATTAATTTTGGTTGTTGGGATGCCTAGGTGGCTCAGTCAGTTAAGTGTCTGCCTTAGGTTCAGGTCATGATCCCAGGGTCCTGAAATTGAGTCCCACATTGGGCTCCTTGCTCTGTGGGAGCCTGCTTCTCCCTCTGCCTGCCACTCCCCCTGCTTGTGCGCGCTCTTTCTCTCTCTCTCTGACAAATAAATAAAATCTTCAAAAAAAAATTTTTTGGTTGTTAAATTGGTGGAATCTTTAAGCCAACTCATCGATCCTTTGATTTGTAATTAAAATCTTAATTCTCTGATTATGTAGAATGTATATAGAATGCTAAAATGGACCTTCTATTGGATAGATTGTGGATTTCATAATATCTTTAAATTGGGCAGGATAGAGGCTTAAGGGACTGGATACAGAATTCATGCTTATTAGTATTGTTTATAAATTGATCTAATTTAACTCACTGTTAAGTGAGATGGAAGGACTTTCTTATCCCATTGATTTAACGGTTGTAATCCTAAACCAGGAAGTGTGCTAGTATGTACAAATAGGATAGGCCCAATGGAGATTTGAGCATATGAATGCTAGAATTGCGTGTGTTTACCTCCTGGACTAACATTGCTGATTAAGTGATCTGCCAGGTTGTTTCTGGGGCCCAGTTCTTTTTAAAAGATAAGGATTGCCATTGTGCTAGAAGTTACAGGAGATAGTATTTTAATAACAGATTTGGGGGGGCTGTTGGCCATTATAACAGTATCACCAAGAAATTCTTGGACACCAGCAGAGTGTTTGGGAAT
Source organism: Phoca vitulina (assembly GCF_004348235.1). NCBI lineage: Eukaryota > Metazoa > Chordata > Mammalia > Carnivora > Phocidae > Phoca > Phoca vitulina. Next base: position 43,986,545 of record NW_022589710.1, on the reverse strand, counting down.
TCAACCTAATTGTGACATTGTCTTACCTGGAGATAGCATCAGATTCCTCAGTTTTAGGGTTCAGGCCTATAAGACTTTCCCCTCGCCCCCCACCCCATACTTCAGATACCAGTCACAAGTCCCAGGCTGTTTGTTACCTGTGTTTCTGAACAAGCAGTTACAGATTGGAGATCCGTCGATATCTACTTTGGTTTAATTAATTTGCTAGAGCTGGCTCACAGAACTCAGGGGAACACTTAACATTTAACAGTTTATGAAAAGACATGATAAAGGGTATGAATCAACGGTGAGATAAAGAGATACATAGGGTGAAGTCCTGAACAAAGTTGCTTCTATCCTCATGGAGCTTGGTGGCATGTGGAAGTGTTCTGATTACCCAAGTAGGGAGGCTCTTCAAAAAGAAAGGCCAAGGGCGCCTGGGTGGCTCAGTTGGTTAAGCTACTGCCTTTGGCTTCAGGTCATGATCCCGGAGTCCTGGGATCGAGTTCCACATCGGGCTCCTGGTTCAGCGGGGATCCTACTTCTCCCTCTGACCCTCTCCCCTCTCATGCTGTTTCTCTCTCTCTTAAGTAAACAAATAAATAAAATCTTAAAAAAAAAAAAAAAGGCCAAAAACCGTCTTATGGAGGTATCATTACATAGTCATAGTTGACTAAGTCATTGACTGATTCAGTCTCCAGTCCCTCTTCCCTCTCCAGAGGTTGGGAGGTGGGACTGGCAGCTCCAACCCTTTAATCACGTGGTTGGTCCTCCAGGCAACCAGCTGCCACTCTTAGATGCTTTCTGAAAGTTGCCTCCTTTACATAACAAAAGACAACTTTGTCACTTTCAATATTCAGGAAATCCCAAGGATTTGGGGAGCTGTGAGTCAGGAACTGTGGGCAAAGACCAGATATATATGAGAAATACATTGTGGTTATCTGAATGACCAAATCTGTATTTCTTGTAAATCACAATATCACACAGGCTTTTCTTATTTTGCATATAACCAAATAACCATGGTACAGAAAGTAGAGCTCTTACTATTTCAGTATTTCTAATAGGCTAGGTCCTAATCCAGTGGTTTACCTACCATATAACAAGTATAATCTGTAATTTCAGAAGATTTTGGTGCACAGTGTTAATGCCAAATGAGAAGTTGCTAAATGTACTTTATCAAGAAAAAAAACACAAATGCACAGAATAAAAAGTAAAGTGGGAAAATACAGATACCAATGAAATTTTAAAAATTAAGATTCTATGCAAGTAAACTTGAAAACATGGATAAAATTGGTAATACTCTTAGGTTATATAAATGACCAAAACTGACTCCCCAAAAAACTAAAAATATGAAAAGACTAATTCGTGTAGAAGAAATATTGTAAGATGTAAAAGAATTACCTACCTCCTTTTTTCTGCCTCCCACCCCTAACATATTAAGTGAACTATTAGTGTAACCCTAACCCTAATTGTGTGTGTATATGTGTAAAATGGAGTTAGAGTCTAATCTAAATATGACAAGTTTTTTATCCATCCTAAGTGTCCAGTAGCACATTCAGATGTCATACAGGAAGCAGGATATCATCTGTGCATACTACCTAGGAGTAATTTTCCAAGTCATTGTTATCAAAAATGCCTCCATATAATTCTTAAATGCTACCCTTTGAGAAACCTATACCCTTTGAGGTATAGGGCCTTATAGACTCTTTTAAGGACTTTGGCTTTTATTTAGAGTAAAATGGGAAGCCATTGGAGAATTTTGAGCAGAGGAATGACTTTATATAAATTATATTTTTAAAGGATTACTCTGATTCTTGTGCTGAGAATCAATTGTAGAGAAGAGCAAGGGTGGAAGCAGAGAGATCAGTTAAGTGACTATTGTGAAAGATGATGATGGCTTCCATCAGGGTGTTGGTAGTAGAAGTGGTAAGAAGGGGTCAGATTCTAGATGTATTTTATAGATAGAGCTGATAATATTTATTGATGGATTAAATTTGTGAATGTCAATCAAGAAAAAGATAAGTCAAGGATAGGCCAAGGTTTTTGATCTGAGCAACTGGAAGGGTAGACTTGCCATATATTAATTTGGGAAAGACTGTTGGTAGAAGAGTAGATTCAGGAATGAAGGATAATATCCAGCATTTAATTTTGATTCTGTTATAAACGGTAACTTTTTTAAAATTTCATTTTCTGCATATTGCTGCTATAGAAATACAATTGACTTTTTAAAAATTGAGGTATAATTGACATATGACATTATATTAGTTTCAGGTGTACAACATAATGGTATTTGTATATATTGCAAAATGATACAGTTGACTTTTGTATGTTGAAATTATATCTAGTATCCTTGCTAAACTCACTTATTCTAGTAATTTATTTGTATATTCTTTTGGGTTTTCTACTAATACAATTATATAATCTATGAATAATTATTGTTGTATTTCTTATATTCTAATCCTTATACTTGTATGTATGTATGTCCCTTCATTGCATTGGTGAGAGACTGATGTTTATAACTTTGGGTAGAATTGGTGATAAGAACTCTTGCCTCATTCTCAGTCTTACCACAGTTCATCAGATTAAACAAGTTCCCTTCTGTTCTTGGTTAAAAATTATTAAAATTATGAATGGAAACTAAATTTTGAGATGATTACATAATTTTTATCTTTAATTCTGTTAGGTGGTAAATTATACTTGAGTTTTTGAATAGTCAGCTAACCTTACATTCCTGGAATAAACTCAACTTGATAATGATAGATACTGATGGGTGGAAGGAGAGAGATCAGTTAAGTGGCTATTGTGAAAGATGATGATGATTATAGATACTGATCAAGTTGAGTTTATTGAGTATATTTCTGGATTCTCTTTGCTAATATTTTGTTCAGAAATTTCACAACTATGCTTTTGAGTCAGAATGGACTGTAATTTTCCTTTCTCATATTGTCTGTTAGATTTTGTGTTAACAGAACTGAGGCTGCATTACAGTTTTAGCAAGGCTCTGTCTACTTCTGCTTTACTTCTGCTTTGAGGGCATTCTTTTCTTGTGTTTAAACTGAGATACTTTGGTGTTCACTGGAACCTATTCCTCTGGTTGGTCTGGAATTCTAATTCTTCACTCTTCAGCAAATTGAAAATGCCAAAAATTCATTCTTTTTAACATGTTTCTCTGTTTCCTGTAATTCTTGTGAATTGGTTTTTAAAGACTTGATCAGATTTAGCTTTGATTCCCTCCGTCCCCCCCCCCCCCCCAGGAATACCTCATTGGTGGTGTGTACTAATCAGAAGACACACAACACAATAGCTGATTATCTATTTGTGATGACTATAGCCATTCATGATCATTGCCTGGGATTATTAATTCATTAAGGGTTGCAAAATGGTGATACTTTAATTCTCTCATCCTTTCCTTACTTATCAGCTGTAATATTTCTATAAAGCAAAATCCCCCATATCTACTGCTTGGTTAGCAGTGGTATAGTTTAACCAGAAAGTCGGGGTAATTTCGTTTATGAAAGAAATATTGAGCCATAAGCAACGTTACCAAAATGGATGACTGTTCCTATTTGATCAACCTTTTTTTTTTTTTAAAGAAGAGTAACACTGTTAATATGTAAGACCAGTAAACTATAAACCATTACTTAAATAGGAGAGTTGCAGAAGTAATATGAGATAGTGAAAAGAAGATAGATAGTTGAAAGAAGAAAGATCTAGAAGTGAAAAAATCAAAGGTCTATTCCTGGCTCTGTTAATTTACTAGTTATATGACTTTGTGCAAATCACTTAACTTTTTTGACACCTAGTGCCACATTTGAAAGGTGAAGGTTTTGAATCTCTTTAACTGCTGATTAGATTTAATATATATACTTAGGTCAGATGACTTATTCAAATGTTATTGTACTCCAAATTTATACATAAAAGCAATCTATTATAATTTGACTTAACTACTCCTCTTTGATTAAAGACCCCCAAACAAGTTTTGATATCATGTTCTACATTTCTGCATCCTATATTTGCAATATAATACAGGTTATGTATATCTGATAATATGCCTTACACCTTCTTATAAGTTGATTATGATGTCATTTTTTGCTAATGTTGGGAACTGTTGACTGTCTGTTCTCTCACATCGGAGCTGTGCATATCTTCTCATGGCCTACATTACCAAAACAAGGGGGGAATCTACTTTTTAAATAATTTTTTCAAGAAAATGAAAAATGACTTAATTCATCCAAGAATGAAATTCCACACACTAGTTTTTCTAAAGTGCATTTTTGTGAATAAAAGTCCCTTACTCAGAGGGAGTTTGGAAAAGGCATACAGACAAAAGAAGTCCTAGTGTCAAATATTTTAGCCATTAAAGCATAAATCGGCTGCAATTCTTCAGTGAGATAGTGTCTTAGAGAAGAAAAGAGACCTCTTTAATAATGTTTATTTCAGTGGGCATGTTTTTCTCATCGTCTAGGAAAGCACAACGCTGATTTCCAAAATAGATTATGCAGCTAAGAGGTCAGTCTGTACAGCAGATACTTTTGTTCTTTTCCTTCCATTAAGTCTCCCCAACTTTTTTTGTTTTTGTTTTTTTGCTGGCATAAATACCCATAAGTGACCAGTTGAATTGATCAAAATGATAGAATAAAATCCCTTGCAAATACTTTGAAACCTATATTCATATCTTGGCAACTATAGGTAACCCAGAGACCATAAGACCCTACTTTCGCATTTTATTATTGTTATTTTTTATTTATTTATTTGAGAGAGCACAAGCGTGAGGGGCAGAGGGAGAGGGAGAGAATGTCAAGCAGACTCCACACAGAGCATGGAGCCTGACGCAGGGCTTGATCCCAGGACCCTGAGATCATGACCTGAGCCAAAACCAAGAGTTAGACACTTAACCAACTGCACTACCCAGGGACCCAGAGAGAGTTTTTAAAACCCCAACACTGTTTCCCCCAAAAGACAGATTATGGATGGTTTCACAGGTTGGCTCTTTAAAAACCTCAAAGAATAATTTTTTAAGGTATAATTCTTATGCTGTTTAACTATACAAGAGCATATGTGGGTGGGGAGGGGGAAGGAAAGAATGGTTTCCAGATTTTTTTATGGCATTAACAGAATCTTGCTATAACAAAGATAGACAAAACAAAAAGAAAACCATAGACCAACTGCACTTACGAATATAGATGAAAAAAGTAGGCAGAAAAATAGAACAAATGGAATCTAAAAGTATACTAAAGACCAAAATAGGGTTTAACTCAGGATTCCATAAATGATTTAGTATTAGGAAATTTGATATAGTTCATCACATTGATGGACCTGAGAAGAAAAGGACTTTGTCACTGCAATGAAAGCAAAGTTGAAGGACTCACACTTCTTGATTTCAGAACTTAGTACAAATCTATAGTAATCGAAATAGTGTAGTACTGGCATAAGGATAGATGTGTAGAACAATGTAATAGAATTGAGAGTACAGAAGTGAACCTGTACATCTGTGGCCAACTGATTTTTGACAAGGGTGCCAAGACCATTCAGTGGGTAAAGAATAGTCTCTTCACCAAATGGTGATGGAACAACTTGATTTCCACATAGGGGAAAAAAAAAAATGAAGCCAGACCCCCTACCTTACACTGTATACAGAAAATTAACTTAAAAGTTAACATAAGAATATAAGAATAAGAACCATAAAATTCTTAGAAGAAAACATAGGGGTAAATTATCATGACCTTGGATCTGGCAACAGATTCTTAGATATGACACCAAAACCATGAGCAACAAAAAAAAAATAGATAAACTGGATCTAATTAAAATGTGAAATTTTTGTACACCAAGGGAAGTTACCAAGGAAGTAGAAAGACAACTACAGAATGGGAGAAAATATTTTGAAATCACATGTCTGATAAATCTAGTATCCAGGAAATAGATTTTTATATATGTATGTTTTTTTGTTTTTATTTGACAGAGAGACACAGCGAGAGAGGGAACACAAGCAGGGGGAGTGGGAGAGGGAGAAGTAGGCTTCCCACCGAGCAGGAAACCCGATGCGGGGCTCAATCCCAGGACCCTGGGATCATGACCTGAGCTGAAGGCAGACGCTTAACAACTGAGCCACCCAGGCGCCCCTGTATATGTATGTTTTATACACACACACGCACACATACACACCTGATTTAAAAATGGGCAAAGGACTGGAATAGAAATTTCTCTAAAGAAGATGTACAAATGACCAACAAATACATGAAAAGATATTCAACATCATTAGTCATTAGGGAAATACCTTTTAAAACCACAATGAAGTACCACATCACACCCACTTTGGATGGCTCTACTTAAACAAAAAAATGCAAAGTATTAGTAAGAATGCAGGGGATCTAGAACCCTTATGCATTACCAATGGGAATGTAGAATGGTTCAGTTTCTGTGGAAAGCAGTTTGGTGGTTCCTCAAAAAGCTAAACATAGAATTATCATATGACTCAGCCAGTTCTGCTGCTAGTTATATGCCCCGAAGAATTGAAAACTCAAATATGTGTACATTTGTGTTTATAGCACCACTATTCATAGTTGCCAAAAGGTAGAAATAGCCCAAATATCCCTCAATGGAAGAATCGACATAAAAACTATGGTACATACTACAGTGTGGTGAACCTTGAAAATAATATGCTAAGTGAAATATGCCAGACACAAAAGGTCACATGTTGTATGATTTCATTTCCATGAAATATCCAGAATAGGTAAATCCATAAAGACAGAATGCAGGTTATTGGTTGTTAAGCTGCACTTTGGGGAAGTGCAGCTACGGGTAGCAAATGCTTAATGGGCACAGGTTTTTCTTTTGGTGTGAAGAAAATGTTTTGGATCTAGATAAAGGTGGTGATTGCACAAAATTTTAAATGTACCAAGTGCCACTGAATTATTCACTTAAAAATTTTTTTAAAGATTTTATTTATTTATTCATGAGAGACAGACCAGGGTGGGGGGGGGGGGTGGCAGGCAGAGGCAGAGGGAGAAGAATCCCAGGACTCTGGGATCATGACCTGAGCTGAAGGCAGACGCTTAACCAACTGAGCCACCCAGGTGCCCTAAAATTTTTTTAAAAAGACTTATTTTAGAGAAAGAGAAGGCAGCGAGAGGGGCAGAGGGAGAGGAAGAGAGAAACTTAAGCAGACTTTGCACTGAGCTCAGAGTCCAACACAGGACTTGATTCCATGACCCTGAGATCAAGACCTGAGCCAAAACCAAGAATTGGATGCTTAACCGACTGCACCACTGAGGTGCCCCTGAATTATTCACTTTACAATGGTTAATTTTATGTGATGTGGATTACATCTAATTTTTTAAAAAAGTTTAAAATATCATTCAATCCCGGTAAATCTTCTTAGCTAAATAGGAATAGCATAACACATTCTTTAAATGAGTAAAAAATTGTCTCAGAGTCATGCAGAGTGAAACATTTACATTGAATTTGGGAGGATGATGAGGTTGCTCTTAAGTAGCACTGTTATTCAACACTGATTTAGAAACGGTGATAAGTACCTTTGGATAAGAAAATAAAAGCTATAAAAGTGGGAATTCAAGACAACATGTTTTTTTTGTCTTGTTCTCTGAAAAACCTAGAGATGTTCTCTCTCTGAAAAACCTAGAGAATCACCAAAAAAACTATTTAAAATGATAGGAAACATCAGTATTTTCACTACTTAATAAGATACACTAAAATCAATACATAGAAATACCAGTAAGTTTTGTTGGGAAATATTATAGGTCTTCTGATTCTGGCAAAACGTGGATTAAGCTAACCTAGAAATACTCCAAATACAAATACCTAGAGATGCTGGATATATTTTTAAACAACTTTTTTCTCTCAAAGCACAGCTGAGCTTTCAATAAAGACAGATCTCTCCAGTTACCAGAAATTAAGAGGGAATTTGAAAGCAAGGCAGGAATCATGCTGGCATGGCACAGCCTAGGAGATAGAAGATTTATGAGCTAGAGCCTTTGTTTTAACATTCATTCTGAAGGTCCTGGACTCAAAAAGCAGAGCATTAGAACTGAGAACCCAGCATAGAGCCAGAACTTTCAATGGGTTTTATAATCAGTGAAATAGAGAACTAGAAGAAAAAGCAAAAAAACAAAACAAACAACAACAAAAAACCAACCAACAAAAACAAAAAAACCAAAAATTAAAAAAATAGAAGCTTGCCTCTGCTCTGACCCTGGGTGAAAAAAAGGAGTCTCCCACCAAAAATTGAAATCGTGGATCTGGACTTCATATGCTATAACCTGCATGGTGTAAGAATCCTCAAATTAATATACCGTAGGTCTTAGGCTACTAATACACCTGTGGTACCTTTTTTTTTTTTCTTTTTTAAGATTTTATTTATTTATTTATTTGATAGAGAGAGAGAGTACACAGCAGTGGGAGTGGCAGGCAGAGGGAAAAGCAGACTCTCCACTGAGCAGGGAGCCCGATGTGAGGCTCAATCCCAGGACCCTGGGATCATGACCCAAGCCGAAGGCAGACGCTTAATGACTGGGCCACCCAGGTGCCCCACCTGTGGTACCTTTTAGAAGCAAATGTATAACCACTCCGTAATCCAGAATGCATGGATTTTTTCCAGAAAAGTTGAGCTTCAGTAAAGATTAATTTACAATTTTAAAAAAAGTTATAAATCATATGTGGAAGTAATCAGCAGATACAATAAGAATTATACAGTAAAGGACAAGAAGATTAGCACTGTAAGAACTTGAATTAATAGACTATAGAGGACACTATAAAATATGTATATATAAAATCATTAGAGACATTAATGAATTCAAACCATAAGTCAAAAATAAGACAGTGAAAAAGAAAGAATAGATAGATCTGACAAAGAATCAAATCTAAGCTTCTAAAAATGAAAAATACTGTCACTGCAATTGAATTTAGTAGACAGATAAAATGGTGGATTAGATTTGTTGAAAAGAGAGTTGGTAACCTGGAAGATAGATTCAGTGAAGTTACCCAGAGTGCAGCACAAGGTGATAAAGAGAAGATCCGAAAAAGAGATGAGGAAACAGATGAACAAATTAAAGAGGCCCATAGTACTAACAGGCCTCATGAGAGCTCCAGGAGGAGAGGGGAGGAGGATTTCATTTAAATCAATACCTAGGAATAAACCTAACCAGAGAGGTGAAAGACCTCTACTCTGAAAACTATAAAACACTGATGAAAGAAATTGAAAATGACACAAAGAAATGGAAAGACATTTCATTCTCATGGGTTGGGAGAACAAATATTGTTAAAATATCTGTAGTACCGGGGTGCCTGGGTGGCTCAGTCGTTAAGCGTCTACCTTCAGCTCAGGTCATGATCCCAGGGTCCTGGGATCGAGCCCCATGTTGGGCTCCCTGCTCAGTGGGAAACCTGCTTCTCCCTCTCCCACTCCCTCTGCTTGTGTTCCCTCTCTTGCTGTGTCTCTCTCTCTGTCAAAATAAATAAAATATTTAAAAAAAAATGTCTATAGCACCCAAACATTCTACACGTTTAATGCAATCTCTATCAAAATACCAACAGCATTTTTCACAGAGCTAGAACAAACAATCCTAAGATTTATATGGAACCCCAAACAGCCAAAGCAGTCTTAAAAAAAAAAGAAAAACAAAGAGGGAGGCCTCACAATTCCAGACTTCAAGTTATATTACAAAACTGTAGTAATCAAAACAGTATGGTATTGGCACAAAAAAATAGACACGTATCAGTGGAATAGAATAGAAAACCCAGAAATGAACCTACCCCTCTATAGTCAATTAATCTTCAACAAAGCAGGAAAGAATATCCAATGGGAAAAAGACAGTCTCTTCAACAAATGGTGTTGAGAAAACTGGACAGCAACGTGCAAAAGAATGAAACTAGACGACTTTTCTTACACCATATACAAAAATAAATTCAAAATGAATTAAAGACCTAAATGTGAGACCTGAAACCATAAAAATCGTAGAAGAGAACACAGGTGGTAACTTCTTTGAAATTGGCCATAGCACATTCTTTCTAGGTAGGTCTCCTGAGGCAAGGGAAACAAAAACAAAAACTATTGGGACTACATCAAAATAAAAAGCTTCTGCACAACAAAGGAAACAGTCAACAAAACTAAAAGGCAACCTATGGAATGGGAGAAGATATTTGCAAATGACGTATCTGATAAAGGGTTAGTATTCAAAATCTAAAAAGAACTTAAAAAACTCAACACCCAAAAAAACCAAATTATCTAATTAAAAAATAGGCAGAAGACATGATTGGACATTTTTCCCAAAGAAGACATACAGATGGCCAGCAGACACATGAAAAGATGATCAGCATCACTTTTCATCAGGGAAATGTAAATCAAATCCAGACTACAATGAGGTATCACCTCACGCCTGTCAGAATGGCTAAAATCAACAACACAAGGAACAACAGGTGTTGGCAAGGATGTGGAGAAAGGGGAACCCTCTTGCAGGGTTGGTGGGAATGTAAACTGGCACAGCCACTCTGGACAACAGTATGGAAGTTCCTCAGAAAGTTAAAAATAGCATTACCCTGCGATCTAGCAATTGCACTACTAGGTATTTACCGAAAGAATACGAAAATACTAAATCAGAGGGATACATGCACCCTGATGTTTATATAGCAGTATTATCTACAATATTCAAATTATGGAAGCAACACAGGTTTCCATCGATTGATGAATGGATAAAGAAGATGTGGTGTGTATATATATATACATGGAATATTACACAGCCATAAAAAATAATGAAATCTTGCCATTTGCAATAACATGGATCTAGAGCGTATAATGCTAAGTGAAATAAGTAAGGAAAGACAAATGCCATGCGATTTCACTTAAATGTGGAATCTAAGAAACAAGCAAAGGGAAAAAAAGAAGCAAACTAAGAAACAAACTCTTAACTATACAGAACAAACTGATGGTTATCAGAGGGGAAGTGGGTGGGGGGATGGGCTAAATGGGAGAAGAGGGTTAAGGAATGAAGAGGGTCAAGGAAATCATTTCTTGTGATGAGCACTGGGCGATGTATAGATGTGTTGCATCACTATATTGTACACCTGAAACTAATATTACACTACTAACTGGAATTTAAATAAGAACTTAAAAAATAAAATAAACATAAATAGGTCAGATGAAAAAAATGAGCAAGGATGTGAATTGACATTTCTCCAAGGAAGATACACAAATTGCCAATTAGCATGTGAAAAGATAGATGCTCAATATCATTAGTCATTAGGAGCATGCAAATCAAAATCACAAGATAACTACTTTACACCTGTTAGGATGGTATAATTTAAAAAGAGAAAAAAAATAAAGTTCTATTGAGCATGTGGGGAAATTGAAACCCTCATACATTTTGATGGGAATGTTAAATGGTGCAGTGCTATGGAATACACTTACTAATCTAGAAAGAAATGTACAGGAGTGTATTTGAAGGCTACCATAAAACTTCAGAGATATAGAAGACTTGAATAAATATTCTTAGATGGAATAGCTCAGTTTCATAATGCCAATTTTTCTCAACTAGTGAACTTCTTAAAGGCAATCTTAATTAAAACACCAAGGGTTCAATGGATCGTGGATCACCACATCAAAAACCAGTGATGTATGGTGACTAACATAACACAATAAAATTAAAAAAAAACAAAAACACCAAGGGTTTGGGGCACCTGAGTGGCTCATTCAGTTAAGTGTCTGTCTTTGGCTCAGGTCATGATCCCAGGGTCCTGGGATTGAGCCCTGAGTCAGGCTCCCTGCTCAGTGGGGAGTCCGCTTCTCCCTCTCCCTCTGTCCCTCCACTCCACTTGTGCGTGCTCACTCGCTCTCCCTCTCTCAAATAAATAAATAAATCTTAAAACAAAAACAAAACACCAAGGGTTTTTTGGACAGGAATTGAACAAAATTATTCCAAAGTTAATACCAAAGATTAAAGGCAGGAAATAACCAGGGAAGTTCTGTAGAAGAAAAATTAGTGAAAGTGATCATGCCAAAACATATTAAAACATTCTTAAACTACAATGATCAAAAATAGCATGTTATGGGGGCGCCTGGGTGGCTCAGTCGTTGGGCGCCTGCCTTCGGCTCGGGTCATGATCCCAGGGTCCTGGGATCGAGCCCCACATCGGCTCCCTGCTCGGCGGGAAGCCTGCTTCCCCCTCTCCCACTCCCCCTGCTTGTGTTCCCTCTCTTGCTGTCTCTCTCTCTGTCAAATAAATAAAAATCTAAAAAAAAAAAAAAAAAATAGCATGTTATGGTGTCAAAATAGGAATAACAGTAGAACAAAATAGAATGTCCAGGATAATGTAATTTTTAATAATATATACATGGCATTTCAAGTCAGTGATTAAGGATAGAGTAAAAAAACCACAGACTAAAAGAACTTAACAGTATATATGACAAGGTGCTAAGAATGAGATGTCAGAATTTCTTAAAATGTCAGAACAGTAATGCAGGTTTTACTGTTATCCACTGCTTTATTTTCTTATTGGACCAAGAAATTAAAAATATATTTTTGGCCTTTGAAAAAGGTCAAAATATCAACAAAACATAAAGAAGTCCTTTTTAGAGCTTAATTCATCCAAAGAGGTATTTAAACATCCATTCATCATTATCTTCTAAGCTGAAAAATAGAGCTTTCCAGAATTTGAGTGTAATATACCTATCACTGTAGCATCTGACTGAATAATGAAAAGCAGCCTTCAGTGAGGGAGTACTCTGTTATTTCTGAGTGTGAAATCAATCTGAAAATCTAGAACAGTTGACAGAACTACCAAACACTTGACATTTCTGATAGCCTATAATTTTGAGTTAAAACATTTTTTAAGATTTATTTATTTATTTATTAGAGAGAGAGAGTATGAGAGGGGGGAGGGTCAGAGGGAGAAGCAGACTCCCTGCTGAGCAGGGAGCCCAATGCAGGACTCATCCTGGGACCCCAGGGTCATGACCTGAGCCAAAGGCAGTCACTTAACCAACTGAGCCACCCAGGCACCCAGAGTTAAAATTTTTCTGGGGCGCCTGGGTGGCTCAGTTGTTAAGCATCTGCCTTGGGCTTGGGCCATGATCCTGGGGTTCTGGGATCGAGCCCCGCATCGGGCTCCCCGCTACACGGGAGGCCTGCTTCTCCCTCTTCTGCTCCCCCTGCTTGTGTTCCCTCTCTCACTGTCTCTTCAGATAAATAAATAAAATCTTAAATAAATAAATAAAATAAAATTTTTCTAATTTAATAGAAAAAAGATAAGCAAAGATGACTAATATGGAATCTGTGTTAAAACTATCCCAGGGCGCCTGGGTGGCTCAGTTGGTTGGGCGACTGCCTTCGGCTCAGGTCATGATCCTGGAGTCCCTGGATCGAGTCCCGCATTGGGCTCCCTGCTCAGCGGGGAGTCTGCTTCTCCCTCTGACCCTCCCCCCTCTCATGTACTCGCTCTCTCTCATTCTCTCTCTCTCAAATAAATAAATAAAATCTTAAAAAAAAAAAAAAAAACTATCCTGTAGTGAGCCAGACAAAGGTACACTGGTGAAAATTTGCTATCAGCATCCTTATTGATATGAAACATTATTATTTTTAATGTAGTCGTTTAGAAATTCTCCAAAATTTTAGGTTCTTATGTATACTCCATATCTATAATGGAGTCAGTGATGTTGAGTTTGAGAAAACATTACTTTACCACTGTTTATCATCTGTAAAACCAAAGAATGTAACTAAATGTGGATCTAGATAGAAAGTGTAAAATTTGTAGACAGATTCATTATATATGAGAATCCAAAATAGAATATATGAATATTTATCTTATTGGATTTCATAATATTCAGATTTGCCCTAAAGAGATTATATTCTTTCAACTTAGAACTATATATATAGTACATTATTTGATTCGCTAAAAAGTGAGCATTCTTCCTGTTTATATAATAATCATTCAAAATTACAGCTGTTACAATTCTTTAGACATTTTTGGTCTTAGTTTATGATCTTCATGATTGATGCCTCAAGTATTTTGTTACCTGAAGTTGAGTACTTTCCTAAATTGATTTAATTCATTGGTTTTATGCACTTACTCAGTATTGGAAAGATTTGAGTAAAAATGAAAAATTCCATGTAAGCATTATAAGAGTGTTCTGGGTCAAGCTGCTTGGGTTTGAGTGTTCACTAGCTGAATGACCTTGGACAAGTTACTTAAACTCTCTATGCCTGCGTTTCCTGGGGCTCTTGTTAGTCTACTGTACCATGAGTTCGCACCATTTCACCTCCATGCAGGGCCAAATGATGGGAGATATACAAAGAGGGGAAAGAAGCAGAAAGGGCCTTGGTCCCATCTTCCTGGAATCACGATCTCACTATACCAAGAGGAGAGTTCCCCTCTCTCAGACTCTTGCAGGTTTCCATTGATACCACTAGCACAGGATATCTTGGGGAGCTGGGGTGTGAGAGGACAATGAAAAGAGATAAATAAAACGAAGGGAGATTCCTATACTCTTTCTGAGGATAAGGCGTTTCCTTATCTAATACTTGAGCCACAGCTAGAGTGCTTTTCTCAGAGTTCTTTCTTTGCCACAGCACACACTTTTGGATTTCTGGTTGTGTTAAGTTCAAGTTGGAAGTATCAAAAAGGGGAAGGGGGAAAATGGAGGAGCAGAGTGGGAGGTAACTCCCTTCCAGTTCAGAAATACCTTGGATCCTAGTATTCTCGGACTCATCTTTTCTACTCTTTACAAAAGAGACTTGAAATAGGTGCTCCATGCGTTCTGTTCAGGTTTTATGGTTTCATTCAATGGGCAGGACAGGGAAGAGTGGTCTACTCAATTGTATCCAGAACCAGACCATAGATTTCCTTTTAAAAGAGAGCACTTTTGTAATATTTTCACCATCCCTTCTGCTTTATCTTAGCCAAGACTATTCCCATACTAAAGTACAATTTGAATTGCATTACTATGTTGCAAAAAAATAAAATAAATAAATGCTTTATTAACTCTCCATTGACTCCAGCATTCAAATTCCTCAGCTGTACATAACCTCATATCCTAGCCAAACAGGAATACTTGGTGATACATAGTTAGGCTATTCCACACCTATAACTTTTGTTAAATTCTCTCTACCTAGTTTCCCAACCTTTCAATTTTTGCCTCTTCAAATTCTACACACCTTTTAAAGCTTAAATGTATTGCCTTCTTAAAATTTGTTTTTTAGTTCTCTGCCCTGCTCTTATGTGCTCCTGATAAAAGGAGTATGTGATCTCTTCAGCCTTTGAATAACTGTTATTTTTATTTGTGCCTTTTTCAATATGTGGGTATACATATTTACATATGTATACATACAGTTTGTTTTAGGATAATTTTTGTGTTCAGAGATACAGTAACTGTGTCTAGCACAGGCTATTATGTTCAGATCCAATAAATTTAGGTAACATTTAGTGCCTACCATGTACTTTTTCACTTCTGTATAAGAATTCTTTGAGACATTTATTCTGACTCTTTTTCCTATGAGGACACTGAGGATAAGTAAAGTAACATCTTAATTCTTATACAGTGGAAGTTTCTTGAGTGCAGAAATTTCAATATTCAGTTTTCTTCCAACTAATACCTACCATATAGTAGCTACTCAATAAGCATAGCAATAACCCTTTTTTCTTCTTTCTACAGTACCTTGGCCATGTAGAAGTTGATGAGTCAAGAGGAATGCACATCTGTGAAGATGCTGTAAAAAGATTGAAAGCTGTATGTATTTGATGGTTGCCACTGTTGATCTATATACTGAAATATTTTCTTAAGAGGTTTTGCTCAGTAAATTTTAGTGATTCACTATCCAATAAGACCCGTGTTTCTCTTAAGGCAAAAGATGTGGGCTGTCTAATAAAGAACGTCACATGTTATCCATCCCAAGGTGTAAATTATGAAGACTAACTTTGTCAGTTTAGGCCAGACATTATCTAAAAGGTACTTTTGATTCAGAACCCGTATGAAACAAGTGGTATGAAATCTTACAGGTGAATAATGTTCTAAAACCAAGAGAAAACTGTTATAATTAGCGTCTTAACCTAACTCTGATAACTGGGTTATAAATTACTGATGTTAAATTTACTGTAAGAAACAGTAGAAGAGTTATCTGTGATGATGGCTAGTGAGGTTAACAGTTGGGAGAGGGCTTACTGTCTTGACTACAATTTTCAGTTTCCTTCTGTACACCCCTCTAACATAAACAGTGTATTTCCCCTGCTTTTTGCACAAACTTCAGCATACTTGAAATGGAAAGTCCTTTTCCAGGATAAATGTTTTCTTTGCCTGTTTTACCATAGAATAAATCCTAGGCACATGCTTGTGTATTTAATAAAAGGAGAGAATGGATTCACAGTTCATAAAGGTTCACATAAAAGTGTTAATATCGTATTTTGGATAGGTTTGAAGAATGTCTCATAAACTCTGACAGTCCTCTTCACAACCTTCCTTCTCTCCAATGTGTGGCCTTTTCCCCCCTTTGCTATGAAAGCTTTAACCATTACTTCTGCATGTCCTTGCCCCAGAAAGCATTAAATACTTGTTTGCTTTGGGTTTGCTGGTATGGTAGGCTGCCACAAGTTTGGCTACTAATGAGCGCTTTTTTTTTTTTCCTCAGTTTGCTTAATCAAAACTTTTCTGCTTCTTGGTACATTTTATATGACTCTCATCTATAATCCCTCAATATAAAAGGTACAAGATTAAAGAAGCAACCAACTTAGAGAAGTGTATTACATTTTGGAGCAAATGTCTGTGAATCTGTTGTAGAAGGGAAAGGAGGAAAAGAAGAACTGATTATAGTATGCAAGGAACTAAAAAAATAAACCAATATGTAGAAACATGTACACATACATATACATACATACATACATACCATTTACCTCAGATTTTGGTCATTTAAATTCTTAAATGATTGAAGCCCTTCCTATTCTAATCATCATTAATGTTAAAGGGACTTATTTTCATCTATTATGGTATGTGAAGCTATAATTTATAGACTTGTCATGTCTACCTGAATATATTCTCCAGTTAAATACAGCCTCAAGACAGTGTAATTTTCCAAGAAACATAAACTCAATCTCTTCTTTAACAGAATAATTCTAAGTTCACTAGAAGAATAAGTTTAGCTTAGAAAATTTTAAAAGTAATACAATGATTTGTCCTACTAGTTATTAAAGAATATTTAAACATAATACTAATGACTGAAAACAACAGGCAAATCAGTAAATAGACTAAAAAGAACTGAAACAAACTACAGTAACTGCAATAGTTATCAAAATCTTATAACTTACATGACTTACAGGTAGAAGGTCATTGTGGAATGAGCCTTTAGAAAGTCTTTAATTCAGAGTATGGCTTCATGTTCACTCTCTAAATAAGGGAAAACTAGGGGTGGTTTTAACTTGCACAGAAGATATTAAGAAATGGCATTTAGTTGTTTAATGAGCAGTGAGTCCTCTTAACTAGTATAGAAGCATCTCTTCATTATATAGATAGTATAAGTTCATTGTGTACAATACAAATGAATAAAAACAGTACATAAATTTTTTTTGTAATCACAGAGATAGCCACTATTCACCATTTAGTTTTAAAACTAATTTTTTTAGGGGCACTTGGCAGGCTCAGTCAAAAATGCATGTGACTCTTGATCTTGGGGTCATGGGTTCGAGCCCCATGTTGGGGGTAGAAATTACTTATGTAAATAAATAAACTTAAAAAAATAATTTTTTTAATTGAATTTTTTTACCTTTTTATTTTTTTAACCATGAAGATTATAAACTTATAAACATTATTTGAGGTATAAGACTGTTTAGATAATAAAATTTAATAAGTTTTATTTTCACCATAAATAGAAACCATATTGCCATTTAAAAAATAATGCCTGTGCCTGGAACAGTGTCTGGCACATAGTAGCCACCCAAAATTATTTCCAGAATATACAGAAAACAGTTCAGTCCTCAATATGGTCAAATCAAATCTCATAACAATTATCATAACCATATCTTACATTTAATGTTTTAAAGTTTATGAAACCCTTTTGTATATCTCTAAATGATCCTTATTTCCCTATGGTCATTTATGACTAATATGAAGTTTTATTTATGTTGATTGCTTTTCTGGACATACTTTTGAACTTTGAACTTTGAGGGGAATTGACTACTTCTGAACTTTTCATTCAAGAAGTTCTTTAAAATTTTTCAGACTAATGCTATCCAAGAGACTTGGCAAATGTTGTGTATAATTTCACATAGGCAAACATGTATTTAAAAAGCAAGATTGAATTTTGGGGTAACAGGTCAGTTTCCTGTTTATTGTACTCAATGAAACTTTCTCCTATAAATACTCTTTCTAAGGCTATACTGAGAAGTTTGCAGAAAGTTGGAAGTCTTCAGGATGTTGTTCTTCTCAGACCATATTAGTCCACAAATATTTGAGATTTTTGTCTTTTCATATTTTTACTATGCAGAAATTTCTGGTTGCCTCCCCCCGTACCAAACAAATATTCACCTAACAAACATTTATTATCTGCTGTACCAGATGCTTATATTGTGCCAAAAGCTATGTCTCCTTCCTTAGAGTTTCAAATAAATGGAAAGCAAATGTAGAAGTGTACAAGATTACAGATTAAAGAAGAAATAACATGTTTTTGGAACTTAGTTGGAATGCCAGAGTTTTAAAATTTAAAGAATTATATAGCTCAGATATACAAGTTAAGCAGCAAAACAAACATCTTAAACCTATCACTTGAATGATGTTTGAACTAAAAATGTGACATTCTGGAGCTTTTTAAATTTGTGAATAATTGAAGAAGCCGGATAATTTGCAAGTATAGTTCTTATTTATTCTCAAAGTAGTCCCTTACAATTTAGGATCACTTTAACTTCAACTAGAAGTTACTGTGTAATTAATATTCTCAAATGAAAAGATATTATAACTAAACAAGATCACCTTTTTTTTTTAAGATTAAGTTTTAAACCTGATTCTCAAAGCATAAATATGTTTAAATTCTTTTTACTTTGTATGATAAAGTTAGTTACAGCTATTTGCAACTCATTTACTTTGTGACATAAGTGTACAAATTAGCCACGTTGGGACTTGGATCATATAGGATAAATGACAGAAACAACTATTGCCCATTTTCAGTGCCTTTATTGACATAGTTGCAGGGTGAGTAGTAATGTCATTTATCAGTCTGTTTTGTAAAAAGTGTTTCGGGCCTTTGGTTATCTTGCTTGACAGCGGTCCAAGATGTTCTTCCTTTTAAAAGGTCTTTTCTTCCCATTGTCTCTAAATGTCTCTCCCTCTCTGTCTTGGTTTTAGACTAGTTTCATTATACTGACAGTTTCTAATATGTTGGTTTTTTATTCACTATTTGATATATTTGCTTTAATATATGTTCTTGTTTTAGCAGGTAAAAGAATCATAACTTGTTTTTTTTAAAAGCACTAATACTCTCTAATAACTATCTTTTAATGCATTTTGCACGTCAACTTTTTTCATTAACAACTGAGGTCTTTTATGAAAAGAGGGCAAGCTACATATTTAACAAGAGCTTTTCTGGGAGCTGAACTAAATATTAACAGATCTCTTTCCTCACCTCCCTGTCCCTCAAGAATGGTGAATCTTTTAACTTTGGCTGCATCTTTAAAAGCTGATGGTCACTCACAGTCTAACAAAACTAGGGTCACCAAACTTGGCAGTAGAAATAAACTTAGTCTTATTGCAGTAACTACCCCAATTTATTGTTTTTCCATCTTAAGTTCAAAACATTTTTTGGAAATATTTGATGCTGTTGGTGATTTTCAAAACTTGGGGAGGAAACAAACTCTTCAGTGTTTGAGAGTAGTGAATGACTTTATAAATTGAAAGAGTAAAATTTCAGTACAGTTGTCTTTTTCCTAGACATTTATCCAACACTAAAAACTGATTATAAAAACTTAAATAGTTCAAAGTTAGGAAAAACTGATTATAAAAACTTAAATAGTTCAACCAAAGTTAGGAAATGTAAAGTTAAGATAGCTTGGGTTAGAACCCATCTACTTTGCATAAGTTCTTCTGATCTTAAATGGTGGCCAGCTTTCAAAGTTTCTACATGCTTCAGAATTGGTGCTGGAACCATAGATAGCTGTCTCTCTTATCTACATAGTCTCAGAGTTGTATACTTATAACTGTCAATGCAAGTTTCTTTATTCTAAAACTAGCATTTTAAAAGAAAACAAAACCCTATTTTTAAAATTTCATTTGTGGCTCACAGATGTTGTTTGGTTCTCAGATATATTTTTTTCATCTGCAGTGAAAGCATTAGCTTTGTGTTCTTTAAAGACGATTTATTCCATGTTTGGAATAGAACGTATCTATTATTTCCCCATGATTGTTGTGGAATTGATCAGTCCACACATACACATACTTACAAATTGATCCCAGTGGATGAGTAAGGATTCTCTAAGTGACATCTTGAACCTAGTAAGAAAAAGTCTGACAAAGATTCTTGCTGCACACTCTTAATTTTATGTGTTGCATTTTTTATGTGGTTATTCAAATGTGGACTGTCTTTTTAATTGATGACTTCCATATAGTAGACCACTGATTTTTAAATTGAAAAGTGTGTATGGAAATTGAAAAATGTATTTACTACTCATTATTAGGAAATTTAAAATACAAATCTCACCAAACCAATATGTCTTAATCTTTTTCTCTGCTGCCAAATTTGGATAATCTCTGTTTCAAAAGTAAATAGAGAATACTAAACTAACTAGTTGTTCTGCATGGGTACAGGTTCTGATTTCTTCTCTTTCCATGGATTCTTAGGCCATACAGTATGTTTCCCTGCATTTTCATGCACCCTTCCTTTTTCCCTGTCACTCCTGGTATGGATAACTCTTTAAAACTCTCACTCCCTCTCCCTCTCCTACTTTGCCCTTTACCCAACTTCGGTATGTGCTTATTGGTGTGAAACCCTGGGACATTTAGCCCATACAATAATAGCGCTCGACTTGTCCCCCTGTTCCTCCAGGAAAGGAAGTTCTTCAAAGGCTTCTTTGGAAAAGTAAGTTTGATGCCACATTCGTGCTTGCTTTATAAGGAGTTACACCCCTAGTATAGCACTGACATTCATTTTTTTATAATATAGGAATTGATTTAACTATATGTAGAAATTAATAAATTGGAAAGTTGCTATCTATGATATTAACTGTGTGTCTGTTGATACTAAAATTCAATAAAGAAAGCAAATAGGTTGAAAAGTATTATTTCCTCAAGGCTAGATGTTAAAATTAATTTAATTTGATCTTGCAGAGCTGTTCATATTAGCATATTAGCTGGATTTTTAACAAGTGGGTTCTACTTACTAGTTCAATATTGACAGAGAAATGGGAAGAAATATTAAGTTCAAATGGAAATTGAATGTACCTCAAATTTTACTTTCAATGCAGATGCTTTTTTTCCATCTAAATTATATTTCAGGTGAAGTGAGTGAAAGTACATAAACTTATCTTTGGGGATTCTGTCATGTTTAGCCTGGGCTGCTAATCTAAGAAAACTATCTTAATGAGTAGTCTGCCAAATAATCTGTCATTGTGTGGGATGTTCCTTCTGTGTACATGCTTTTCAAATAATGATTATTTAATGTTCTGACTTCCTTAGAATTAAGAATATATATACAGGGGCACCTGGGTGGCTCAGTTGGTTAAGTGGCTGCCTTCGGCTCAGGTCCTGATCCCAGGGTCCTGGGATCGAGCCCCGCATCGGGCTCCCTGCTCTGCGGGAAGCCTGCTTCTCCCTCTCTCACTCCCCCTGCTTGTGTTCCCTCCCTCGCCGTGTCTCTCTCTGTCAAATAAATAAATAAAATCTTTAAAAAAAAAAAAAAGGCTAGATTATAGAAAATATTGATTTGGTTTATAGAAAAAACATACCAAAAGGAGACTTACTAAAAAGTTAATAACATGGTGTTAGGGAACAAAGGTAGCTCTCACTTTGAAATCAATCCCAAAGTGGCAATATTCATTGCTATACAGAATGGAGTCATGGTACACCTACATTGTAGCTGAACTGGGTCACACTGTGCTTCTTAGCTGTTTCACTGCATTTTGCAACATGATAAATTTATGTGGTATGAGAAAGAAAATTAGGAATCATCTCACTTAATCCTTGAAATAACACTGACATTATTGTTCTCCCTGTTTTACAATGAGGAAACTAAAGTTTACAGAAGCAACCTGCCCAAATTCGCAGATACAATAAGTGGTAGAAGCTAAAATTTGGACCCAGATAATTGGACTGCAGAGCTCACATTGTTGATCACTGTGCTATATAATTACTCTCTTCTCATATTAGTGACAACCAAAGTTTAAAAGATTTAGCCTTGGGGCGCCTGGGTGGCTCAGTCGTTAAGTGTCTGCCTTTGGCTCAGGTCCTGATCCCAGGGTCCTGGGATCGAGCCCCGCATCGGGCTCCCTGCTTGGCAGGAAGCCTGCTTCTCCCTCTCCCACTCCCCCTGCTTGTGTTCCCTCTCTCGCTGTGTCTCTCTCTGTCAAATAAATAATAAAACCTTAAAAATAAATAAATAAATAAATAAAAGATTTAGCCTTGGGATGCCTCTCTGGTTCCGTCAGTGGAGTATATGGCTCTTGATCTTGGGT
Organism: Phoca vitulina; assembly: GCF_004348235.1. Taxonomy (NCBI): domain Eukaryota; kingdom Metazoa; phylum Chordata; class Mammalia; order Carnivora; family Phocidae; genus Phoca; species Phoca vitulina. The sequence continues at coordinate 43,963,919 of NW_022589710.1, read as the reverse complement.
TATGGGTTCGAGCCTCACACTGGGTATATAGATTACTTAAAAATAAAATCTTTAAAAAAATAAATTTAACCTTAAAAGATGCTAATTAAATAACTTCCTATAAACTCATTTCACTTTCTTTCTTCTTTGAAGGTAGTAATTAAACTTTGGATTTTACCTCTAGTCAACTTGCTTTTTTATTAAAGGCTTTTAAAGAGTCTTTCAGTGGTTCAAACTAACATTTTATTAATTTGGAGATATTTAAATCATGCTACTAACATTTTATTATTTGGAGATATTTAAATCTCACAGGATTTCCTTAAAAGATGCTAAGCATCTGATGAGCACTAGGTGTCGTAGGGAAGTATTGAATCACTAAATTGTAGACCTGAAACTAATGTTTTACTGTATGTTAACTAACTAACTGGAATTTAAATAAAAACTTTTAAAAAGGCAGGGTGGGGGAGTGGGGCGTCGGGGTGGCTTAGTCAGTTAAGTGTCTGCCTTTGGCTCAGGTCATGATCCCGGGATCTTGGGATCGAGCCCCATGTCGATCCCGGGGTCTTGGGATTGAGCCCCGTGTCGGGTTCCCTGCTCAGCGAGGAGACTGCTTCTCCGTCTTCCTCTGCCTGCAGCTCCCCCTGCTTGTGTGCACACTCTCTCTGTCAAATAAATAAATAAAATCTTAAAAAAAAAAAAAACTTTTAAAAAAGAAAAAATGATGCTAAACAATCTCATTATAGCATCTATGAACAAATGTGACTGTCAGAATTCTTTTCTTTTGTTATTGAGGGGAGAATTCTTTTTATGGCAGGGCGATTTTATTGTAACATACAATTTTTTAAATTATAATAAGTCATTTAAAGAATTTGGAAGACCAACAGGGAAAAAAAGCATTACCCATAATCTTACCAGAAATGTGCTTTTAAATGAAAAACTTTTATTTATTTTTTTGAAAAACTTTTTAAAATGGAGCATTTTAAATCTTTCAAGTTGCCATCATTCAGCTCACTTCCACACTAAGCTACAAGAAATAGGCTGGTGAAAGACACTTGGTTTGTCAAGTTTGCCAGGCCAATTGTGGTTTAATGAAAGCTGAAAATGAAGAATCTCATAGAACAGTATATGATAGGGAGTTTGTTTATTTTTTTAATTGAAGTATAGTTGACATGTATTAGTTCCAGGTGTATGAGATAGTGATCTTATAATTAATTACGAGACACTCATTATGATAAGTGTACTTACCATCTGTAACCATACAAAGTTACTACAATATTATTAACTATTGATAGGGAGTTTTTAATCCAGTACAATTTCTCATAAATTTTGAGAATTTCTTAGCCTTCACGTCATGTTTGGTTTAATGGTCCAAGATAAAGAGGACAACAGTTATCAAGAGGTGTTTCCATTAAACATATTTGCATAAAAGTAGGTAGATGGAAGGATTATTAGCCCTGAATCATGGCCAGGAGGACTGCTTCCTCATTTTCCTAAGTTGTTTCCTGAACCTGACCAACGGTCACTTCTCTATTCCTGTGTCACCCGTTAATGAGAGGAGTGCCTCCACAAGCATTCACAGTAGGGAACAGATAAACCTGAGTCTGTTACAGAACTGTATTATTTAGCCCTTGTAAGCTTACACACATCTTAAAACAGGAAAAAAAAACAACCCTGAAAACCTGAAATAACTTTTTCCAAACTAGCTACATTAAATTGCTCACTGTTATTAGGAGAGCCAAGAATGCACTCAGCCTTTAGGAAGTACTGTATTCAGGTTCATTAATGTATTTGGCCATACCAAGCAAATACTTGATTAACCAAGTAATTACATAGCACTTAACACTTGAAAAAGATTTTATAATTTTAATATATTTGAGGAGCTCCATGAGGTAAGTAATCTATATTTACATTTTATGAGGAACTGACTGAATACAGAGATATGAAATGTTCTTAGGCTACCCTATTTGGTCTCTTTTTAAAGCCCTCATATTGGAAAAAATTCAGTTCAGTCTACCTCCTGTTAGTCTTTCTCCTGAGTTTCCTTTACTACTCACACAAAGCACTTCATTTCTGGTCTCTAGATGTGTAGAGATCTTTTTCCCTACACTAAGCAGTTTTTTGCGAGATCAGCTAGTTATCCCACAATTTAACTCAGTTCTGACGCTATCTGCCTGAAGATAGTGTCTGATCCCACCACGGGTTAAGGGCTCAGTTCCATAAGACTGCTCCCACCCTACTTTAGATGCCAGTCATAAGTAATAGGTCTCTAGGTTACCTACAACTTCTCTCCAGTTTGGCTACAAATTGGAGGCTCCCACAACCTCCTCTTCAGGTTTAATTTGCTAGCAGCTCACAGAACTTAGGGAAATACTTATGTTTACTAATTTATTTAAAATATGTGATAACAGGGGCACCTGGGTGGCTCAGTTGTTAAGCGTCTGCCTTGGACTCAGGTCCTGATCCCAGGGTCCTGGGATCAAGCCCCGAATCGGGCTCCCTGCTGCGTGGGAAGCCTGCTTCTCCCTCTCCCACTCCCCCTGCTTGTGTTCCCTCTCTCGCTGTGTCTCTCTCTGTCAAATAAATAAATAAAATCTTAAAAAACAAAACTTCCTAAAAAAAAATATGTGATAACAGAAACAGAAGAATACAAGAGCTACATAGGGTGAGGTCTGAGGATTCCAAGCACAGGAGCTTCTGTCCCTGTTGAGAGGGAGTGTGACACTCTCCTGGTATGATGTGTTTGCCAACCTGGAAGCTCTCTGAACCTTGTACTACTGGGGTTTATGGAGGCTTCCTCACATAGGCATGGTAAATTATTAATTCCATTTCTAGCCCCTCTCCTTCTCTGGAGGATGGAGTATGAGGTGGTGCTAAAAATTCCAAGCTTCTAATCATGGCTTATTCTTTCTGATGACCAGCCCTTATCTAGGAGCCTACCAAAAGTTGTCTCATCCAACAAAAGATGCTCCTAGTGCTCTTATCACTTAGGAATTTACAAGGGTTTTAGGAGGTCTGTGTCAGGGATGGAGTCAAATATTAGAACAAGGGATGCTCACAGTGCTCTTATCACTTGGGAAATTAGGAAATTACAAGGTTTTCAGAAGCTCTGTGCCCAGAACCAGGGGCAGAGACCAATATATATTTTCCATTATCTCACAGCTATTTGCTTATATTTATACAGAGCTTTATGATATGCTTTGGTCTACTTTCTAGTCTGCTACTCACAACCACTCATGAATTAAACAGGATAGTTCATGAAACTACATTTTACAAATGAATAAACAAGCTCAAAGAGGTCACCCAGTTAGTAGTAAAGGGCAGTGCCTACCCTGAAACCAAGGTTTTCTGTAAGTTGGTACAGTTCTTCACCTACTCCGTATTGGTGTTCTCTTATTCAGAAGTACACCAGATAGCCCAGGGGCCTGAATGCTTCCCACAAACATGCTTCGTGTGCCCTGAGCAGTTTATAAATTTGAATGAGTTGCCAAAATTTCAAACACTGAAAGTTTTCGCATAAAAAGAATATCTATCTTAAGAATTAGAAGATCTGGCAAAATGGAATGCGTTCTGTGTGGCAGCAGCGGCTGGAGCTGAGGAACCACTGTACCCTTGGTTGCCTGTTCGCCGCAACAGCACTGGCAACGCCCCATCATCCTTACACTCAGCCTGTTTCACTCATTTTGTTACCTGCTCTTAATCCTGTAGGCATTTGAGTTTGTGAATTCTTCCCTGAGCTATTATGGCACTTTGAATTGGGGAAGGGGCACTTTCTATAAAAATCACCGAAAATACTTTATCTGTTCTAGCAGATCCCGTTAATGTACTGCCAAATATATTTTTCTCACGTTCTTACACTTTTTCAGTTGTTAAATGGCATAATTAGAAATGGTTATGTTTTAGCGAAGGCATGGTTGAAAAGTAATACATGGTTATATTGTTTTTACCTAATTCTAAAGAGTAAACATTGGTATTTATGACTATTCTTAAGTATGTGTACTCACATCTACATTCTATTCTAGATTTCCCAGATTTTTTTCCTCTATAAAAAGTCATACTTAGTGCTTACCTTCATTCTGGATCCTTTTCTTTAAAGTGAGGGAACAGGGCACCGGGGTGGCTCAGTAGGTTAAGCACCCGACTCTTGATCTCAGCTCAGGTCTTGATCTCAGAGTCATGAGATTGAGCCCCAAGTCAGGCTCCACGCTCAGCACGGAGTCTGCTTGAGATTCTCTTTCTCTCTCCCTCTGTCCCTCCCACTCATATGCTCTCTCGCTCGCTCTCTCAAATCTTAAAAAAACAAACAGACAAAAAACCCACAGTGTTATCAAGTTCAAGTCACAGTGTCTAAAACAGACTAGGGACAGTGCTGGGCTATCCAAATATAAAGAGGAGCAAGACAATCTTCATTTTTAAAAACTCATTTACTGTCTCATTTTTAGATAACTATTTGACACCTCCTCCTTTTTCCTTAAGCCTCCTGAATTTCTGTTCTTTCGGCTGATGACCTTGCTTCCTACTTCACTGAAAAAATAGAATCAATCAGAGGAAAACTCTTGCATGTGCCGCCACCACATCTACTCATCTACCAACATCTATGCCCATCCCATATGCTCTGTTTTCCCTCCTATGGAAGGGATGAACTGTCTGTGCTCCCAGCCGAGGCCAGCTCCTCCACTAGATTCTTCTTCTTCCAGCTCTTACTTACTCCAGCAATGCTCCCCACACAGCTGTCCATTTCAGTTTTTCTTTCTATAGTGGATCAAAACAAATCCTCTTTAAAAAAAAGTTTGTTCTTGGTGCCTTTAGTTTCTGCTCTCCCTTCCTCTGTTAAACCTATTTAATCAGGCTTTTACCCTCACCACTCCACCAAAGCTGTTCTTACTAAGTTTTCTTCTATATCATTATTCCAAGGATCCTACTGACCTATTAGCAGATTTGTCATAGTCCATTCCTCTCCTGCTATGAAACGCTGTTCATTTGGAGTTCAGGGATCTTGTTTTTGGTTTTCCCTCGTATTGCTGCCTACTTCCCAGTCTGTGGACTCTTCTCTACCTACACCTCTCCCTTGATGATCTCATTCAGTGTCATGGATTTAAATACCATCTCTATGCTGATGACTGAAACTTCTGTCTTCAGACATCTTCCCTGAACTGCATAGTGGTATTTCCATCATAGAAGCAGTATAGCATAGGGGTTAAGGGCATAGATTCTAGGGAGTCAGGTGCTTGCATTTAATCTTGGCTCAGCCACCTACTAGCTTTGTGACCTTGGGAAAGGTTCTTAACTATTCTGTACCTCAGTTTCCCCACCTATTAAAAAAAAAAGGATAATACTAATACCAGCGTCATGTGATTGTTGTGAAGATTAAATAAGTAAATATAAGCAAAGTGTACAAAACAGCCTGCCATAGTAGATACGTGTTAGGTATTATTATCATCATTAAACACTTTACACCAGGCAACTCACACTCACATGTCACAAAACAAATTCCTAATCTGTCCCTCCCAAACTACTTTCCCCTAATCTTCCCCATCTCAGTATAGAGCAACTCTATACCTGTGCTCTAGCCAAAAATCCTGGATCTGATTTTGACCCCTCTCTTTCTGTTACATCCATAGCCCATCAACAGTTCCTGTCTCACTGCCACCACACTACTGCCCTGGTCCAAGCCAGCTTCTCCTCTCGTCTCAGTCATTGCAGTAGTGTTCTACTTCCCTGCTTTCATTGTCGTCCCCCTACCAGCTGTTCTCAAGGTACCAGCCTGAGTGATCTTTTTAAGACAGAGGGCTGATTATGTTGCTCCACTGCCCCAGATCCTCCAGTAGCTTCCTGCCCTACTCGAATAAAAGCCAAAGTCTTTTGGGTCTTATAGGCCATTGTACATGAATTCCCTCTGTCCCTTTACCTGTCTTCTCCTACTCTCACTCCCTCAGTTCCAGCCACACTAGCCTCCTTGCTATTCCTTGAGCACACCAGGTGTGCTTCTGCCCTTTGCAGTTGCTATAACCGCTAGTCTGGAGCACACATCATCCAGATACATGCGTGGCTCACTTCTTCATCTCTTTCTGTTCTTGGTTCAAAAGCCCCATTCTCAGTGAGGCATTCACTGAGAATGAGGCATTCACTGAGAACCCTATTTTAAATTCCAAATACCACCTTCCTCCATATACACACACTCAGTATTTTTCTTCCTTGCTTTATTTTTCTCTGATAGGACTTATCACCATTTGTCATACCCTATAGTTTACCTATTTGTTCATCTCTTCTTTACTGAAACATAAGCTCTCTTAAGACTGAAATCTTCACCTATTTTCACTGCTGAATCTTCAGTGCCTAAAATAGCATGTGTTCCATAGTAGCTGTTCCAAAATATTTGAGTTAGTGAATGAATAAATGAAAGAATGACCAATGCACTGCTTTCAAGTTCACCCTGTAGTGGGAGGAACCAGAGGGTAAAGAAATGCTTACCAAATCATGTGACAAGAACAGGTATTACTGGAGCAGAAAGGAAGAATGAATGTGAGAGGTTATGATGAAGGCTTCTAGGAGGAGGTGACACCTAAGGCTGAGATACAAAGCAATGACTTCTGGTTAAACGAAATTAGAGGAGAAATGCATTTCAGGCAGAAGGAACAGCATTCACAGGACCACTGGGATGAGAGAAAAACATGCTCCTATTCATCCATTCATTCAAACTAGGGATATACAGAAAGAATCAAGATATGACCCAAGCTTTGGGTATGATTGACCAAGAGGATTGGGGAACTGTTCATTGTGAGGAGGGGTATGATGAATTTGGTTTTGGACAGGTTGAATTTAAGAAGTCTGTGGAATTTTCATTTCTGCTATTATATATATTTGACATATGGACTTAATATTAGAATAATCCTTAGGTTCCCCTCTCCCCTCAATTAAAAGTGATGTGGCAAACTGGAAGAACTTAATTACCTCTAGAAATCTTTCCTTTGCTGTTTGCTTCATCTTTCATGCTGTTTGCTACCATCCTTATTTTTTCCTGAAAGCCTTTCAAGTCTCCTCTTACTTACAGTGCAGGAAATACAGTGTATCTTAGTGTCCCAGATTAAAGGGTTACTGTAGTGTTAATGAAGCAGCCATTAGAGATAATGCCAGTCTCAAATACTGGTGAAAATTGTGTTTCTTTCCCTTTGCTGCTTTGTTCGTTAGGGGGTATTCACTGTATCTGGGAATTCTAAAACAAAATTTGTTCCTTACACGATTCTGTTCAGAAATTCAGATATCGAGTTATAGACTTTAAGGTCCTTCTCAGATTTAAAAAAAAAAAAAGCCAATTTTTCTGGGAAAGAAGTTTCTTGTTCATTTATTACAAGGCACACCATCTCAGGTTGCCTGTTAGTGTGTCATTATCTCTGTACTCTGTAATGACTGCGTTATCTCTGTGTGTAGGTGTGACAAAGACTGACCAGTGATTCTTTACACATTGGCTACACTTGAAGATCATCTTGGTTTGTAAAGAAAGAATTTTTCACAATAGAATGGCAAATCACTGTTGCTCAGAAAGAGTAACTTGCTGTGCCTCTCCTGCCCAGATTGGTCTGCTTGCTGCAGTTGCTTCTTAACATTTCATAGTTGTGCCATATTATGCTTCCCATGTGTCTTTGTAGCATTTCTTGCTTAGGCTTAAACATTAGAACAGCTGCTTAACCTTTTTGCTCTTATCTATCCTATGCCCAGCAGAATTATCTTGCCCCCAAATATCACTTCTATTTATGTTGATTAATCGCACATTCTTATCTCATTGGTGATCTTAGGACTCGTAGAACTTTGGAGTTGGGCAGCACTGAGGTCTGAGTTGCAGTTTATTTTATTTTTTTAAATTTATTTTTAGAGAGAGGGGAGGAGGAGGGGCAGAGGGAGAGAGAGTATCTTAAGCAGGCTCCAGGCCCAGCACAGAGCCTGAGGCAGGGCTTGATCTCACAACCCTGAGATCATGACCTGAGCTGAAATCAAGAGTCGGACACCCAACTGACTGAGCCACCCAGGCGCCCCCTGAGTTGCAGTTTAAAACGTTAGATAGAAATCTTTAAAAAAAGGCGGGGGGGCGCCTGGGTGGCTCAGTCGTTAAGTGTCTGCCTTCAGCTCAGGTCGTGATCCCAGGGTCCTGGGATCGAGCCCCACATTGGGCTCTCTGCTCAGTGGGAAGCCTGCTTCTCCCTCTCCCACTCCCCCTGCTTGTGTCCCCTCTCTCACTGGCTTTCTTTCTGTCAAATAAATAAATAAAATCTTAAAAAAAAAAACCACACATTAGATAGCATATAAGCACATTTGTTTAAAAAAAAGGAGGAGGAGGAAGGAGGGAGGGAAGGAAGAAAATAATTCAGGGACATAATTTCAAAGGGGTCTATTATTTCAATGTAATGAATTGTCTTTCCAAAAAGATTTAATTAATGATCACTTTCCAGGATTATGAAGATTTACATCCAAGGTTGGCAAACTATGGCCCACTGTTTTTGTAAATAAAGTTTTATTGGAACAAAGCTATGTCCATCTGTTTATATATTGTCTGTGTCTCCTTTTGTGCTACAATGGCAGAGTTGAGTAGTTGTAACATAGACTCTATAACCTGCAAAGCTTTAAATATTTGACATCTGGTCCCTCATAGAAAAAGTTTGCCAATCTCTGATTTGAACAGTTTAAAACCTTATTTCTCCAACTTGAAATCTGAAGTACTTACCTAGATAATACCGATATGTAAAATGAAAGAGCAACTGTTAAGGATCTGCCTACCAAGAATATCACTAACATGTGATCATCATCCTTTTTCTTTTTTTAAGTGGGATCTACTTTAAAAAAACAAACTCTGGGGATAAGTAGGTAGATGGCAGTTCTTTATTGTAATTATTTCAATTGCCTTTTATTGTGAGTACCTTTTATACTTAGGGGAAAGTGATCTTTCAGTGTACTGAGCTAAAGTTACTATTTCTGTGTCATTTTTGCAACCATTTTGTGTTTCTTCACTGGTGTTTTCATTTGAAGATTACCTGTGCATTTCTCTTGCAGTGCAAGTTTCCTAATTCAGCGAACAGTAATAGATTCACTACCTTCTATCATTTTCTCCAATATCAGAGCCTGCTTAATTTCTGTATTGGTTTATGTCTGCCCATAATAAAAGGTGTTTATGGCAGATGTAAATTTTAAATTTCTAAGTTGGATATTTAGAGAGTTGAGTGGTTACTAGCTTAGTTATACTTGACATTTGTCATCTTTCATAGGTTAACCTGATCCTTTTCAGATTTTACCAGTTTAAATTCGAAGTTACTGAAGTTCTGTCCATGTTAAACCCATTTTCTTTCCTTGAAGAATAAGCGGTTTCCTTTTTGTTGTAAAACTTTTCCATAATTGACTAGTCAGTGTGAATTCTACCTACAACTGTGAAATTATTTTTAAAATAGAAGATGTTGGAACAAGTGATGAAATAATTCTTCATGTCTCACATAGACATTACCCTAGCTACTACATTTTATTAGTTTCTGAAGTATTATGTAGTCTTTTTTTGTAAAGAGGTGTTATGTCACTAACTGTACCGAAATTCTATATTTCATACTTACCCTGGGTTATCTTTGTATTTCAGTCTTTTTGTTAGCTTTGACCTTATGTCCTAGGATATTGGCTTAAATAGACAGTTTTAAGGCAAACAAAAGCAAAAACTTTCATCTTCTGTGACTTTTATCATTTTCTGAAAAGTGCTTAGGAATCTTAGTTTATGTGATCAAAATGGCAGATTGTAAAGTGCGCGGATAGTACAGGAGCATTGCTGCCGTAGGGTTTGTATGATGAAGTCTGGATTTGAATTCAACTACAGGTATCTTTGAGTGTTAATATCTCAATACCTGTTTGAAATAACTATGTTGTGGCAGACTATCATGACATCCAAGAATCAGCACCCGAAGTAGGAACAAATGCAAGAAGAATTCATATTATCTGTTTTCTTCCACCATTTAGAAAATCAGAGGCCGTGAAATATGACAGATACAGTGCCTCAGTGGTACATTAGCCCAGCACCATAAAGTTTATTATATAGACAGACCTCAAAAAGCAGAGATGTTATTGTAACAGTATAATTGGGCCAAGAAAATATATTTTGCTATATACGGTAAGGAGACTAAATGAGGAACAGTCCCATTCAAAAATGACCTTTGAGGTGCACCTGGCTGGCTCAGTCAGAGGAAGCTGGGACTCTTGATCTCAGGGTCATGAGTCGAGCCCCACATTAGATGTAGAGATTACTTAAATAAAAACTTTTTAAAATCAATCAGTCAATCAAATAACCTTTGATTTTTTTCTATTTTCATTCTCCCAACCTGAAATTAGTCCGTTCTGTTGACTCAGCTGCTGAACGCTGCAGGCAACAATTGCACAAGGAGTGGATTGATAAAGATGCAAATTTCATTTCATTACACAGGATTTTCAGTGCCGTATGGCAGTCTTCTGTGTCATTGATCAACTGTCTCCTGTCCCCTACAATAGATATTTGGCAAATTTATTCCTTCAAGAAATATTTCTTAAACTCCTTTGCTGTGCCAGTCATTGTTCTAAGCTCTAAGGATACAACAGGAACAATAAATATGGGAAAACCCCTGCCCTCATGGAGCTTATCTTGTAGCAAAATACTAAATGCTAAATAAGAATTGGTTAAATATGGGCAGTTACTCTTGGCAGTAGGGTAACTACAGTCCCAATTTGTCTGAAATAGTCCCAGTATAACACCTGTTTCTGGGTTTTAATAGAGCCCCCTTTCACTTTCAAAGGGTCCAGTTTGGACAGTGAATTATATAATCACCCTGGTTCTAAACCTTTTACATGTATCAACTTACTTCATTCTCATAATAATCCCATGAGGTATGTGAAATTACCATCATTTTAAGGTGTGGAAATTGAAGCTTAAGAGAAGTAATTTGCCCTTGGTCATACTAGTAAGTGGCCAAACCAGAATTCAGACCCAGACAACAGCCTGGTTCCAGAGTTCAAGCTCTGAGTCACTATGCTGTGCAGCCCCTCTGCTTCTATTATATGTGTTTACCAACTCACTGTGCCTGTCTGCCTTCCTCTCCCCAGCAAAGTAAAGCAGGTAATCTCCTCTCCTTCGCGGATGAATTTATGGCTCTCCAGAGTGAGCTTCCTCAGCTTGCCACTTCCTCCTTTACAGATCTGTCTTCATTTTACCCAGCTTCACCCTGTTACTCCATTTCACGGAAGGGACATCCCTCTTCCTGTCTAAAACCTGTATTCTAGCCCCATCCCATCCCGCCTCCTAGAGGACTTTCCCTTTCTCGGGCCTTCAGTCTCCATTCTCCACTGGCTTTTCTCCTTCATTATGTAAGCATGATCTATTCTTGTTGAACGTATGTCTTTCAAGAAGCTTCACTGTTGGGAGAAGTTTTTTAAAGTTACTATTGATGATAAATGGCTACCAATGACTTATTACCCTCTTTCAATTTCAAGAATTATTTATTACCCTCTTTCAATTTCAAGTACTATATGTATCTCTGATCCTTTTACCAATCCTACAGATACTTTACAGATGAAGGAAATGGAAGCTCAGGGGGCTCCATAACTTGCTTAGCTTATGAATAGTGGCACTGAATTCAGACTATTTCTCTTACACCAAAGCCCATTCTGTTTCTAGTATATCTTGCTAGTTTATCATAATTCTTAAAGATCTCCCTTGATCCTCTGCCTGTCCCCCATTGTCCTATAGCTTCTTTTTGTAGAAAAACTTATTTTTTTGTAGGAAAACTTATTTTTTATCATAGTTTTTTCATTTAGTGACTTATTTAGTAACAGTCCACCTTTCAATGTTAGCTCTTAACACTTCCATGGGTTTGGAAGAAAGCAAATTCATGACCATGAAGTAGTAGTAGGTCTCAAAGTGATAACCTGAGACTTGTCAGTAGATTCTCATATCTTCATTGTCATTGAGGAGGTAATGGGACAATATGAGCATATTTTATTCTTAAAGTTCCTGAAACGACCTGCATGTTCTTTAATATTCAGCTGTACTAAACAGGTTTTTTGAAAAAGTGTGTGAAGAAGTTATCACTGCGCCTCATTTTGAATGGTACTTTCTGCTTCATTTTCATTTTTAACACCAGTAGGATATGGTGCTCTTCCTAAAAGAAACTGTTCCCATTTGAGAATACATTCTTTTGATGCCCAGTGAAGAATCTCAAGAGAAACTACCTCTGGTGGTGGAATTGGGTAAATCTGCATCTGTAAAGACTTCTCTGCTGCTTCTCTATCCTTTAAAAGACTAAGGTTCCTTTTAAAAGCAGTCTCAGCTGTTTGCATCTGAGAAGCCTTTTCCTTGTTTTCATCTACAAATTAATTCTCCATTTGTCGAAGTAACAATATTCGTGATACAGTTTCTTCATGTCTTTTTGAAAGGTGAATTTCTTGAACAAACCAGGATATCATCTTTACTCAAAGCTTACTTATAAGTAAGCTTTCTTGACTCAAGAGCCTGGACCAATATCTGATCAAGTGAAGTGTGGTGCACCTGGCTGGCTCAGCCAGTGGAACTTGTGGCTTTTGATCTCAGGTTTGTGGGTTTGAGCCCCACGTTGGGTGTAGAGATTACTTAAAAATAAAATCTTAAAAGAAAATCAAGTGAAGTGCTTTGAAGGCTCAGAGCCTGGAGGCAAATCATCTGGTTGGGTGCAAAAGCCAAAGGTGACTGTCCGAGCCCCACTCGGACCTCTTCTGTGAAGGTACCCACTACTGTGTGGATGCTGGGTCCCAGCACCTATTTTTTAACTTTTTTTTCAACTTTTAAATTGTGTTTCATTGAAGTATAGCTGACACACAATGTTACATTAGTTTCAGTGTACATAACAGTGGTTCAGCAAATCTCTGTGTTGTGCTCTGCTCCCCACAAGTGTAGCTACCACCTGTTACTACGCTCTTACGGTACCATCGACTATATGCCCTGTGCTGCACCTTTTATCCTTGTGGCTTATTCATTCCATAACTGGAAGCCTGTATCTCCCACTCCCATTTACCCGTTTTGTCTATGCCCTCATCCTCTTCCCCTCTGTCGACCATCAGTTTGTTTTCTGTACTTATGGATCTGTTTCTGCCGTTTGTTTTGTTTTTTAAATTCCACATATAAGTGAAATCATATAGTATTTGTCTTTCTCTATCTGACTTATTTCACTTAGCATAATACCATGTAGGTCCATCCATGTTGTCACAAATAACAGGCTCTTGTTCTTTTTTATGGTTAAGTAATATTCCATCGGTGTGTGTATGTGTGTGTGTGTGTGTGTGTGTGTGTATCTCATCTCTTCTTTTTTTTTTTTTTTAAGATTTTATTTATTTATTTGACAGAGAGAGACACAGCGAGAGAAGGAACACAAGCAGGGGGAGTGGGAGAGGGAGAAGCAGGCTTCCCACAGAGCAAGGAGCCCAATGCGGGACTTGATCTCAGGACCCTGGGACCATGACCTGAGCCGAAGGCAGACGCTTAACGACTGAGCCACCCAGGCGCCCCTGTATATCTCACCTCTTCTTTATCCATTCATCTATCAATGGACACTTGGACTGCTTCCATGACTTGGCTCTTATAAATAATGCTGTAGTAAACATCGGGGTGCATATATTTTTTCGAATTAGTGTTTTCATTTTCTTTGGGTAAATACCCAGTAGTAGAATTGCTGGATCGTATGGTAGTCCCATTTTTAATTTTTTGAGGAACTGCCATAGTACTTTCCACAGTGGCTGCACCAATTCACATTCCCACCAACAGTGCACAAGGGTTCCTTTTTCTCTACCTCCTCACTAACACTTGTTATTTTTTGTCTTTTTGATTCTAGCCATTCTGACAGGTCTAAGATGATACCTCGTTGTGGTTTGGATTTGCATCTCCCTGATAATTAGTGATGTGGAGCATCTTTTTATGTGTCTTTTGGCCATCTGTATGTCTTTGGAAAAGTGTCTGTCCAGGTCCTCAGCTCATTTTTAATCAGATTATTTGGGTTTTTTGGTGTTAAGTTGTGTAAATTCTTTCATGTATTTTGGATATTAACCCCTTATCAGATATATCATTTGCAAATATCTTCTTCCATCCAGTATGTTGCCTTTTGTTGATGGTTTCCTTTGCTGTGCAGAAACTTAGGAAAGCTTTTTTAAAAAGAGTATTTAATATTTGCAGACACATCTTGCCTTTTACTTTTCAGCTCATCCTAGTCTGACTTCCACTTCTGTATTAGTCAGGACCTCCAGAGAAAGAGGACCACCATCTGTTTCTCTCTCTTTGTGCATATGTATATATTTAGGTATCTGTCTATACATATAGAAAGAGAGAGGGAGGGGCGCCTGAGTGGCTCAGTCGTTAAGCGTCTGCCTTCGGCTCAGGTCATGATCCCAGCATCCTGCGATCGAGCCCCACATCGGGCTCCCTGCTCAGCGGGAGGCCTGCTTCTCCCTCTCCCTCTGCCTGCCTGTCTGCCGACTTGTGATCTCTCTCTCTGTCAAATAAATAAATAAAATCTTTAAAAGAAAAAAAAAAAAAAAGAGGGACTTAAGAATTGGCTCATGCAATTATTGGGGCTGGCAAGTCTGAAATCTTAAGGGCCAGCCAGCAGGCTGGAAGCTCAGGCAGAATTTCTATGTTAGAGACTTGAGGCAGAATTTCTTTTCAGGGAAACCTGTTTTTAACCCTAATGTTTTCAACTGGTTGGATGAAGCCCACCTGTATTATCAAGGGTAATCTCCTTTACCTAAAGTCAACTGATTGTAATGTTAATCACATCTATAAAGTATCTTCAGAGCAACATCTAGACTACTGTTTGACCAAAAAACTGCAATCATAGCCTAGCCAGTTTGACACATAAAATTAACCATTACAGCCTTTATCACTCTACCACATCTCCTTCGTTGCTAAATCCAATGGACACTTTTCACATCTTTTCTTGCTTGATCACTTTGCAACATTTGACATTTTGGACCCCCACTACTTCTTGAAACCCTTCTCCCTTAGTGTCAATAACCCTAGTCTCTCCATTCTCCTGTCCTGGTTTTTCCTTTTCTGATATTTCAAAGACTCATCTTCTCCCAATTATTTGTTGATAATCTCTCCTGTCCTTGGCCCTCTTATTACCCCCATGATTGATATTTCCCAAAACTAAAATTCCATTTTAGAATTCTCTGCTGAGCATCAGATCTCTGTATCCGGTTACCTGTTAATACATCTCTACCGGAATATTGCATAGGCATTCCCAACTTGGCTTGTCTAAAACTGAAATCTTATTCTTCCCTCCTTAAACTTGCTTTTTGCATCTCTGCTGTTCTCTTAGTTGTGGTACCGTATACGTAATTACCCAAGCTAGGAATCTGAGAGGCATCCTCTGACTTCTCCCTTATATTTTCCATTTAAAACTTTCTCATCTCGGGGCGCCTGGGTGGCTCAGTTGGTTAAGCGGCTGCCTTCGGCTCAGGTCATGATCCCAGGGTCCTGGGATCGAGCCCCGCATCGGGCTCCCTGTTCAGCAGAGAGCCTGCTTCTCCCTTTCCCTCTGCCTGCCGCTCTGCCTACTTGTGCTATCTCTCTGTCAAATAAATTTTTAAAAATCTTAAATAAAAATTAAAAAAAAACTTTCTCATCTCTATCCTTATCTCAATGAAGAGAGCTTCACCCTCATTTTCTGTCATCTGGGATCGTGTTGTGGTCTTTCTGCCTCCTGTCAGTCTCTTTCCAATCCATCTACACTGCTGCCACAGTGATATTTTAAAAATGCATTTAAAAATTTGTTTAGTAGCTCCTAATTGCCCACAGAATTAAGATAGAATTCTTCCGCAAGCATACAAGGCCCTCCATGACTAGCCTTTCCTACTCTTTATCTCCCACTGTTCCTTGCTTACCCATCCCACTCTCAAGTCATACTCAAGTATTTGTAGAATGCAGACTTGTCACGTTGCTTGCTTCCATGGGCTGTGCAGCTGCTGCCTCTGCCTGTCATATCCACTGCCTCTGTCACTTCCCTGCGTCCCTGCCCCTACCTTGTGGATCTAGAGAAATTATGTCAGTACCTACTTTGATCTTCTCATTCGAATAACCTTCCTGATTCCACAAGTAGATTTGACCATGCCTCCTTTCTGACATCATTATACGTTGTTTGCAGCCCTACTGTACCACTTACTACTGTATTATTTTTTTGTTTAAGTGTCGCCTTTCAGTGGACTATCAACTCTTAAGTGTTTCCACTGCCTGGCATGTAATAGGCTCTTACCAGATGGCCTGGTGATGGTGGAGATGATGAGCCTGGAGTGGAGCACATAGTTCATTTAAATAAATGTGGAGGAGTGCTGGGCTTGGACACATACAGAGGAAAGTGGTAGCTATTTCTTTATCCTCTTCTGTCCCTTCTAGAGGCGGCTGCTGCAGTTTTACTACCAGATTCCTTTTGATCTATACTTTCTATAATCTGATACCTATTCTTAGCTTTTATTTTGCTTTCAT
The DNA here is from genome assembly GCF_004348235.1 of Phoca vitulina. Classification (NCBI taxonomy): domain Eukaryota; kingdom Metazoa; phylum Chordata; class Mammalia; order Carnivora; family Phocidae; genus Phoca; species Phoca vitulina. The sequence continues at coordinate 43,947,445 of NW_022589710.1, read as the reverse complement.
CCTTGGAGCAGTTGAAGAGACAGGAAGCTGTTAAATTACTATTACAAAGTCCCACTGTCCCATTTCATTCCATCACAGGAGAAAGCATACATCAGCTTGTTCTCACGTGATTCTTGTGTGCCAAAAGAAGTCTTTTCTCAGCCAGTAAAAAGAGTTCATGTAATAATATTAGTATTTTTTTCAAGTTTTTTAATCCTCCTATGTCCTCAAAATGTCTCCATGCATTTAATATCAAATTAAAAACTGAACCAGTTCTGTGTTAATCGTGAGGGAAGAAATAATGGTCTTTAAAGATGGTTAAAGGAATAATGAAGACTTCTTGGGTGTTTAACATGAAAATTTCAGATGACCAAGGGTTCTGCTGTACACATTGGAGTCAAAGGATAGGTCAGCATCTCAATTTAGACCTATGTATTACTTTTTACTGTAAATACATTTGTAGAAGCTACTTGTGGTGTAACTCCTTATGTATTTAATATTTACCTGACTCTTGGTTTTCTTGGTTGATTTTTTAAAGGGCTGAAGAATCTACTTATGAATTCTTTGCCCTTTATGGAATGTGATACCTTGGTTTTGAGTCCACCTGTCCCTTTCCCTTTACTTAATTTTATCTTATTGTTTTGCATTGTGTTTCTAAAATAATGGCTTTGGCTTGTTTTTTTCCTGAATGTTTCTGCAGTTTGATTTGAGTATCTGGCTTTGGGCACCCCTCCTGAACTTGGACTCCATCTGTACTTGTGACTTTTGGAAGGCAGAACTTAGTGTTTTCTATGGAAGATGGCTTTTTTTTTAATATTATATATGTTTGTGTCTCCCCCCCTTCCTTTTTGCTTTCTCTTTAAAAGACTGGAAAGAAAGCAGTTAAAGCAGTCCTGTGGGTATCAGCAGATGGACTCAGAGTTGTGGATGAGAAAACTAAGGTAAAAATTTTATAAGCTTAAATGTTACTGCTTAATTTTTTTTTAAATCCCTAATGATCAAATGTAATGCCGTTAAGCTGCTGTAGTCATTCTGTATCCTTCCACTTCGTCCAAAGTACAGTCTTCTGAGATATGAGTGTTCAGAAAACAAATTTAGTTATTCATTTACCTTATGAAAAATAGAATTCTCACATTTTGCTCTACATAACAGCATGTTTAGTGTAGTAAGTATTTGCATTTAATGTTAAAATTTTGTTCTTACACATTTTAAGAAAATGTTTACCGCCACAAATTTGATGTAAAACATGATGGAACTTTTACCAAAGTTTAAAAAAAAAAATCACATCTGAAATTTCTTCTTGTTCCTTAATAAAGGGAACTATATTCTTAGAAAGTGGTATTTGAAATGAACCTGCTGTTTAACTGAAAACCCAAATTAAGCAAAATCTTAAGGACTAATAAATGGCTCATTTGGTTAACATTTACTTAGAATCTACGCAATATCTAACATCATAGATGGCATTTTGCATTGGAAAGAAAGTGATCCTACATGCCTAAAAACAGAGACATAGACTCTGACCTTAGAGAGCATTAAGTGTTATATAGGCACATTTAATCATTAATTAAAATTTCCTAAGAGACCTAAAGTCTGGAGAAATTTTAACAAGAAGGCAGTTTTTCAAAATAATTTATATGTCACTGAAAGGGGGAGGCAGTCTGGCGGGTAAAGAGCAGTTTTGATGGATAACTTACACATTTTAAGTACAACTATTACTATATTTGCATTGGTTCTTTTGAATTTCCATCTGAGGTCCCCCTTTTTTTTAAGTTCAAGAGAACTGGTAGTCTTAAATGTACATTATTATTATTATTGGAAACAGTGATCATTTTAATTAGCTTATTGTTAAGAACTTGTACAGTTTTCTTTAGTGTTTTGGATGAAATGTGTTGTACAAGGAGGCGGTTTTTGTTTTATACCAGTTCGTAAGTGGTATCGCCCCCTGGTGGCTACTTATAGTACTGGCATTCATTAGTTTGGTTCTTTCCACTTTAGTGATAAGAGTAATTGGTGGCTTTTCACCCTTGGACCCATCATGAATGGAAAAGAAATTTTGCAAGGTATATAATCTATAAAGGGCTCATATTTAAAATATATTAAGGAACTCCTACATGTTAATAAGAAAAATGGCAGACAATCCAAAAAAACTTGAATCATATTGCTAAAGAGGAAATTCATAGTAATCAAGGTTATGAAAAATAAAATCATAATGAGCCACCAGAATTGCAGAATTTTTAAAAATTGGCTGGCAGGTTTGTGGAGCAACAAAAATTCTCATAGTGATGCTTTATAAAAGCCATTTTTTTGATCATTTGTTTTAGCACTTATAGCCCCACCTCAGCATCTAGGGATTCTGGGCTGTAGGAATATAACATAGAAGAGCCTCAAGATTTTAAAAAAACATTTTGTGTAATGTTTATACTGTGTAGCTACAATGCCATTCAGCAAGTATTTAAAGAAAGTCATACTCAAAATGATCACTAAGTTAATATAAATTATATGGGAATTGGATGAAATATATTGATTCATATATATTACCAAATTAAACATGAAATGTACTATGATAAAACTAAAATCAGCAAGCATATGTTTTAGACCATGAAGATGAAGTGAGAGAGGCATCTGGGCAAAGTGCCTCTTGGGATCTCTTCTACATCAGATTCTTAGTATTCAGACTGCTGGCCTCAGATCTTGCTGTTTCATAGTCTCGATGCATTAGTTTTAGAGACTCTGTATTGTGAAATGAACATCCTGTGTTTATTCTGAGAAGCTTGAATAACCTGGTAAATCCTCTATTTCTTTGTGCTTCCCTTTTTCTAGGACCTCATAGTTGACCAGACAATAGAAAAAGTTTCTTTCTGTGCCCCAGATAGGAACTTTGATAGAGCCTTCTCTTACATATGCCGGGACGGCACTACTCGGCGCTGGATCTGTCATTGCTTTATGGCTGTCAAGGACACGGTGAGTCCAACAGTGTAGATTTCATCATGACTAGCCTCAGCTAGCCAAACTCACCCTGGGTTGGCTCAGCCAAGCAGTTTCCATTACATTTTTGTATAAGCACCTGCTCTTATAGCACTTGGAAGTGTCTAAACTAGCCTGCTTTCATTCCTTTTATTCAGGTAGTTCACACTCTTGGTGTGACCCTGCAGCTCAGAGAGCAAGATGATTAGCTGAGATCCAAGGTCTTTAAGGAAAGTAAAAGTGCTCTGGTGATGGTGGCTGCTAAACTTTACTTGAAACTTTTCATTATTAGAACCAGGGTGACGGGTATTAAGGAGGACACGTGTTGTGATGAGCACTGGCTGTTATATGCAGCTAATGGATCGTTGAACACTACATCAAAAACTAATGATCTACTAAATGCTGGCTAACTGAACATAATAAAAAAAGAACTATTTTCAAGATTCTTACATGTATTTGTTTGCGAATACATCTAGGTAGAGGATATTGGCATTAGGGGCACCTAGGTGGCTCAGTCGGTTGGGCATCTGCCTTTGGCTCAGGTCATGATCCCAGAATCCCAGGATTGAGCCCTACTTCGGGGTCCCTGCTCAGCAGGAAGCCTGCTTCTCCCTCCGCCCCTCACCCCACTCATGTTCTCTCTCTCAAAAAAAATTTTTTAAAAATCTAAAAAAAAAAAAAAAGACATTGGCATTAAAAGGTGCTTATTAATTTATTTGCAAAGGAATTCTACTACAAATGAAAGAACTGAGTTGGGATATATATTTTTTCAATTAATTAAAAAATAGAAATACTGAGGTGCCTCGCTGGCTCAGTCTGTGGCACATGGGACTTTTGATCTCGGGGTCATGAGTTCAAGCCCCATGTTGGGGGTAGAGATTACTTAAAAAAAAAAAAATACTAAATTATGGTACAATGAACTTTGCCAGAAATTGTTGCAAAGTAGAAAATTTTGGTTTTGTTTAAAAGTAGGGAAAAATTAGGGGTGCCTAGGTGGCTCAGTTGGTTAAGCGGCTGCCTTCGGCTCAGGTCATGATAGCCCCGCTTCGGGCTCCCTGCTCAGCGGGGAGTCTGCTTCTTTCCCTCTCCCTCTGTCCCCCACCCCATGCTCGCTCGCTCTCTCTCTCTCAAATAAATAAAGTCTTTGAAGAAAAAAAATAACCTGTTGTCTTTCATGTAAAAATTACCCAGAATTCTGACATAAAAGACAAGTCTCTTAGATGATGATGATCTTAACTATAGTAGAGCATTGAGTGTATAATTGTAATTATTGAGTTTTTTAAAGTCCAGACAGAATAAGGCAGTATAGCCATTCCTGAAGGCTGCAACTCAGTAAACTCTTGCCAAGGTTTATCTGAAAAGGAAGTGATGGCCATACTCTAAAATTCACCAAAATATTTTTCAAAGCTCTTGGAAAGGGGCGCCTGGGTGGCTCAGTTGGTTAAGCATCTAACTTCAGCTCAGGTCATGATCTCAGGGTCCTGGGATGGAGCCCTGCATCAGGCTTCCTGCTCAGTGGGGAGTCTGCTTCTCCCCTCTCTCTTTGCCCCTCCCCGTGCTCATGCGGCTCTCTCTCTCTCTCTCAAATAAATAAATAGAATCTTTAAAAAAAAAAAAAAGCTCTTGGAGACAGTGGTATAAACTGTTAAAAGAGTCTAGGCTCTGACTCAGATCTGGGTTTCAGGTCTGATTCTGGTTGGTAACTGTGGACTTTGGGGCAAGTTACTTAACATTCAAGTCTTACTTTCCACTTCTATAAAATAGAGATAATAGTTGTGAAGACGAAATTAGATAATTAATAAAAGCACTCTTAGTATAGGGTCTGGCACATGGTCACTGCCCTAAAAATGGTGGCTAATACTGTCAACGCTATTCCTCCTTGGTTTGACACAGTGCTTTGAGAATGAGTTGAAGTAAATAAACTACACTTTCTTCTTCTGTCTCTCAGACCTTAAGTCAAGTCACAAAGTGGTGTATTTTGCTATCACTACACAAAATCCAAAGAGTTCCCTTACATTAATTAAAACACTGTTTCACTGTCAAATCCTGGTCCTTCAGGCTGTTGGAATCTCCTTGGCGAGTGGTTGTTCTGTATCAGAATCACCTGGAGGGCTTGTTAAAAACAGTTTGTTAGCTGGGACAACTGGGTGGCTCAGTTGGTTAAGCATCTGCCTTCGGCTCGGGTCATGATCCCCGGATCCTGGGATTGAGTCCCGCATTGGGCTCCTTGCTCAACTGGGAGCCTGATTCTCCCTCTCCCTCTGCCTGCTGTTCCCCCTGCTTGTGCACGTGCTCTCTCTCTGACAAATAAATAAAATCTCTAAAAAATAAAATAAAAATATAACAGTTTGTTAGGCCCCACCCTCAAGAGTTTTTCAAAATTCAGTGGGTCCCAGATGGGGCTTGGAGAGGGCCTTTCTTCAAGAACTTCTACCCTAGGCCTAGGAGAAATAATAAGCTTCTTTGGGCTGTAGATCTATTCTTGTAATAGAGCTGTTCAAATGCAGACAGGTTCTGAAATTCTTTCAGTACTCCCTCCTATTTCATGCTTTAGTGCCCTACTCTTATATCATCCTCCTAAGGAGTTAGATGGAAACTCATGTGGATGAATAAAAAGTAACTGTCAGTTTTTAATAGGCAGTCATGTGAAATCTTACAGTTTATATTAGTGTGACAAAAGGCATTTCATACATAACTTCCTATGGTATCTGATATTGGCATATAAAATTCAGGGAAGTTACTTGCTCAGAACCATATGTAGGAGTAGCTGCCTACACAGTGTGATTTTGAAAATTCCACAAAGGGCTCCCTGTTCTCAAATGCCTCTTCTCACTATTAGTGATTCCAGCAGTTACTATATCATCTCTGATTTTTTTATTCCACAATTAGGGGTATGGTTTAAAATACAGGAATAACGCTGATAAAAACAACCCATTGAGTTTATTAAATTTACTCAAGGTTATCCAGTATATCTTTAAAACAATATTCAGTTTATATAAGCTCTCCTCTCCTCCCACACACAAACAAATCAAATTTTATCCGTTTAATTCCTTTCTAAGTAGGGAGTGTGGATGAAAACCTGCTTTAACTTTTGCCTGTGTGTGTTTGGAGGGAGAGTTAGGGTAAGAGAGAGCTAGAAGATAGGGAAGGTAAGGGGGAAAGCATCAAAGTGATGAGGACCTAAAATGGGGAAGGGTGCTTAGGGAGGGGAGCATTTGGAAAGGGGAGACTGAGAAAGCTAAGCTTTCCTTTTCATAATTCCCGAGTCATCTCTGGAGTTGTATTTAGTTATCCGAAGTTTTAAGTTTGCATCTTTTGTTCCTAGATACATTGACAGTCTATTTAGGCTCCTGAAACTTGCCCTGCCTTTTCAGTAGTTTCTTAGAAATGCTTGGTACATATTACCACTGTTCCCCTAAGTGGCAAATGCAGGATTTGTGTCAAGACTTAGAGCTTCAGACCTTGAGTAGTGTCTCCTAAGCTGATGGCCAGAGCTAACATGAGTGACAGAGGGAGCCTGACTGATAAGGAGGTCTCAGTGGCTGCTCACAAAAGCAAATGCCCACCACAGTAAAGTATCATAAGCATTACCGAAGATAATTTATTCATTTAATTTGTCATATTGATATGTTAAATTATAATTTTTAAGCTGGAGTTTCCAACATTCTGCCATGTATAAAAAACAGACTTATTTGTGGTCCAGGCTGATTTGTAGTTGTTGGTACTGTAACTCTAAAAAAGTTTTTTAAACCTTCTCTTATGTATAGGGTGAAAGATTGAGTCATGCAGTAGGCTGTGCTTTTGCGGCCTGTTTAGAACGGAAGCAGAAGCGGGAGAAGGAATGTGGAGTGACTGCTACTTTTGATGCCAGTCGGACCACTTTTACAAGAGAAGGATCATTCCGTGTCACAACAGCCACCGAGCAAGCAGAAAGAGAGGAGATCATGAAACAAATCCAAGATGCCAAGAAAGGTACAGTCTGTTCTGCTACAACTGCAGTTATTTAAGCCATTTTCCCCAGCAGGTTAATATTTGGAAGCTCGCAGGGTAAGCTTTCTCACAGCCAGAGAGGACTCTTAGCAATATATGAAGACCTTCAGAACAAAGCTGAAAACCTAAACAAAGGCCTTTCCTTTAGAGTGGCTTGTTTTGTGGCTTCCGAGGTGTTTACCATTTCCAGTACCGGAAGCTGTCTGGGGAGGAGGCTGAGCATGCATTTGAAGAAGCTGCACTGAGGGAGCCCGACTGACAAGGAGGTCTCAGGGGCTGCTCACCAAAGCACAGTGCCCACTACAATGAAGTATCATAAGCTTTACTTAAGATAATTTAGTCATTTCATTTGCTAGAGTGATATGTTAAATTGTATATTAAATTATAATTTTAAGCTGGAGTCCCCAACATTTTGCCTTGTGTAAAAACAAACTTATTTGTGGTTCAGGCTAATTGGTAGTTGTTGGTACTGTAACTCTAAAAAACTTTTTTAAACCTTCTATTACCCCCCATGTTTAAAAACAAAATTGGGGAAATCTACATCCTGGAACAGACTTCTAATTCTGATGCATCTGATCTCTCTGAGAAGCAAATGCTACCAGTGACCTACATCTTGAAGGAAGAAATACAAGTTCCAGGTTCAGGCTGCAAAGGGCCCACTGATGGCGATGCTGGGTGCAGATGCAGAGGGAGATTTCACAGCAGCGCCCTTCGTAGTAGATGATGGCTGTGTTTTCGTGCTTCAGTGAAAAAAGTCCGTGGATTTTGAGAAGCTAACCCGTCTTTTTCCCAAAGCCCTGTTAACTGTAGTGTGTGATTTTGCAGAGTTGGTGAATTTTTTGCAGGTACACATGGCAGCATAGCAGAAATGCCTGTGCCAGTTACTCAGGAGTCTGTTGTCCAAAGTCAGGTTTGAGTGTATTGCAGAACTAAGTGATCGGGCTTAGGGAAAACGCTTCTGCATTCTTGTGTACAGCTAGAGTTGAAACTAACAAGGAATGTTTTGGAATTAAACAATTCAGTTTAAATATACATTAATAAAATCTTGCTTATTTTTTACTATATCCTTTTAGTTCTAAACCAGCCATTTTAGAGAACACCATTAATCTACTACTGACCCAAACAACTCTGACTCTTAAGCCAAAAAAAGATACATATTTTATTTGAAATTAAATTCTTGATTATGATTTTTTAAAATTTCTTACAAACATTTGCACCAGATACCAAAGAATAAAAAACACCATGCTATTTTTATCAGAAAATTTAATATGTATAGCTATTATTTAGTGTGCTTCAGTGATTTTTCAGACTGAAAGCATATTCTTTAATACCACCAAATAATACTCTTTGCTGCACATAGCACCTACCAAAGCGGTTGAGTCCTAACACCTAGAGGATTACAAGCAGAGGCGGATAAAGATTTACCACGATCAGAATGGGACTCAGCTGGTGCTCACACGGAAATAGTTTTATATTTAGGTATAATCCAATTTAAAATTTTACTTCTCTATGCTTTTATTCTGATGAGCCACAAATGCACATTGTGATTTAAACACTCCTTTATGACATTCTTTAACATCTAATCTAACATACTTGCTTGGACCTTTCTGACCCTGGCATTCCCAAAGTCCTCTCTCTCCCAAAAAACAAGTGAACAAGCATTGAAAACTATGAATCATCATTCTTTAAAGGACCTCACATTAGGAATTCATAGGTGCTGGTTTGTTTTTTTTGTTTTAATCTTGGTCAGAGTCTTCAAGTCTTAAGCCTATGAATCATTGCATGAGAATCAAAGATCTAATATTTGTGTCTTAGTAGATATGCCATGACGTGTAGTAGGATGTTAAACCTTTTATCTGTCTGAAATGTAGGAGATCTGAGCCCTGCTTCTAACCTGTCCTTTAAGAGACACTGGGAAGGAGATGGGTAAAAGGACCTAGGAGGGTTTTGAGTTCCTCGGCTATATAAGATGGAATTATTTGAAGACTGCTAAGGTCCTCTTTCTCTTGACTTTCTTGAGCTGAAACAAATAAGACAGTTGTTGGTTCATCGGCGGCCCCTGGCAATACTGCCCCACCCCCGTCCTCTCCCACGTCTCCCACTTCGGATGCCACTGCCGCCCTGGAGACGAGCAATCCTCATGCCATCCCGCGTCGGCATGCACCCATTGAACAGCTTGCTCGCCAAGGCTCGTTCCGAGGATTTCCTGCTCTCAGCCAGAAGATGTCACCCTTTAAACGCCAGCTATCCCTGCGCATCAACGAGTTGCCTTCCACTATGCAGAGGAAGACTGATTTCCCCATAAAAAATGCAGGTAATGCAGCATCCACCTGACTCGCTGGTGCTCTAGCACTGAAGCATCATCATCACTTCCAGTGCAGACACTAATCCCACCAAACTAGCCACCCCCTCTCTCTGAGGCTGGTTGATGGTTATATGTATCTCGTGTCATTACCCACTGGGAGAAAACTAAGGTTCATGGAGGGGGACATGAATTGTTTATTTCTTTTCAACAAATAGGTAACAGTCACGATGGGAATTCGTAGACTGAGCTACAAGGTTTGCGGTTTGTCCTGATGGAAGTACACTACCTCTCAGCCAACCTGCTTCCAAACATCAGGGGTCTCGAGTTTCCGTTCTTATTCTACCATTTGGGACCCAACAGAGAATTAATTTAAAAGGCTTTGGAAACACATCTATTCAAATAGCATTAGTGTCAGTGTACCAGAAGAAATGGATAAGTGCTCATTGTCCTTGTGGCTTGTTGGCTCCATACAGAGGAAACTCTAAACGGGTTTCCTGTTTAAGTCGAGAATCTGTTGTTCATCAGAGACCGTGGGCTTGCTCACACATATCCGTTACCTTCCAGAGCTGCCACACAGACCTTTGTGTGGCCTGTACAGCTGGGCCAGCCCTGGTAGCTCTGTCCTCATCGTAAGACCCGGAGCTAAAGTGTCGGATCTGGTCAGTGCTTTCATTGGGCTCTTTTTTACTTTGCTCTGAGACATGTCAAGCCAGTGCTCTAACAGGATATGAGGAAGCTGTGTTTCACTAAGACACTCCCCACTGATGATACATAAAAGTCCAGAGAGTTAAGTTTTTTTGACGTATGAAACTAGACCTACACAACAATTGGACTAGATGATTACCGAGGCTCTTTCCAGCTCTCAGCTCCTGTAAAAACGGAAACTCCAGATGCTTTCAGGACCTTGTCTTCAGTTCTCCCTCTGGAGCAGATGGGAAACAAAAACTATTCTTTCCATAGCTGAGCAAAACAAAGGTTCAGCACACATTATCAGCTTCCCCAGTGACATAGAAGTATCCCAGAGTCAATATTAAGAACAAAGGCTCTGGAGTCCTGGACCTCAGTTTGCCTTTTCATATTATCACTTGCTACTTTGGTGTTTTTTGTTTTTAGAGCGGGGGTGGGGTGTGGAGTGGGAGAAGGGACACAGAGAGAAGGAGAGAGAGACTCTTAAGCAGGCTCCACGCCCAGCATGGAGCCTGATGCAGGGCTCAGTCTCACACTCTCCCTGAGCTCATGACCTGAGCCAAAACCAAGAGTTGGACGTTTAACCAACTGAGCCACCCAGGCGCCCCTATACTTGCTACTTTGGAAAAAAAAAATGAGTGATGACATTGTCATGGCATCTTACAGAGAAAAAGGTAGAGCTGCACTGGTGCCCCTGACTTTAACCCACTTCCTGACAGAGTTACTAAGTGGCTCCAGAACTGTACTCAGACCTTGGGAACTAGTTGGAAGACAAACAGGTTGCAGATGTCTTCCAGAAGGATCTAGCTTAACTGGCACAAAAAGAGAACACCAAGTTCTCAGTAGTTTCACACAGGAAGATACTTCTTAGTACATGAATTGTTGACATTTTATATCAATTTTTTGAAGCTGCTTTTATAGCCCCACTTGACAGTTGAGACTTTTCCTTTCACAAATAAGGGATGTGTTATAAAATGCCACCTTGTGTCATACTGTTATATTTCAGGACTATTCAGTTTTTCTGTCTGGAGCCATTTTCTGTTTGCCTTGCAGTGCCAGAAGTAGAAGGAGAGGCAGAGAGTATCAGCTCCCTGTGCTCACAGATCACCAATGCCTTCAGCACACCCTCCGAGGACCCCTTCTCATCTGCCCCAATGACCAAACCAGTGACGGTGATAGCACCACAGTCTCCTGCCTTTCAAGGTGTGTGCCCTCTTGGCCCATTCAGTTGTTCTCTTTGACGCTTGTACTTTTATGGCACAGCTCACTGACTCTAGATTGGCATCCTGAGTTTCCCAAGAGCTGGTCAGACCCATTAATTTCCCTGTCTGATAATGTCTCAGAGTCATTAATTCCCCTATTCCACAGTGTCTTTGTGCTCTGTCCCCACTCCGGTTTCCTAAAATGTCTGCATTCATCATTTTGCTTGTACCTGTCATCTTTGATCCCATTCTGTTAGGAGCTTTTGTAGTCCCCAACCCACTGCTTTATTTGCCACTTAACTGTTAAGAGTCAGAGTTTCCAGCTAGCTCGCTAGAAGCAGCAGTCATCAGAGTTGGTTCCAATGTATGCCTTTTTTTTTTTTTAAGATTTTATTTATTTATTTGTCAGAGAGAGAGCGCACAGGCAGGGGGAGCAGCAGAGGCAGAGGGAGAAGCAGTTCTCCCTGCTGAGCAAGGAGCCCAACAAAGACTGGATCCCAGGAACCTGGGATCATGACCCGAGCAGAAGGCAGATTTAACCTACTGAGCCACTCAGGCATCCCACGGTGTATGCTTTCTTTAGCAGAGTGGTTCTCAACCCAGGGCAGTTTTGCTCCTTTCGGGGAAAATTTGGCATTCATTGGTGACATTTTTGGGTGTTACAGCCCGGGAGGGGTGGTTGCTACTGTCACATGCATAGAGGCTAGGGATGCTACTAAACATCCTTCAGTGCACACGATAGCTGCCCTCGCAGCAAGGAATTATCTGGCCCAAATTATCAATAGTGCCAAAGTTGAGAAGCCCTGGACTCACCTAGTCTCCACCCTGTCACAAGAGGTTCATAAAGAAAAAGGCATTTCTTTTGGCTCTTTAGTTCATTTCATCTTCTATAACAAGTGTCCTAAAATTTGCCTTTGTAAAGGCATTGAGGAGTTACTAAAAGTTGTTGTTTTCATAGATGCCGAGTTAATAGTTGGTATTGACTCTGAAGTCCACAAAGAGTCTATATATAATTTAAATTACAGACTTCTAGAATTTGAACTCTTATAATCACCATTTCTTCATTTCTTTTGAGAAAGAGCTCAGAAGTTTTGCTGTGGAGACAGTACCCCGTTCCCGTCAGGAAGCTACTACATGCTTTCCTTCAGAGTCTCTTTTTAATAACAGAAACAAAAAAAATCCATTATAATCATGTGCACCAAACGGCTTTTCATTTCATCTAACAAATATTTGTAATACCTATAATAGGCACAATTTATTGAGCACTTACTAGCACAGTGTCTGCCATATCTTGGTAAGGACTCATGCATTTTCTCATCTCATTTAATCCCCACAACAACCCTTTGAGGTAAACATTACAGATAAGGAAGATGAGGCTCAGAGAGATTGAGCAAATTGCCCAAATGCACAGCCAGGATTTAAACCCAGGTCTTTCTGAATATTGTACCTGTTACATTCTGTTGCCTCTGTGCCTATTTACAATGGGATGTACAAAACTGAATAGAACATAGTCCTTTACCTGCCTTTAAGGGGCTCCCAGTCTATGGGAGCTGTAGTTGTTAGTTGATAGTTCTTAGGACTACAAAACTTTTAGACAAGCCTGGGGTAAATAGTACCAATGCCATAGGCATGGTTGCCTAGTCTTAAAGAGGGAGTGATTAAAGCAAAGGGCAGGGGAAGGTGCCTGCTTGTCTGCTCCAAACTAAATATGATAGAGAGCTGGACTAAGGAATAGAGACTGATGGATTAGATATCTGGAGTAAAGGAGCAAGGGTTAAGAGATTTTTAATAAAAAGAGAGGAAAGAATAGTAGTACTTTGAGATACGACCATTCCTGAGGGGAAAAAAATCTTAAAAAAGAGAGATGAAATTAATTCTGTAGTGAATTACAAATTTATTAAGCAAATGAAAACATATTCCAAGTTTGATTTCTCATTTATAGTATGAGTATACCAGCTTTATGGGGTTTTTGAGAGAAATAGGATGATGCACGCTGAAGTACTATTAATGAAGTACTATTGATGATCATAAGGGATCATTATATTTAACCCATTGTTATTGTTGGCATAATTTGATCTTTTGGAAAAGTGGTAGGAGAAGGAAATGCTTTATCTACATCATTATGCCAAAGGCTAAGCTATATCTAGAATAGATTTTCGCTGCTTGTAAGATAAAGCAGCTCTGTTCAACTTAATTGGAAATTGTTTTTCTAGGTTTCATTCCCTCTCCCCCTATAGACAGATTTTCCTAGAATGGTCATTTGACTTTTTTTTTTCAGTATAGCTATTGTAATTACAACCTCTAATTCCCTTTTTGCCAAAAGGCTTGTGTATCCACTGCAAGATGGCATGGTTATCCCAACACCAACTTTTCTGTCTTAACCTGTTCCACCAGTATCGCACGTTGGCCTGACTGACCCAGCTCCAGGGGGTCGCCCGTCCACCCTGCATGAATTAACTCCATCGATGTTGTCTGCTCCCATTGTAGCTAATGGCACTGACTCAGCCTTCCATGTGCTTGCTGCTAAGCCAGCCCATACTGCTCTAGCACCCGTAGCAATGCCTGTGCGTGAAACCAACCCCTGGGCCCATGCCCCTGATGCTGCTAACAAGGGAATTGCAGCCACACATTCGGGTAAGGTGGCCATGGATGGTGGTGAGGATTCTGGGATCAGATGAGTGACGCCGATTAAGAAATCAACCATTTACCTGAGTGGGAACCAGGGAGAAATCCTTTTAGGAACAGTATGTTTCCCTCCTGGAAATACACTACTATTAGGAAAGGATGGTGAAGGAGAGGAACTCAAGAGATTAGATTTGATAGTTCTTAGGACTACGAAACAGAATCACCCCCTAGAGCTTTCATAAAACACAGATTCCTGGGCCCTGAGTCGACCACTGAATTTGGAGATGTGTGGACATGGCTGCAGCAAGGGGGTGCCCCGCTTCTTACGGTGGCAGGCTACAGAAGGGGCTGCCGAAAGTACTTCATATTTTTCTATACTTTCTAGTTTTCCTATAGTGAACATTTGTTAACTATAAAATCGGAACAAATTTTAAATAGTAATGAAGGCAGTTCACCTGAAGGATAACATGTGTCTTGGAGCAAGACAGGGACCACGAGGCACATTGCCAAGTTACTGGTTATTTTCTTTTTATTCTGTTAGAGCAGAAGGTGAATCACCTTGGGCCCTTCAGAGCATGTGCAAGCTGGTTTCTGTACCATGGAGGAGCTGCAGCAGTAGGAAAGGGTTTCTGATGCCAGCCAGCTGCCTTCGTTCTGTGTAGCCGAGCCCTGTCTAGACAGCTCCTCAGCATGGCTGAGACAGCAGCATGGTCTGACAGGTTCCCTTTGTCCTAAAACAACCCCTCCTTGGCTGGTAATAGAGGCTTTTCTCCCACCGGCCAGAACCACAAAGTATTCCATTGAGGGACTTGTTCCACATGTTAGGCTCATTCAAGTAACCAAGGTTATCGGGAAAGAAAAGAAACCCCTAAAGATTCTGATTCGTTTGTCTCTCTCCCTCTTGTTCGTTCCCAGGGACCGAGTGGGGTCAATCTTCTGGTGCTGCATCTCCAGGTCTCTTGCAGGCTGGTCACAGACGCACTCCCTCTGAGGCTGACCGCTGGTTAGAAGAGGTGTCCAAGAGCGTCCGGGCGCAGCAGCCCCAGGCCTCAGCTGCTCCTCTGCAGCCAGTTCTCCAGCCTCCTCCACCCACTGCCATGACCCAGCCAGCGCCGCCTTTCCAAGGGAACGCATTCCTCACCTCTCAGCCTGTGCCAGTGGGCGTGGTCCCACCCCTGCAGCCAGCCTTTGTCCCTGCCCAGTCCTATGCTGTGGCCAATGGGATGCCCTATCCAGCCCCTAATGTGCCTGTGGTGGGCATCACTCCCTCCCAGATGGTAGCCAATGTGTTTGGCACTGCAGGCCACCCTCAGGCCGCCCACCCCCATCAGTCTCCCAGCCTGGTCAAGCAGCAGACATTCCCACAGTATGAGACGAGCAGTGCTACTGCCAGTCCCTTCTTTAAGCCGCCTGCTCAGCACCTCAACGGTTCTGCAGCTTTCAATGGTGTAGACGATGGCAGGTTGGCCTCAGGAGATAAGCACACAGAGGTTCCTGCAGGCACCTGCCCAGTGGATCCTTTCGAAGCCCAGTGGGCTGCATTAGAAAGCAAGTCCAAGCAGCGTACTAACCCCTCTCCCACCAATCCTTTCTCCAGTGACTTACAGAAGACGTTTGAAATTGAACTTTAAGCAGTCTCTATGGCTTATGTATTTTGTCTGTACTTAGCAAGGGGGTCAAAGGAGCAAAGAGAACTTTGTGTTCCCAATCAGTATACTTTTCACCAATCCCAAAGGTCCCAAGGCATGTCCAGGCAGAGAGTGCTAGGAGAGGTGATTTTGAAAAAAACAGAAAAAACATTCCTAGAGAAGAGTTGTCTTGCAGTTAGGCTAAAGAAGTCAAGGAAATGTTTCCCTCTGTCCCCCTCCTACTCCCTCAGCCCCTTACAAATCTCTGGCAACAGAGAGGCAGAAATATCTGAACAGGAATCTGTATTCAAAGCACATTTACTGGAATTTAAAACACAACGGGAAGCAAAACAATCTCCCTTTGTTTTTCAGGCCATTCACCTGCCGCCTCTCAGTACTGGCCTGTCTTAGAGATCAAGAACATGGTGGCCTGTGCTTGGGCTGGGGACGGGAGGCAGGCTATGTCGCCAGAATTCCCAGGAGGGCACATCAGCAGCTGCCCAACAGAGCTATATTTTAGGGGCAAAGTTGAGCTTCCACTTTGAGTAAGAATAAATATTATAAATATATATATCAAAAAAAAAAAGCCAAAATCTTTATTTTTATGCATTTAGAATATTTTAAATAGTTCTCAATATTAAAAAGTTGTATGAGTTGTAAGTAATCTTGCCAAAGGTAAAAGGGTTAGCTGTAAGAAATTGTACATAAGATTGATTTATCAGTGATGCCTATTGAAGCGGAGAGAGGAAAGGTTGGGAGTTGCAGACCGGGTCCCTAGCTTATCTGGTATCATTCATTGTAAGTAGCACATTGCAGCAACAATCATGCAAATGACCAATACAGTCACTAGGTTGTAGTTTTAAAGAAAACGAAAGAGCAGTATTGTCCTGGTTTTAAACCTGTGATGAAATTCTAATGTCATTATTTTAATGGAATCAATCTAAATACTCTATAGAGAATATGCATCTTCTTTCCTATACTGCTGCAGTTTATGTTAATCCTCTACTTAACACTAAGGTGACAATGACAGAATCACATCCGTCGATGGGGAGCGCAGGCTACTGTGTTGGTTTGTCATGTGGGTCTTGGTGGGTCTTGTTTTGTCCTTTAGGTTTTGTCCCCACGAGTTTTGT
Source organism: Phoca vitulina (assembly GCF_004348235.1). Classification (NCBI taxonomy): domain Eukaryota; kingdom Metazoa; phylum Chordata; class Mammalia; order Carnivora; family Phocidae; genus Phoca; species Phoca vitulina. Next base: position 43,930,932 of record NW_022589710.1, on the reverse strand, counting down.
GGGGATGGAGATTCTAGTTTTATTAGCTGTGTGTGCGTCTGTCCCCCCACGTGGTGAGCAGAACGTCCCGTTGCCATGGCGGCCTCTTGACCTCTGGTAACAACGGGAGGTCCCATCTCATTCTTACTTTTGAACGTTGGCCTTACAATCAAATGTAAGTTATATATATTTGTACTGATGAGAATTTATAATCTGCTTTAACAAAAATAAATGTTCGTGGTAGAAGCTTTTGCCCATGAAGGGCTGGTCTTTCCCCTTTTCTTTATTAGCAAATGTGTTTACTTTTAGTTCTTTTTGGTCTGTTCTTGCTCCGTTCTGCTGCTGCTACAGAACTCTGGTTTGGTGGCTAGAAAATCTTTTATTGGGACTAGTATATTCTTTATTATTGAAGTATAATTGGCATACAGTGTTACCGTTTCAGGTGTACAACATATTGATCCAACAATTCTATATACATTACGCAGTGCTCATCACAGTAAGTGTGGTCACCATTTGTCACCATTCATGCTATTACAATATTATTGACTATATTCCCTGTGTTAGACTTTTCATCTCTGTGACTTATAACTGGAAGATTATACCTCTGGATTAATCCCCTTCGTCTCTTTTGCCCACCAGGACTCGTATATGCTTAAAATTCACTTTTGTGTTTCTGCTCTAGGCTTTGGTTGACCCTAAGCATATCTCTGATGTCAGATTCTTGCTGCTCAAAGTGTGGTCTGGAACAGGAGCATGGACTGCACCTAGGAGCTGAGTAGAGGTACAGAATCTCAGCACCACCCTCCCCACCCCCAGCCTAGTCATCAGAAAATACACTGGAACCAAGGTTCACCTTCTGAAGGGTCCTGCTGGAGCGGTGAGTCTCAGCCTTGGATACATACTAGAATCACCTGGGGAACTTTTAAAATCCTCACACTGGCCCATACTCCAAGCCAATTAAATCAAAGTGGTTGGGGGAGGACCCCAGGTTGTTTTGTTTTTTGTTTTTCAAGTTCCCAATATGGAAGGGGGTTGAGAACCACTGGTCTAGCTTGAGTGTTACTCTTTCCTGTAACCTTAGCCCACTACTCTGTGACTAGTTCTGAGAAGAGCTAGCTCACCTCAAACTTACCTTCTGAATGATGTTGCCACTTGGCAAGAACTGGGGAGTCCAAGAAAGTAGCCCTTAGTTTCCAATTTGTATAGCAAACCCAGCCATGGTAAATGAAAGGGGATCCTCCTCTGTATTTTTTTAAGTGGAAAGAAAAAAATACCTATGCCCCTAATCCATGTTTCCTTTGTTGAATGAGAGCGAGACCAAGAAGTATCACTCAGCCATGATGCAGTTTGTCTCTTTTCCAACCAGTGTGTTGGTAGTAAAAGCTTTCCCTGTAATGCCTGTCTTTCTTATGTCCCAGAATAACCTGTCACTTAGGTCCAGCCAGTCCTCTGGAGGATGTGTAGGTTAAAGTGGAAAGGGACCTGGAAGCTCATTGAATCCAGGCCTCTTGTTTAGCACCGAGGAACTGGAGGTTCTGAGAGATGGAGAAGGACTTCTTCCTACTCAAACCATTTCTGAAACTACTTCGTTGTTAATGTATTGCCTTCCCCTCCTTTGTTCCCCTATCCTGCTGATGCCTGTTTTTAATAGTCTGGCTCTACCTCACAGATTCCTGCTTGGGGAGGAGAGGCTCCCAGCTGGTCACTGTACCTAGCAGGTCAGCTTGCTGCAGGGGTGAGGTGATCCTCACAACCAGGCTCTGCTTGTTGGCCTTAGGAGGAGGGCTTCGGGCACTAGCTTCCTGAGGAAAGTAAGGAGCACCCCCACCTCTGGCATGCTCCCATCATCACCTGCTGCTCCTTCGTCCCACATCGTGTACTGAGCCTTACGTGCCGTATTCCACTTTGGCAAGAGCTTTCACAAACATGCCATTAACTGGACATACAGGTGGCAGTTGAAGCTGATTGCCACACTGCCTGGAAGGGTGAGGTTGACTAGAGCAGTGAACCACTGTTTGACCCTAGAGGAGATGGGAGTTCTAGCAGGGAAAAATGGCCCGACACGGCAGGAATGAGTGTGCCCCGTGTGAGATACATGTTAACTCTGAAACCATTACACACACCCCCACCCAGCTTTAAATGAATCGAGAACCCTGGTAGCTTGCTTTAGAACCCAGTGAATTGATCCTGTATGACAAATGATAGAGGGAAGCCGTAAAGGGTGTCCTTATCCAAGCTGACTCCTCGTGCCGGTGAGCTGTGGTGCCAGCGGCTGCCGAGGCACGGCGGGGCGCGGCGGGCTGAAAGGCCCATTCTCTGAAGGGTAGAGCCCTTTGGCAGCCAGAGGCCACGGACCAGGAGTTGTTTCAGGACTGGGGCTGCGGCTGGCCTTCATCCCTGCCGCCGGACAGGCTGAGCGTGAGGCTGGACGCGGGAACAGCTAGCACAGCAGAAGCTGGAGTAATACTCATTGCCACAGAGCTGGGCCTGCAGGATCAGATCACAGTTGGCCAGCTCAGGCTGATCCACACACTCCCTGCTCAGGGCCCTGGGCTGGGCGGGCAGTGCTGCGGAGACAACCAGGGAGAGACAAAGGGGTAAGGAAGCTGTGGAGGCTGAAAAGTCCCACCTCCCCTTTCTTTGCCTTAAGAGGAAAGCAGCAGAACTGCCAGATTCCCAAAAAGCACAGTTGCTCTGTACTCTTTTTTTTATCACCTGTGTGCATCTCCTACCCCCGCCGCCGCCGCCGTGGGCCTCATCTGGGCACGCAGTGGTCCTGCAGCCTCAGCCCAGGGCAGACTCTCAGGCACTGACTACACATGATGACACCTCTTGAAGTTAACTCCCTACCCTTGCTGTTGTGACCTGAAGAGCTGAGTGACAATTGCCTTAGCCCCTGGATTGGGAAGGGAAGGTGGGGGGATCAGCCCTAAGTAAAATTTTGAGTTGGGCCAGAGCTGTCTTGTCTCTTTCTCTCACTGCTGATTTCCTCTAACCTCAAAAGGTTTGTGCCTTCAGTAGCCCCAGTTTATCTCAGTCACTTCATTCCCCATCTTCCCAATTTTCCCACTGCCCCCCGAGAGAGCAAGTGACCATTAGGCAAGGCGATTAGAAGAGCCTAATGAGCCATGGCTCGAACACTGCACTAAACACAAAATGCTCACTGCTGCCCCCTCTGAAAGTGCTAGGAGCTTCGGGAACTTAAAAATCCCTGTGAGAGGGCCACCGGGCTGGCTGGGTCTGTAGAGCAAGTGACTCTTGATCTCAGGGTCAGCAGTTCAAGCCCCACAGTGGGCATAGAGATTTAAAAAAAAAAAAAAATTCCCTGTGGGTGTTTTATTCCGCTGCTTCATCTTAGGACTGAAGTGGCCTCATCTAGTTAACTTCCCTTTTCTTTCTGGAAGGGGCTCTTGTGACTCAGCTGGACTTAGGCCTGAATAGCACCTTCCCTAAAGTCAGACCTCCTGGGGCTTATCTTCATCTCCTCTCCCCCTGCTTCCTCCCAAAATACAACGAAAAAGATTATACCTCAGTAGTCTTAGTACCTGATTCTGTGCAGGTTAGGAATATCGGTATAATGAGAGTACTAACTACAGCTGATCCTTAAACAACATGGGTTTGAATTGCGCGGGTCCACGTGATTTTTTTTCACTAAATACTGTACAGTACTGTAAATGTATTTTCCTTATGATTTTAACATTTTGTCTAGCTTACTTTGCTGTAAGAATACAGTATATAATACACATACAATTTGTGCTGTGTTAGGAGGGCTTTGGTCAACAGGCTATTAGTAAAGTTTTTGGGAGTCAATGTTCTATGTGGATTTTTTTTTTTTTTTAAAGATTTTATTTATTTGACAGAGAGAGACACAGCGAGAGAGGGAACACAAGCAGGGAGAGTGGGAGAGGGAGAAGCAGGCTTCCCACGGAGTAGGGAGCCCGATGCGGGGCTCGATCCCAGGACCTTGAGATCATGACCTGAGCCGAAGGCAGACGCCTAACGACTGAGCCACCCAAGCGCCCCTCTATGTGGATTTTTGACTGCACCGAGGGTCGGTACCCCTAATCGCTGGTGTTGCCCAGGGGCCAACTGTACCTACATTTATATAAATATCAAGCCATTTATGCATATTGTTTTAAAAACCAGTAACTTTGATAACGACTTTCTCTCAGCAGTTGCAGCCCGGGGCCTGTCAAGGGCCCAGAGGTTAGGTGCCCAGCATGGTGGTTAAGCATGCCAGCTCTGGAGCCAGACTGCCTGAGCTCAGTCCTGGCTCTCCTGCTTCCCAGCTGGGTGATTTGGGGCCAGTTACTTCAGCTCTCTGCCTGTGCTTCCTCACCTGAAATGGAGATGGGAACAGCACTTGGGGCACACAGTGACTGTGGCTAAAATTTGAGTGCTTGACCATGTTTTGCTTCATAGCCTCATTTCCTCTCATTCAAAAAAAGTGCACAAGCCCCTCTGTTTTATCCCTACAGTATTTTCCGTTTCTCACCCCCGTCTTTTAGGCAAGAAGGTTGGAAGCATGTACCTTGCAGCAGAGCGTGACTAGCTTAAAGCCTGCTACCCGGACGCTGACACTAATTCCAGTATGCCACCAGACCACGAATCAGGCAAAGTGAGGCAGCCTCAAGCAGTGAGACTCTACAAAAAGCATAATCAACAGAATGAATACAAAGAGAGGGGCGAGACAGCTTCTAGTCAAGACAGGTGCCCACAAAGTAGGAGATGAGCAACACTCATCCAGCAGAGGGCAGGAGAAAGGCGTCCTGTCCAGGAAGCAGGTCACGTCAGACATTTCAGTGTGCGACCACACAAGCAAGAGCCCCACCAGACTTTGCCATCAAACAAGTTTCTAATTTGGCTTCCCATGTAGACGTGTCTACAAGGAGTCACAAACATGAACACGTGGGTCCCCTGACAGCTCTCTTTCTCACCCAGATCTGCATTCTGGTTTGTAAATCTGGTTGTAGACAAGAGATCAATCTGCTGGGCGGG